>NC_060181.1:1101890-1219390 GCF_021184085.1 Oncorhynchus gorbuscha
GCCTTACCCAAAGCCATATACACAGGCCTTACCCAAAGCCATATACACAGGCCTTACCCAAAGCCATATACAGGCCTTACCCAAAGCCATATATACAGGCCTTACCCAAAGCCATATACACAGGCCTTACCCAAAGCCATATACACAGGCCTTACCCAAAGCCATATACACAGGCCTTACCCAAAGCCATATATACAGGCCTTACCCAAAGCCATACACAGGCCTTACCCAAAGCCATACACAGGCCTTACCCAAAGCCATATACACAGGCCTTACCCAAAGCCATATACACAGGCCTTACCCAAAGCCATATACACAGGCCTTACCGATCTTGGTTTTTAGTCTGTTTATTTCTCTATTTTTGTCAACTGTCAAACGTACCAAAATGAGACTTGCAACTACAAGAAAATACAGAGATTTACTGTACCTTTTTCTCTTCATGGGCTCTGCTCCATCGTCTCTATGATGTAATCTAACAGTGTGGATGAGATACTGTCTGACAGAAGTACTTTTCCTCATATAAAGGATGCTGCTGAAACAAGCAACTTGTCATTTAAAAAAAGCAACGTCAGTAAATGTCTTGAGTTCAGTACCTGTTTTATTCCGTTATAACATGGCCATAGAGCTTAATAACATGGTCATAGAGCTTAATAACATGGTCATATTATATACCCTTATAACATGGTCGTAACATGGTCATAATATGGGTTGTACATTCCAAGCCAGCTGTAAAAACATCATGTAAATGTCTAATAGTTGTTGGCTTCATTTCTCAAATATGTGTGAGTAAATGGATTCAAGTTGTTCCTGAATGAATAATTCTGACAAATTAGTGTTGGTCGCTTAATCCGACATACTTGATTTCCCTCATACTTGATCCCACATCGTTACAAGGCTGTAATATGAACTCTAGTCACCAGAAATGTAGATTTTAGATTCAAGCTAATATTAATAAGCATTTATAAGTTACTTTGAAGCAATTATCTAATGAATGTTTAATAAACAATGCTAATAATACAACTAAATGCACAGGAAGTAGATTATTTACAGAGGAAAAAGGCACAGTGATGACCGATTGGTCACAGAGATCAGCTGGTCTGCAGCTTGGCAACAGGCAAGTGGTGTGTATATATTGTCATCCTCTCTCGCTTTCAAATTAGGACATTCATGCAGATTCTTCATCCACAACAATGGGAAGACCGGCTTCATTTCCCTGACTAGGGGCTAAAATGCAAGCGAGGAAAATCATATTAGAATGGCTGGACATTCACGAAATATGAGGCAACAAGTTCACTTTGTATTTCATGTAAATAACCCTTCTCACCTCGTTGCAGTTGTATCGGCCTCTGCTGTGACCTCAGCTGCTTTTCAGGAGCAAGAACAAACACAAAACAGTCATCAACCTACATTCACTAATCGTTATGTATTGTGAAAAAAGTGTTAAGAGGCCTGGAAGGGTAATCCTGAAATAAATCCTGAACTACAAAAGCTGCAATGTCCCTTTTCTGCTGTTTGAAGTCAGTGTAGGGCACCTTATTTGTAGTGCACTACTTCTAACCAGGGCTCCCTAGGTTTGGTTTGGCACTACTTCTGACCAGGGCTCCCTAGGTTTGGTTTGGCACTACTTCTGACCAGGGCTCCCTAGGTTTGGCACTACTTCTAACCAGGGCTCCCTAGGTTTGGTTTGGCACTACTTCTAACCAGGGCTCCATAGGTTTGGTTTGGCACTACTTCTGACCAGGGCTCCCTAGGTTTGGTTTGGCACTACTTCTGACCAGGGCTCCCTAGGTTTGGTTTGGCACTACTTCTAACCAGGGCTCCCTAGGTTTGGTTTGGTTTCTAACCAGGGCTCCCTAGGTTTGGTTTGGCTACTTCTGACCAGGGCTCCCTAGGTTTGGTTTGGCACTACTTCTGACCAGGGCTCCCTAGGTTTGGTTTGGCACTACTTCTGACCAGGGCTCCCTAGGTTTGGTTTGGCACTACTTCTGACCAGGGCTCCCTAGGTTTGGTTTGGCACTACTTCTGACCAGGGCTCCCTAGGTTTGGTTTGGCACTACTTCTGACCAGGGCTCCCTAGGTTTGGTTTGGCACTACTTCTGACCAGGGCTCCCTAGGTTTGGTTTGGCACTACTTCTGACCAGGGCTCCCTAGGTTTGCTCCCTTCTGACCAGGGCTCCCTGGTTTGGCACTTTCTGACCAGGGCTCCCTAGGTTTGGCACTACTTCTGACCAGGGCTCCCTAGGTTTGGTTTGGCACTACTTCTGACCAGGGCTCCCTAGGTTTGGTTTGGCACTACTTCTGACCAGGGCTCCCTATGTTTGGTTTGGCACTACTTCTGACCAGGGCTCCCTAGGTTTGGTTTGGCACTACTTCTGACCAGGGCTCCCTAGGTTTGGTTTGGCACTACTTCTGACCAGGGCTCCCTAGGTTTGGTTTGGCACTACTTCTGACCAGGGCTCCCTAGGTTTGGTTTGGCACTACTTCTGACCAGGGCTCCCTAGGTTTGGTTTGGCACTACTTCTAACCAGGGCTCCCTAGGTTTGGCACTACTTCTAACCAGGGCTCCCTAGGTTTGGCACTACTTCTGACCAGGGCTCCCTAGGTTTGGTTTGGCACTACTTCTGACCAGGGCTCCCTAGGTTTGGTTTGGCACTACTTCTGACCAGGGCTCCCTAGGTTTGGTTTGGCACTACTTCTGACCAGGGCTCCCTAGGTTTGGTTTGGCACTACTTCTGACCAGGGCTCCCTAGGTTTGGTTTGGCACTACTTCTGACCAGGGCTCCCTAGGTTTGGTTTGGCACTACTTTTGACCAGGGCTCCCTAGGTTTGGTTTGGCAGGCCGTGAATCATTCTGCACCTCAGAGAGGCTGCCGTGCTTTCTGTTTTTCTGTGTCTCTGTATATTTATGTGTGTGTGTGTCCCTCTCTGTGTCCCTCTCTGTGTCCCTCTCTGTGTCCCTCTCTGTGTCCCTCTCTGTGTCCCTCTCTGTGTCTCTCTCTCTCGTGTGTCCCTCTCTGTGTCTCTCTCCCTGTGTCCCTGTGTGTCCCTCTCTGTCTCTCTCTCTGTGTCTCTCTGTGTCTTTCTGTGATTCTATACTGAACCACTGGTTCAATTCAACTATATACATCATTTGGACACCTACTGATTCAAGGGTTTTTCTTTATTTGTACTATTTTCTACATTGTAGATTAACAGTGAAGACATCACAACTATGAAATAACACATATGGAATCATGTAGTGACCAAAAAGGTGTTAAACAAATCAAAACATATTTCATATTTGAGATTCTTCAAAGTAGCCACCCTTTGCCTTGATGACAGCTTTGCACACTCTTGGCATTTTCTCAACCAGCTTTTTAAAAATGTCACCTTATTTAACCAGGTAGGCCAGTTGAGAACAAGTTCTCATTTACAACTGCGACCTGGCCAAGATAAAGTAAAGCAGTGAGACACATACAACACATGGGATAAAAAGTTACACATGGGATAAACAAACTTCACGAGGTAGTTACCTGGAATGCATTTCAATTAACGGGTGTGCTTTGATTTAAAGTTAATTTGTGGAATTTATTTCCAATTGAGATGGTTTGGGATGGGTTGGACTGCAGAGTGAAAGAAAGCAGCCAACAAGTGCTCAGCATATGTGGGAACTCCTTCAAGACTGTCGGAAAAACATTCCAGGTGAAGCTGGTTGAGAGAATGCCAAGACTGTGAAATTATGTCATCAAGGCACAGGGTGGCTACTTTGAAGAATCTCAAATATAAAATATATTTTGATTTGTTTAACACCTTTTTGGTTACTACATGATTCCATATGTGTTATTTCATAGTGTTGATGTCTTCACTGTTATTCTACAATGTAGAAAATAGTCAAAATAAAGAAAAACCACGAGTTCTATTCAACTATATAAGGTCTGCTATTCAACTACATACTGGTTCTGTTCAACTATATACTGGCCCACTGGTTCTATTCAACTACATACTGGCCCACTGGTTCTATTCAACTACATACGGGCCCACTGGTTCTATTCAACTACATACTGGCCCACTGGTTCTATTCAACTACATACTGGCCCACTGGTTCTATTCAACTACATACTGGCCCACTGGTTCTATTCAACTACATACTGGCCCACTGGTTCTATTCAACTACATACTGGCCCACTGGTTCTATTCAACTACATACTGGCCCACTGGTTCTATTCAACTACATACTGGCCCACTGGTTCTATTCAACTACATACTGGCCCACTGGTTCTATTCAACTACATACTGGCCCACTGGTTCTATTCAACTACATACTGGCCCACTGGTTCTATTCAACTACATACTGGCCCACTGGTTCTATTCAACTACAGCATTTTCCTTTATCGGTCATATTATTGGTACTTTGCATTCGACAAATACACTATCCAAATGTGCAGTACATGTGACTTAGCAGTAATTTGCATTGGGACTCACTAAGTAAATTGACAAGATTAGTAATGACTTTCATCACCATGGAACCTCTAGGGTCAGTGAGGGATCATGTTAGTAATGACTTTCATCACCATGGAACCTCTAGGGTCAGTGAGGGATCATGTTAGTAATGACTTTCATCACCATGGAACCTCTAGGGTCAGTGAGGGATCATGTTAGTAATGACTTTCATCACCATGGAACCTCTAGGGTCAGTGAGGGATCATGTTAGTAATGACTTCCATCACCATGGAACCTCTAGGGTCAGTGAGGGATCATGTTAGTAACCTTGGTAACAATCCTATCCCCTACCCTGGTAACAGACCTATCAATAAAGACCCATTCCTTAACCCTGGCAACAGACCTATCCCTAACCCTGGTAACAGACCCATCCTTAAATACCTATTCCTTAACCCTGGTAACAGACCTATCCATAACCGTGGTAACATACCTATCCATAACCCTGGTAACAGACCTATCCATAACCCTGGTAACAGACCTATCCATAACCCTGGTAACAGACCTATCCATAACCCTGGTAACAGACCTATCCATAACCCTGGTAACAGATCTATCCATAATCGTGGTAACATACCTATCCATAACCGTGGTAACAGACCTAACCCTGGTAACAGACCTATCCATAACCGTGGTAACAGACCTAACCCTGGTAACAGACCTATCCATAACCGTGGTAACAGACCTATCCATAACCCTGGTAACAGACCTATCCATAACCCTGGTAACAGACCTATCCATAACCCTGGTAACAGACCTAACCCTGGTAACAGACCTAACCCTGGTAACAGACCTATCCATAACCCCGGCAACAGACCTATCCATAACCCCGGTAACAGACCTATCCATAACCCCGGTAACAGACCTATCCATAACCCTGGTAACAGACCTATCCATAACCCTGGTAACAGACCTATCCATAACCCTGGTAACAGATCTATCCATAATCCTGGTAACAGACCTATCCATAACCCTGGTAACAGACCTATCCATAACCCTGGTAACAGACCTATCCATAACCCTGGTAACATACCTATCCATAACCCTGGTAACAGACCTATCCATAACCCTGGTAACAGTCAGGGTAATGAGACAGCCGAACAGGGGAACGTCTACATAGATGAATATTCACCTGGGCTCCTAGCTAGCTGTGTTCAGGGGGTCACTGAGGATTACAGTAGGCTAAGTGGAACACTTATCAGGTTACTGTCGATCATTGGCAGTACATTAACATTGTGTACTCGGCCTTGTCAATGGGACAATAGAGAGGGTCATTACACCTTGTTGTTGGATTAATACTGTGAGGGACTTATTTCCAGTCAGACAGGTTAAAGCCTAAAGTCTCTGACTAAAAAGCTATTTCAACTGAGATCATGTTTTTTTTGTTGAAAAGGACTAGGCTTTATCTGTGTCTGGTGAAACTATCCTCATGTGTTTTTATAGCTGCTTGAACAAATAGGTATCACATCCTTATCAAAACTGTCACGCATTCACAACTGATCCATGTCCATCCTGAAACAGGCCTCCTGTGTGCTGGGAGCAGATATGAGGACAGCAGAAAGGTGTGATTTGCATTGGAAATAGAGGAACATGATCATGTTGGTTTTGAACAGGCCACTTTGGCTGCGTTTACAGAAGCAGTCCAATTCTGATATTTTGCCCAATTATTGGCAAAAGAGCTGATCAGGTTGATCAAAATACCAATTAGTGGAAAAATGACAATTGGGCTGCCAGTGTAAACACAGCCTCTGACTGTCTGTCTGTGCCTACAGTACGTACCTGGGTCCTGGGCTGCAGGGGGAGGCTCTGGAGAGCTGGCTGGCTGCTCGGGGGAAGTGGCTGCTGCAGGAGCATCGGCTGCAGGCTGGGTCTCACTCTGGGCCGGGGTCTCCGCTGCAGGGACTGGGTCTGTGGTGTCTGCAGGAGCCTCGGCTTGGGCTGCAGCCGGAGCAGACTGGGCCTCCCCTCCTGTGGCTGCTACGGTCACTGTGTGATCTGGGATGGTCTCACTGTCCTCCGCAACCTTACCGTTCTCATTAGCCGCCCCTGGCAGTGGAACACAGAACATCAGCCACATGCTGGGAGCTCAAGGATTGGTCAATCAGGCAATCATTTTATCAATAAAATGTGATTTATATAGCCCTCAACAAGAACAAAGTTTTTAAATTGTACCTTTATTTAACTAGGCATGTCAGTTCAGGACAAATTCTTAATTTCAATGACGGCCTAGGAACAGCGTGTTAACTGCTTTGTTCAGGGACAGAACGACAGATTTGTACTTCGTCCTAGCTACAGTTCCTAGTCCAACGCCTTAACCCCTAGGCTACCCTGCCACCACAAAGTACTTTACAGTAACCTACATCAATTGAAATATTCAATGTTTGATGGACAAGCTCAACGGTTACAACAATAGACAATAACGGTCACACCCCTCTACCTTACTGTGAGAAGTAGGCAATTATATAATTATATAGCAACCAGCAGTGTTGGAACAGTGTCATAGGGTCTAAATGGTGTCTGTAACGTGATGACGAGGACATGGCTTCAGGTCATGATTAAGTAGCCGTGAAACTGGCAAACAATGCTTCACCTCATAGCAACACCAAACAATCACAGCTCTTTCTCAGTCAACAGCCCAGCTAGTGTAACACGGTTGGTTATGTTTCCACTTGACACTGTAGAAATATGTATTTCATGGTCATGTATTCCTATTGGTTGAATTAACATATCAATGAGATGCCATTGGTCATTAGGCAGATAGCGAGAGACCTCAAACTTAAATTCTACCCAGTCTGATATTTATTTAATTAGGCCAGCAGCATACCACCCTGCATACCACTGCTGGCTTGCTTCTGAAGCCAAGCAGGGTTGGTCCTCGTCAGTTCCTGGATGGGAGACCAGATGCTGCTGGAAGTGGTGTTGGAGGGCCAGTAGGAGACACTCTTTCCTCTGGTCTAAAAAAATGTCCCAATGAACCAGGGCAGTGATTGGGGACACTGCCCTGTGTAGGGTGCTGTCTTTCGGATGGGACGTTAAACGGGTGTCCTGACTCTCTGAGGTCATTAAAGATCCCATGGCACTTATCGTAAGAGTAGGGGTGCTAAATTCCTAATCCAGCCCTCAAACTATCAAGGTCACCTAATAATCCCCCGTTTACAATTGGCTCATTCATCCCTGTAACTATTCCCCAGGTCGTTGCTGTAAATGAGAACGTGTTCACAGATAAATAAAAAAAATTGGCAAGTCAGTTAAGAAACATTTATATTTACAATGACGGCATACACCGGACGACACTGGGACTCCTGTTCACGGCCGGTTGTGACACAGCCTGGATTTGAACCAGGGTGTCTGTAGTGATGATTCTAGCACTGAGATGCAGTGTCTTAGACCGCTGAACCAGGGTCTGTAGTGACGCCTCTAACACTGAGATGTCTTAGACCTCTGAACCAGGGTCTGTAGTGACGCCTCTAGCACTGAGATGCAGTGTCTTAGACCTCTGAACCAGGGTCTGTAGTGACGCCTCTAGCACTGAGATGCAGTGTCTAAGACCCCTGAACCAGGGTCTGTAGTGACGCCTCTAGCACTGAGATGCAGTGTCTTAGACCTCTGAACCAGGGTCTGTAGTGACGCCTCTAACACTGAGGTGCAGTGTCTTAGACCTCTGAACCAGGGTCTGTAGTGACGCCTCTAACACTGAGGTGCAGTGTCTTAGACCACTGAACCAGGGTCTGTAGTGACGCCTCTAGCACTGAGATGTCTTAGACCTCTGAACCAGGGTCTGTAGTGATGCCTCTAACACTGAGATGCAGTGTCTTAGACCACTGAACCAGGGTCTGTAGTGACGCCTCTACCACTGAGATGCAGTGTCTTAGACTTTTTCTGAAATTACAATGCAAAAATTCAATAACAAATCATCTTGTGTAATTGCACCTTCAACCATTAGTTGGGAAAATGCTAAACTGACTCAAGATCAGCATCTAGGAGCAACTTTACCCTACTCCTTGACAAGACACAGGGACAGCTAAGGTTATGACAATGTTATAAGGTTATATTCAATGTTATTATGTTATTGTAATGTTATTATAAGGTAATCACAACGTTATAATATTATTACAATATTATTATAAGGGTATCACAATGTAATTTTAATGTTATCACAATGTAATTTTAATGTTATCACAATGTTACTATGAGGTTATTAAATGCTATTATAATATCAAATGTTATTATTAGGTTATCAATGTTAGCATAGTTACTATGTTATTACAATGTTATCACAATATGATTACAATGCTGCTATTACAATGTTATTACAATGCTATTACAATGTTATTACAATGTTATTACAATGTTATCATAATGCTATTACAATGTTATCATAATGCTATTACAATGCTATTACAATGTTATCATAATGTATCATTATGATATTACAATTCCTTTGTTCCCTTGGACTGTAATGATATCAAAGTCTAACCCTAACCCGTATCCTATTATCCAAGATGGTGTAGCAGTCAGACGTGTGTTTTGTCTTGTCCTGTGAAAATAATCGTTTTCCTAGTTTTTTTCCATATATATTTCGTATATATTTTAATCTCACTTTCCATCTACGGACTGAATATACTCTCCTGCAACTCGCCTCACCCAATGTGGTATGGATCTGATATTTTTTATACTAGATCCGGAACCCCAACCAGAAGCTAGCCAGCTAACTAGCTACTAGCTAGTAGTCAGTTAGCCACCGCTAGCGGTCTTCACCGTTAACTCGGACACCAACCAGCCTCAGCTCAGTTAATACCTGCCAGTCTGCACACGTGATATCAACCCGAAGCATATTGGACAGCTTTTTCTCTACCACATCTCTGGATTCCACCGGAAGCTCTGGATCATCGCAGCTCGCTAATTCCTGGGCTACAATACCTCTTTTGCCAATTGGCCTGGACCCTTTATTGCCGACACGGAGCCCCACCGTTCCATCACGATTGGTCTGCCGACGTAATCGTCTGAGGTGGTTTCAACAGGCTTTTTTCCCGTTGCGACATCACAAAAGACCCATCTGCTGGCCCCGGCCCATCAGCTTTCTGAATTGCTGTGTCTCCAGCTCGCCTGGCCTAGTAGCGACTACCGAATGGCTCCCTGACTCACATATTGCTGCTCATTGGACCCTATGATCACTCGGCTACACATGCCTCTCCCTAATGTCAATATGCCTTGTCTACTGCTGTTTAGGTTAGCTATTATTGTTTGTTTTTTTCACTGTAGATCCCCAAGCCCCGCCCTAAATGCCTTAGATAGCTCTTTTTCCGCACCCTCCACACATGCAGAGACCTCACCTGGCATACCTGGTGCCTCCAGAGACCTCTCTCATAGTCATTCAATGCCTAGGTTTACCTCCACTGTACTCACATCCTACCATACCCTTGTCTGTACATTATGCCTTGAATCTATTCTACCAAGCCCAGAAATCTGCTCCTTTTATTCTCTGTCCCCAACGCACTAGACGACCAGTTCTTATATCCTTTAGCCGTACCCGTATCCTACTCCTCCTCTGTTCCTCTGGTGATGTAGAGGTTAACCCAGGCCCTGTAACCCCCAGTACTACACCTATTCCCCAGGCGCTCTCATTTGTTGACTTCTGTAACCGTATAAGCCTTGGTTTCATGCATGTTAACATCAGAAGCCTCCTCCCTAAGATTGTTTAATTCACTGCTGTAGCACACTCCGCCAACCCTGATGTGCTAGCCGAGCCTTAGGAAGGCCACCAAAACTCCTGAAATGTCCATCCCCAACGATAAAATTTTCCGACAAGATAGAACTGCAGAGATAGCCTGCAGAGTTCTGTCATACATTCAAAGTCTGTGTCCAAACAATTTGTGCTTCTACTTTTAAATATCCAACTTTCCAGAAATAATCCTCACTGTTGCCGCTTGTTACAGACCCCCTTAGCCCCCAGCTGTGCCCTGGACACCAAATGTGAACTGATTGCCCCCCATCTATCCTCAGAGTTCGTACTGTTAGGTGACCTAAACTGAGATATGCTTAACACCCCGGCCATCCTACAATCTAAGATAGATGCCCTCAATCTCACACAAATTATCAAGGAACCTACCAGGTACAACCCTAAATCCGTAACCATGGGCACCCTCATGGATATCATCCTGACCAACTTGCCCTCTAAATACACCTCTGCTGTCTTCAACCAGGATCTCACCGATCACTGTTTCATTGCCTACGTCCGTAATGGGTCCGCGGTCAAACGACCACCCCACATCACTGTCAAACGCTCCCTTAAACACTTCTGCGAGCAGGCCTTTCTAATTGACCTGGCCCAGGTATCCTGGAAGGATATAGACCTCATCCCGTCAGTAGAGGACGCCTGGTTGCTCTTTAAAAGTGCTTTCCTCACCATCCTAAATAAGCATGCCCCATTCAAATAATGTAGAACTAAGAACAGATATAGCCCTGGGTTAACTCCAGACTTGACTGCCCTTGACCATCACAAAAACATCCTGTGGCATACTGCATTAGAATCGAATAGCCCCGGCGATATGCAACTTTTCAGGGAAGTCAGGAACCAATACACAGTCAGTTAGGAAAACTAAGGACAGCTTTTTCAAACAGAAATTTGCATCCTGTAGCACTAATTCCAAAAGGTTTTAGGACACTAAAGTCCCAGAATAAGAGTACCTCCTCCCAGCTGACCACTGCACTGAGGCTAGGAAATAATCACCACCGATAAATCTACGACAATAGATCATTTCAATAAGCATTTTTCTACGGCTGCCCATGCTATCCACCTGGCTACCCCTACCCCAGCCCACAGTTCTGCACCCCCGCAGAAACTTGCCCAAGCCCCCCCCCCCCTCTCCAAATCCAGACAGCTGATGTTCTAAAAGAGCTGCTAAATCTGAATCCTTACATATCAGCTGGGCTAAACAATCTGGACCCGCTCTTTACAAAATTACCAGCTGAAATTGTTGCAACCCCTATTACTAGCCAGTTCAACCTCTCTTTGTATCGTCTGAGATCTCCAAAGATTGGAAAGCTGCCGCGGTCATCCCCCTCTTCAAATGTTGAGACAATCTAGACCCAAACTATTATAGACCCACAGCTGAAGTCGGACATTTACATACACTTAGGTTGGAGTCATTAAAACTTGTTTTTCAACCACGCCACACATTTCTTGTTAATGAATTAAAGTCGGTTAGGACATCTACTTTGTGCCTGACACACGTAATTTTTCCAACAACTGTTTACAGATTATTTCACTTATAATTCACTGTATCACAATTCATTTTTATGCTGATACTGTTATTTACTGTTGTGCATTGTCTCTTAAAATAGCTTTCCAGAACATGCAAACTGCCTTTTATACTGTTCAACATACCTTGTGTGTCAATTGAAGCTTATCCTCAATACTGACAAAACTAAACTAATGGCGTTTTCTAATGCAAGAAATAGACCTCTGAACCTTTCACCTATTACTACCTGTCAGGGCAAGGAGATTGAGGCTGTAACCTCATACAAATAACGTGGAATTTTAATTGATGACGGAAATTGCATATTCAACAACTTACAAAAGAATTGGAGCTGAAATTGGGATTTTATTTTAGGAATAAGGCCTGTTTTTGTTTTGAAGCCAGAAGGAGGCTAGTAATCAGCTACAGTTATGCCTTTACTAGACTATGGGGATATTTTATATATGAATGCTTCCACTCAGTGTTTGAGATCAATTGACACTCTTTATCATGGCACTTTGAGATTTATTTTAAACTGCAAAACCCTTACGCACCACTGCACTTTGTATACCAGGGTTGGCTGTCCTTCTCTAGTCACTCGTAAGCTCAGTCACTGGTATACTTTTATTTACAAAGCCATTTTGGGTTTACTACCTTTTTATTTGTGCATTTTTATTGTTCAGAAATGTGGTGGGTCGTCTCTTCGTTCGCTGGACTTTATCCTGCTAACTGTTCCAAACGTCCCAACTGAATTTGGTAAAAGGGCTTTATGTCCTCTGCGCCATCGTCTTGGAACGCCTTACAAAATACTTTTAAACTGGAAGAATTTGTCCCGATTGGTGTTTTTAAATCACTGATGAAGGATTTTGAGACTGATTCCCTGTCAATGTTTTTAATTTAATTTAATCTTGTGAATTCAATGATTTTTACTAGATTACTTTTAGTTTTTCATGTTGTCTGTCTGTAATTCTTTTGTAATGACTTCATGCTGCCTATCTTGGCCAGGGCGCTCTTGAAAAAGAGATTTTAATCTCAATGAGCCTGGTTAAATAATGGTTCAATAAAAAATCCCAACAGAATCACAGAACAACAGCAAAGGACCCTGTGAAGACGCTGGAGGAAATAGGTACAAAGTATCTATATCCACAGTAAAACGAGACCTATATCGACATTACCTGAAAGGCCGCTCAGCAAGGAAGAAGCCACTGCCTCAAAACCGACATAAAAAAGCCAGACTACGGTTTGCAACTGCACATGGGGACAAAGATCGTACTTCCTGGAGAAACGTCCTCTGGTCTGATGAAACAAAAATATGACTGTTTGGCCATAATGACCATCGTTATGTTTGGAGGAAAAGAGGGATGCTTGCAAGCTGAAGAACCCCATCCTAACAGTGAAGTATGGGGGTGGGAGCATCATGCTGTGGTGGTGCTTTTCTGCAGGAGGGACTGTTGCACTTCACAAAATAGATGGCGTCATGATGAAGGAAAATTAGGTGGATATATTGAAGCAATATCTCAAGACATCAGTCAGGAAGTTAAAGCTTGGTCGCAAATGGGTCTTCCAAATGGACAATGACCCCAAGCATACTTCCAAAGTTGTGGCAAAATGGCTTAAGGACAAAAAGTCAAGGTATTGGAGTGGTCATCACAAAGCCCTGACCTCAATCTCATAGAAAAATTGTGGGCAAAACTGAAAAAGTGTGTGTGAGCAAGGAGGCCTACAAACCTAACTCAGTTACACCAGCTCTTTCAGGAGGAATGGGTCAAAATTCACCCAATTTATTGTGGGAAGCTGGTGGAAGGCTACCTGAAACGTTTGACCCAAGTTAAACCATTTAAAGGCAATGCTACCAAATACTAATTGAGTGTATGTAAACTTATGACCCAATGGGAATGTGATGAAAGAAATAAAAGCTGAAATAAATCATTCTCTCTACTATTATTCTGACGTTTCACATTCTTAAAATAAAGTGGTGATCCTAACTGGCCTAAAACAGGGATTTTTACTAGGATTAAATTTCAGGAATTGTGAAGAACTAAGTTTCAATGTATTTGGCCTAGGTGTATGTAAACTTCCGACTTCAACTGTCTATCCATCCTACCCTGCCTTTCTAAAATCTTCGAAAGCCAAGTTAACACACAGATCACCGACCATTTTGAATCCCACCGTACCTTCTCCACTATGCAATCTGGTTGCAGAGCTGGTCATGGGTGCACCTCAGCCACGCACAAGGTCCTAAACGATATCATAACCGCCATCGATAAAAGACAGTACTGTGCAGCCGTATTCATTGACCGGGCCAAGACATTCGACTCTGTCAATCACCGCATTCTTATCGGCAGACTCAATAGCTTTGGTTTCTCAAATGACTGCCTTGCCTGGTTCACCAACTACTTCTCAGATAGAGTTCAGTGTGTCAAATCTGAGGGCCTGTTGTCCGGGCCTCTGGCAGTCTCTATGTGTGCGCCACAGGGTTAAATTCTCGGGCAGACTATTTTATCAGTATATCAACGATGTCGCTCTTGCTGCTGGTGATTCTCTGATCCACCTCTACGCAGATGACACCGTTCTGTATACATCCGGCCCTTCTTTGGACACTGTGTTAACTAACCACCAAACGAGCCTCAATGCCATACAACTCTCCTTCTGTGGCCTCCAACTGCTTTTAAATGCTAGTAAAACCAAATACATGCTTTTCAACCATTCGCTGCCCGCACCCGCCCACCTGTCTAGCATCACTACTCTGGGCGGTTCCGACTTAGAATATGTGGACAACTACAAATACCTAGGTGTCTGGTTAGACTGTAAACTCTCCGTCCAGACTCACATCAAACATATCCAATCCAAAGTTACATCTAGAATTGGCTTCCTATTTCGCAACAAAGCATCCTTCACCCATGCTGTCAAACATACCCTCGTAAAATTGACCATCCTACCAATCCTCGACTTCGCCGATGCCATTTAAAAAATAGCCTAAAACACCCTACTCAGAAAACTGGATGTAGTCTATCACAGTGCCATCCGTTTTGTCACCAAAGCCCCATATGCTACCCACCACTGCGACCTGTATGCTCTCGTTGGCTGGCGCTCGCTACATATTCATCGCCAAACCCACTGGCTCCAGGTCATCTATAAGTCTTCGCTAGGTGAAGCCTCGCCTTATCTCAGCTCACTGGTCACCATAGCAACACCCACCCGTAGCACACGCTCCATCAGGTATATTTCACTGGTCACCATACCAACACCCACCCGTAGCACGCGCTCCATCAGGTATATTTCACTGGTCATCCCCAAAGCCAACATCTATTTGGCCACCTTTCCTTTCAGTTCTCTGCTGCCAATGACTGGAACGAAATGCAAAAATTACTGAAGCTGGAGACTTATAGCTCCCTCACTAACTTTAAGCATCATCCGTCAGAACAGCTTACCGATCAATGTTCACAGCCAATCTGTAAATAGCCAACCCAACTACCTCATCCCCATATTGTTATTTATTTATTTTGCTCTTTTTCACACCAGTATCTCTACTTGCACATCTATCACTCCAGTGTTAATCCTAAATTGTAATTACTTTGCATCCACGGCCTATTTATTGCCTTACCTCCCTAATCTTACTACATTTGCACACACTGTAAATAAATGTTTCTATTGTGTTATTGACTATACGTTTGTTTATCCCATGTGTAACTCTGTTGTTTGTGTCTCACATGTCCCTGAGAAAGATGAGGCATGCATGTGTATGTTGGGCATTATCCAAACTGCAGTATCAGCACTGTGTCTAAATCAGGTTGGTCTAACACACCATTTTAACCACAGGAAGAAAGGAGAAGAAAATACCCAGTTAATGATCATATGAAACACAGGCCTCAGGCTAACACAGATTAACTTCCTCACCCACCACAGCCCATGGTTCCTAGAACAGGAATGTGTGTACAGGGATGTGAAGCCTGGAGACCAAGACTAAGGGATATGAGACCGGGCATAGCAGTCATTTGGAAATTGCTTCCAAGGATGAACCAGACTTGTGGAGGTCTACATGAATCTACTAGCAGGCGTATCTACATGAATCTACTAGCAGGAGTATCTAAACTAAGATTTAAAAAAAATAACATCCTCTCACTGTCAACTGCGTTTATTTTCAGCAAACTTAACATGTGTAAATATTTGTATGAACATAAGATTCTACAAATGAGACATACACTGAACAAGTTCCACAGACATGTGACTAACAGAAATGGAATAATGTGTCCCTGAACAAAGGGGGAAGGGTCAAAATCAAAAGTAACAGTCGGTATCTGGTGTGGCCACCAGCTGCATTAAGTACTGCAGTGCATCTCCTCCTCATAGACTGCACCAGATTTGCCAGTTCTTGCTGTGAGATGCTACCCCACTCTTCCACCAAGGCACCTGCAAGTTCCCAGACATTTCTGGGGGGGGAATGGCCCTAGCCCTCACTCTCCGATCAAACAGGTCCCAGACATTCTCAATGGGATTGCGATCCGGGCTCTTCGCTGGCCATAGCAGAACACTAACATTCCTGTCTGGTGTCTTGCGAGGACCTGCCTTACTACAACAGGCCTACAAGCCCTCAGTCCAGCCTCTCTCAGCCTATTACGGACAGTCTGAGCACTGATGGAGGGATTGTACGTTCCTGGTGTAACTCGGGCAGTTGTTGTTGCCATTATATACCTGTCCCGCAGGTGTGGTGTTCGGATGTACCGATCCTGTGCAGGTGTTGTTACACGTGGTCTGCTACTGCGAGGACGATCAGCTGTCTGTCCTGTCTCCCTGTAGCGCTGTTTTATGAGTCTCACAGTACAGACATTGCAATTTATTGCCCTGGCCACATCTGCAGTCCTCATGCCTCGGCGCAGCATGCCTAAGGCACGTTCACGCAGATGAGCAGGGACCATGGGCATCTTTATTTTGGTGTTTTTCAGAGTCAGTAGAAAAGCCTCTTTAGTGTCCTAAGTTTTCATAACTGTGACCATAATTGCCTACAGTCTGTAAGTTGTTAGTGTCTTAACGACCGTTCCACAGGTGCATATTCATGAACTGTTTATGGTTCATTGAACAAGCATGGGAAACAGTGTTTAAACGCTTTACAATGAAGATCTGTGAAGTTATTTGGATTTTTACGAATTGTCTTTGAAAGACAGGGTCCTGAAAAAGGGACGTTTCTTTTTTTGCTGAGAAAACATTCTTCTACTTGCAGGAGTATCTACATTTATACTAGACCTACACAACTTTTACAAACCATTTGCATTGAATGCACAACTTCACACTAACATCCCTCAGAAACCCATTTTTACACTACTGCTACTCTCTGTTCATCATATATGCATAGGCACTTTAACCATATCTACATGTACATACTACGTCAATCAGCCTGACTAACCAGTGTCTGTATATAGCCCCTCTACTGTATATAGTCCCTCTACTGTATATAGCCCCTCTACTGTATATAGCCCCTCTACTGTATATAGCCCCTCTACTGTATATAGCCCCTACTGTATATAACCTCTCTACTGTATATATGTATATAGCCTCTACTGTATATAGCTCTACTGTATATAACTGTATATAGCCCCTCTCTGTACTGTATATATGTATATAGCCCCTCTACTGTATATAGCCCCTCTACTGTATATAACCTCTCTACTGTATATATGTATATAGCCCCTCTACTGCCCCTCTATATATAGCCCCTCTACTGTATATAGCCCCTCTACTGTATATATGTATATAGCCTCTCTACTGTATATAACCTCTCTACTGTATATATGTATATAGCCCCTCTACTGTATATAGCCCCTCTACTGTATATAGCCCCTCTACTGTATATAGCCCCTCTACTGTATATATGTATATAGCCTCTACTGTATATAGCCCCTCTACTGTATATAACCTCTCTACTGTATATATGTATATAGCCTCTCTACTGTATATAGCCTGTCTTTTTACTGTTGTTTTATTTCTTTTCCTATCTATTGTTCACCTAATACCTTTTTTTCACTGTTGGTTAGAGCCTGTAAGGAAGCATTTCACTGAAAGGTCTACACCTGTTGTATTCGGTACACGTGACAAATAAACTTTGATTCGATTTGAAATCAATACTCAAACCTTTGATCAAAAAATGCAGATGGTGGGGAAGAGAAAGGCCAGTTTGAGTGAGATGACATTTACTCAGAGCGATGCACGGAGACAACATAACCATTCAGGAGGCTGTGGGACCAAAACAGTTCCATTGGCATAAAAGCAGAAACAAGCCCAAGGTGTTCTGTGACACCTCAAAAACCAAAGCAAAACTATTCTTTCACTCTGTAGTTTGTGCAAGTTGACAATGTCCTTGTTCTGCCTGAGAGGAGTCAGGTTAAAGGAGCCATATGCAAAACTAAGGAAATGTCCCTGCTGCCACATGTTCATCTGACCCAGAGAAAGAGATTAGAGAATTTCTATGAATGCCAAACTGTGGATATGGATCATTTGCAGCAGTGGGAACGTTTATAGCAACACAATGTTTAGCGTATTTGGAGTGTCTGTAATACATGTTCTGGGGTTGATGGTCACTGGATTTATAGCTGCAGTAGTTTGTGTCAGGGGGCTAGGGTCAGTCTGTTATATCTGGAGTATTTCTCCTGTCTTATCCGGTATCCTGTGTGAATTTAAGTATGCTCTCTCTAATTCCCTCTTTCTCTCTTTCATTCTTTCTCTCGTAGGACCTGAGCCCTAGGACAATGCCCCAGGACTACCTGGCATGACGACTCCTTGCTGTCCCCAGTCCACCTGGCCGTGCTGCTGCTCCAGTTTCAACTGTTCTGCCTGCGGCTATGGAACCCTGACCTGTTCACTGTGATTACTATTATTCGACCATGCTGGTCATTTATGAACATGAACATCTTGGCCATGTTCTGTTATAATCTCCACCCGGCACAGCCAGAAGAGGCCTGGCCACCTCTCATAGCCCGGTTCCTCTCTAGGTTTTATCCTAGGTTTTGGCCTTTCTAGGGAGTTTTTCTTAGCCACCGTGCTTCTATACCTGCATTGTTTGCTGTTTGGGGTTTTAGGCTGGGTTTCTGTACAGCACTTTGAGATATCAGCTGATGTAAGAAGGGCTGTATAAATACATTTGATTTGATTGACTATACTCACAGTCGTCCTCCTCCTCCAGCTCTCTCTGCTGCTCCTGTTGTCTCTGATCTTATATCAGCTGATGTAAGAAGGGCTTTATAAATACATTTGATTTGATTGACTATACTCACAGTCGTCCTCCTCCTCCAGCTCTCTCTGCTGCTCCTGTTGTCTCTGATCTTATATCAGCTGATGTAAGAAGGGCAATATAAATACATTTGATTTGATTGACTATACTCACAGGCTTTATATAAGCTGATGTAAGAAGGGCATTAAATGATTTGATTGACTATACTCACAGTCGTCCTCCTCCTCCAGCTCTCTCTGCTGCTCCTGTTGTCTCTGATCTTATATCAGCTGATGTAAGAAGGGCAATATAAATACATTTGATTTGATTGACTATACTCACAGAGTCGTCCTCCTCCTCCAGCTCTCTCTGCTGCTCCTGTTGTCTCTGATCTTATATCAGCTGATGTAAGAAGGGCTTTATAAATACATCTGATTTGAATGTTATTGATTGTTCTCATACCTGTTGATAGTGATTGACACCAGACTGGAGGTACAAGGACTGATGACATGCTGATTATTCACTGTTGTATTGTATTGGTGACATTATGTTGAACACTGTGTGATTCTGTAGCAGCTGGGTTTAGACATCCTGCAAGACTCTCAGACTGGTGTTTACAGAACACTTGGTGCTGTCTGATTAGGATATTAAGGGCATGTCTCCAAGAGGACAGCTAGACATTTCTCTGCTTCTATGTTGAATCGCTCTGTTGCAAATTGTAATAAAACAGATATTTGCAAATGCTTTCGTTTTTTTTCACCTGGAAAATCCTATTACACATCTTATTAATAGAATAGCTATTTACTATCATAGATATTCAGAGAAATGATAACAGGGATAATCTTGTTTTTGATGGTCTGAGAGTCTTTAGGTGCCTTTTGGCAAACTCACTTCAGGCTGTCGTGCATTTTTACTGAGGACTGGCTTACGTCTGGCCACTCTACCATAATGGCCTGATTTGTGGAGCTGCAGAGATGGTTGTCCTTTTGGACGGTTCTCCCATCTGCACAGAGGAACTCTGGAGCTCTGTCAGAGTGACCATCGCGTTCTTGGTCATCTCCCTGACCAACGCCCTTCCATATCATGTCCAATCAATTGAATTAGGATCACTGCTACTCATACAAGGCCCTCCCCCGCCGTCCTATTGGCAAATCTGACCACAACTCCATTTTGCTCCTCCCTTCCTATAGGCAGGAAATCAAACAGGATGTACCCGTGTTGAGAAGTACATGGAAATAAAATAACCGTCATTTTGGGAACGAACAGCTGACTGAAGATGGGACGGGCGGTCATTCGTATGGTTGAGTCTGTTTCTGCGATAACATGGACTCAACAAAGTGATTCAACTTTGTTGCTCCTTGTTGAAACAAGCAAGGCGTTATAGAAAACAATTAATAGAATGGGCTTGGAACCTCTAACTCAGGCAATTCGACTGGTAAACTCATGGGTACACTCACAATTGCTGCCTTGTAGAGTGGTGCAATCACTTCCATGGTAAAGGACTATTCAATGCTGGTCTGACCAATCGGAATCCACGCTTCAAGATTGTTTTGATCACACGGACTGGAAAATGTTCCGGTCAGCCTCAGAGAACAACATCGACCTATACGCTGACTCGGGTGGTGAATTTATAAGGAAGTGCATAAGAGATGTTGTATCCACTGTGACTATTAAAACCTACCCTAACTAGAAACCGTGGATAGATGGCGGCATTCAGGGCAAAACTGAAAGTGCGAACCACTGCATTTAATCATGGAAAGGTGACTGGGATTATGGCTGAATACAAACAGTGTAGTTATTCCCTCCGCAAGGCAATCAGTATAGAGACAAAGTGGAGTCGCAATTCAAAGGCTCAGACACGAGACATATGTGGAAGGGTCTATAGACAATCACGGACAACAAAAAGAAAACCAGCCACGTCACGGACATCGACGTCTTGCTTCCAGACAAACTGAACACCTTCTTTGCCCACTTTGAGGATAACACAGTGCCAATGACGTGGCCCACTTCCAAGAACTGTGAGCTCTCCTTCTCCGTGGCTGACGTGATTAAGACATTTAAACATGTTAACCCTCGCAAGGCTGCCGGCCCAGACGGCATCCCAAGCCGCGTCTTCAGAGCCTGAGCAAACCAGCTGGCTGGTGTATTTATGGACATATTCAATCTCTCCCTATGGCCACCATTGTTCCTGTACCTATGTACTTCCGGGTTGGAGCGAGTGGTCGCATCGGCACTTCGCTCCCGCGGGTAGTATAACTTTTTCATTACATTTCATTATATTTCATTATAGCACAACGGTTTGATTTGTCTAATCTTAGCAATTTCTTCTCAGCTAGCTACATAGCAGTCTTTGTATCAAAGATAATTGCGTAATTATCGTATTTCGCCGTCCTAACGTAGTCTTCACTAGCCAGCTAGCTAACGTCCACTGATTAGCTGCACTGGAGAAACTATTACACTCAACTGAACGACTTGATTAGTGTAGTGTTAGCTAGCTACATAGCTGTCTTTGCTGTCTTCGTATCTTCGTATCCAAGATAATTGTGTTGTTTAGGTTTAGTGTGTAGTCTTAGAGTGATTATCTTAATTTACCGAGGTTAGCTAGCCAGCTATTTGTCGTCCTTAACGTAGGAGACTCTGCTAGCTAGCCAACGCTAGCCAACGTCTTCTGAATAGAACTCAACAACCCGGTCGCATTCACAGGTAGTATCACATTTTCACTTCATTTCATTACAGTACAACGGTTTGATTTGTTTGATCGTAGCTAGCTACATTGTCGTTTTTTTAACGCAACGTAACGTAAACAACACTGCTAGCTAGCCAGCTAGCCCCCGAATAGCAACACTGCAGAAACTATTACACTCAACGGAACGACTTGATTAGTGTAGTGTCAACAACGCACCCACTGCCAGCTAGCCTACTTCAGCAGTACTGTATCATTTTAATCATTTTAGTCAATAAGATTCTTGCTACGTAGCTTAACTTTCTGAACATTCGAGACGTGTAGTCCACTTGTCATTCCAATCTCCTTTGCATTAGCGTAGCCTCTTCTGTAGCCTGTCAACTATGTGTCTGTTTATCCCTGTTCTCTCCTCTCTGCACAGACCATACAAACGCTCCACACCGCGTGGCCGCGGCCACCCTACTCTGGTGGTCCCAGCGCGCACGACCCACGTGGAGTTCCAGGTCTCCGGTAGCCTCTGGAACTGCCAATCTGCGGTCAACAAGGCAGAGTTCATCTCAGCCTATGCCTCCCTCCAGTCCCTCGACTTCTTGGCACTGACGGAAACATGGATCACCACAGACAACACTGCTACTCCTACTGCTCTCTCTTCGTCCGCCCACGTGTTCTCGCACACCCCGAGAGCGTCTGGTCAGCGGGGTGGTGGCACCGGGATCCTCATCTCTCCCAAGTGGTCATTCTCTCTTTCTCCCCTTACCCATCTGTCTATCGCCTCCTTTGAATTCCATGCTGTCACAGTTACCAGCCCTTTCAAGCTTAACATCCTTATCATTTATCGCCCTCCAGGTTCCTCGGAGAGTTCATCAATGAGCTTGATGCCTTGATAAGCTCCTTTCCTGAGGACGGCTCACCTCTCACAGTTCTGGGCGACTTTAACCTCCCCACGTCTACCTTTGACTCTTTCCTCTCTGCCTCCTTCTTTCCACTCCTCTCCTCTTTTGACCTCGCCCTCTCACCTTCCCCCCCTACTCACAAGGCAGGCAATACGCTCGACCTCATCTTTACTAGATGCTGTTCTTCCACTAACCTCATTGCAACTCCCCTCCAAGTCTCCGACCACTACCTTGTATCCTTTTCCCTCTCGCTCTCATCCAACACCTCCCACACTGCCCCTACTGGATGGTATCGCGCCGTCCCAACCTTCGCTCTCTCTCCCCCGCTACTCTCTCCTCTTCCATCCTATCATCTCTTCCCTCCGCTCAAACCTTCTCCAACCTATCTCCTGATTCTGCCTCCTCAACCCTCCTCTCCTCCCTCTCTGCATCCTTTGACTCTCTATGTCCCCTATCCTCCAGGCCGGCTCGGTCCTCCCCTCCCGCTCCGTGGCTCGGTGACTCATTGCGAGCTCACAGAACAGGGCTCCGGGCAGCCGAGCGGAAATGGAGGAAAACTCGCCTCCCTGCGGACCTGGCATCCTTTCACTCCCTCCTCTCTACATTTTCCTCCTCTGTCTCTGCTGCTAAAGCCACTTTCTACCACGCTAAATTCCAAGCATCTGCCTCTAACCCTAGGAAGCTCTTTGCCACCTTCTCCTCCCTCCTGAATCCTCCTCCCCCTCCCCCCCTCCTCCCTCTCTGCAGATGACTTCGTCAACCATTTTGAAAAGAAGGTCGACGACATCCGATCCTCGTTTGCTAAGTCAAACGACACCGCTGGTTCTGCTCACACTGCCCTACCCTGTGCTCTGACCTCTTTCTCCCCTCTCTCTCCAGATGAAATCTCGCGTCTTGTGACAGCCGGCCGCCCAACAACCTGCCCGCTTGACCCTATCCCCTCCTCTCTTCTCCAGACCATTTCCGGAGACCTTCTCCCTTACCTCACCTCGCTCATCAACTCATCCCTGACCGCTGGCTACGTCCCTTCCGTCTTCAAGAGAGCGAGAGTTGCACCCCTTCTGAAAAAACCTACACTCGATCCCTCCGATGTCAACAATTACAGACCAGTATCCCTTCTTTCTTTTCTCTCCAAAACTCTTGAACGTGCCGTCCTTGGCCAGCTCTCCCGCTATCTCTCTCTGAATGACCTTCTTGATCCAAATCAGTCAGGTTTCAAGACTAGTCATTCAACTGAGACTGCTCTCCTCTGTATCACGGAGGCGCTCCGCACTGCTAAAGCTAACTCTCTCTCCTCTGCTCTCATCCTTCTAGATCTATCGGCTGCCTTCGATACTGTGAACCATCAGATCCTCCTCTCCACCCTCTCCGAGTTGGGCATCTCCGGCGCGGCCCACGCTTGGATTGCGTCCTACCTGACAGGTCGCTCCTACCAGGTGGCGTGGCGAGAATCTGTCTCCTCACCACGCGCTCTCACCACTGGTGTCCCCCAGGGCTCTGTTCTTGGCCCTCTCCTATTCTCGCTATACACCAAGTCACTTGGCTCTGTCATAACCTCACATGGTCTCTCCTATCATTGCTATGCAGACGACACACAATTAATCTTCTCCTTTCCCCCTTCTGATGACCAGGTGGCGAATCGCATCTCTGCATGTCTGGCAGACATATCAGTGTGGATGACGGACCACCACCTCAAGCTGAACCTCGGCAAGACGGAGCTGCTCTTCCTCCCGGGGAAGGACTGCCCGTTCCATGATCTCGCCATCACGGTTGACAACTCCATTGTGTCCTCCTCCCAGAGCGCCAAGAACCTTGGCGTGATCCTGGACAACACCCTGTCGTTCTCAACCAACATCAAGGCGGTGGCCCGTTCCTGTAGGTTCATGCTCTACAACATCCGCAGAGTACGACCCTGCCTCACACAGGAAGCGGCGCAGGTCCTAATCCAGGCACTTGTCATCTCCCGTCTGGATTACTGCAACTCGCTGTTGGCTGGGCTCCCTGCCTGTGCCATTAAACCCCTTCAACTCATCCAGAACGCCGCAGCCCGTCTGGTGTTCAACCTTCCCAAGTTCTCTCACGTCACCCCGCTCCTCCGTTCTCTCCACTGGCTTCCAGTTGAAGCTCGCATCCGCTACAAGACCATGGTGCTTGCCTACGGAGCTGTGAGGGGAACGGCACCTCAGTACCTCCAGGCTCTGATCAGGCCCTACACCCAAACAAGGGCACTGCGTTCATCCACCTCTGGCCTGCTCGCCTCCCTACCACTGAGGAAGTACAGCTCCCGCTCAGCCCAGTCAAAACTGTTCGCTGCTCTGGCCCCCCCAATGGTGGAACAAACTCCCTCACGACGCCAGGACAGCGGAGTCAATCACCACCTTCCGGAGACACCTGAAACCCCACCTCTTTAAGGAATACCTAGGATAGGATAAGTAATCCCCTCACCCCCCCCCTTAAGATTTAGATGCACTATTGTAAAGTGACTGTTCCACTGGATGTCATAAGGTGAATGCACCAATTTGTAAGTCGCTCTGGATAAGAGCGTCTGCTAAATGACTTAAATGTAAATGTAAACCTAAGAAGGCAAAGATAACTGAACTAAATGACTACCGCCCCGTAGCACTCACTTCTGTCATCATGAAGTGCTTTGAGAGGCTAGTCAAGGATCATATCACCTCCCCCCTTACCTGTCACACTAGACCCACTTCAATTTGTTTACCGCCCCAATAGGTCCACAGACGATAAATCACAATCACACTGCCCTATCCCATCTGGACAAGAGGAATACCTATGTAAGAATGCTGCTCTTTGACTACAGCTCAGCCTTCAACAACATAGTACACTCACACAAGCTCATCATTAAGCTAGAGGCCCTGGGTCTCAACCTGTGCAATTGGGTCCTGGACTTCCTGACGGGCCCCCAGGTGGTGAAGGAAACAACATCTCCACTTCGATGATCCTCAACACTGTGGGCTTGATTACCAACAACGTCAAGAGGAGGAGGAGGTGAGGGCATTCGGAGTGTTGTGTTAGCAAAACAACCTCCCCACTCAACGTCAACAAAAGAAAGGAGATGATCATGGACTTCAAGAAACAGCAGAGGGAGCACCCCCCCCCCCCCATCCATATCGACGGGACAGCAGTGGAGAAGGTGGAAAGTTTTAAGTTCCTCGGCGTACACATCACGGACAAACTGAAATGGTCCACCCATGCAGACAGTGGTGAAGAAGGCACAACAGCGCCTCTTCAACCTCAGGAGGTTGAAGAAATGTGTCTTGTCATCTAAAACCCTCACAAACTTTTACAGATGCACAATTGAGAGCATTCTGTCGGGCTGTATCATTGCCTGGTACGGCAACTGCTCCGCCCAGAACCGCAGGGCTCTCTAGAGGGTAGTGCGGTCTGCACAACGCATCACCGGGGGCAAACTACCTGCCCTCCAGGACACAGACACTACCCGATGTTACAGGAAGGCCAAAAAGATCATCAAGAACAACAACCACCCGAGCCACTGCCTGTTCATCCCTGCTATCATCCAGAAGGCGAGGTCAGTACAGGTGCATCAAAGCTGGGACAGAGAGACTGAAAAACAGCTTCTATGAAAGCCATCAGAAGGTTAAATAGTCGTCACTAACACAGAAAGGCTGCTGTCTACATACAGACTTGGCCATTTTAATAAATGGATCACTAGTCACTTTAAACAATGCCACTTTAATAAGGTTTACATACAGTTGAAGTCGGAAGTTTACATACACCTTAGCCAAGTACATTTAAACTCTGTTTTTCACAATTCCTGACATTTAATCCTAGTAAAAATTCCCTGTATTAGGTCAGTTAGGATCACCACTTCATTTTAAGAATGTGAAATGTCAGACTAATAGCAGAGAGAATTATTTCTTTCAGATTTGATTTCTTTCATCACATTCCCAGTAGGTCAGAAGTTTACATACACTCAATTAGTAATTGGTAGCATTGCCTTTAAATAGTTGAACTTGGGTCAAACGTTTCGGATAGCATTCCACGAGCTTCCCACGATAAGTTGGGTGAATTTTGGCCCATTCCTCCTGACAGAGCTGGTGTAACTGAATCAGGTTTGTAGGCCTCTTTGCTCGCACACGCTTTTTCAGTTCTGCCCACATATTTTTATAGGATTGAAGTCAGGGCTTTGTGATGGCCACTCCAATAACTTGACTTTGTTGTCCTTAAGCCATTTGCCACAACTTTGGAAGTATGCTTGGGGTCATTGTCCATTTGGAAGACCCATTTGCGACTAAGCTTTAACTTCCTGACTGATGTCTTGAGATGTTGCTTCAATATATCCACCTAATTTTCCTTCCTCGTGAAGCCATCTATTTTGTGAAGTGCACCAGTACCTCCTGCAGCAACGCACCCCCACAACATGATGCTGCCACCCGGTGCTTTACGGTTGGGATGGTGTTCTTCGGCTTGCAAGCCTCCCCCTTTTTCCCCACACATAATGATGGTCATTATGGCCAAACAGTTCTATTACCGTTTCATCAGACCAGAGGACATTTCTCCAAAAAGTACAATCTCTATCCCCATGTGCAGTTGCAAACCACAGTCTGGCTTTTTTTATGGTGGTTTTGGAGCAGTGGCTTCTTCTTTGCTGAGTGGCCTTTCAGGTTATGTCGATATAGGACTTGTTTTACTGTGGCTATAGATACTTTTGTACCTGCTTCCTCTAGCATCTTCACAAGGTCCTTTGCTGTTGTTCTGGGATTGATTTGCACCAAAGTACGTTAATCTCTAGGAGACAGAACACGTCTCTTTCCTGAGCGGAATGACGGCTGCGTGGTCTCATGGTGTTTATACTTGCGTACTATTGTTTGTACAGATGAACGTGGTATCTTCAGGCGTTTGGAAATTGCTTCCAAGAATAAACCAGACTTGTGGAGGTCTACAATTTTTTTCTGAGGTCTTGGCTGATTTCTTTCGATTTTCCCATGATGGCAAGCAAATAGGCACTGAGTTTGAAGGTAGGCCTTGAAATACATCCAGAGGTACACCTCCAATTGACTCAAATGATGTCAATTAGCCTATCAGAAGCTTCTAAAGTAATTACATTATTTTCTGGAATTTTCCAAGCTGTTTAAAGGCACAATCAACTTAGTGTATGTAAACTTCTGACTCACTGGAATAGTGATATAGTAAATTATAAGTGAAATAATCTGTCTGTAAACTATTTTTGGAAAATGACTTGTGTCATGCACAAAGTAGATGTCCTAACCGACTTACCAAAACTATAGTTTGTTAACAAGAAATTTGTGGAGTGGTTAAAAAACTAGTTTTAATGACTCCAACCTAAGTGTATATAAACTTCCAACTTCAACTGTATCTTGCATTAGTCATCTCATATGAATGAACTGTATTTTATACCATCTATTGCATCTTGCCTATGCCTGCTCTGTCATTGCTCATCCATATATTTATATGTATATATTCTTATTCCATTCCTTTACTTAGATGTGTGTGTATTAGGTATTTGTTGTGGAATTGTTAGATATCGCTGCACTTTCGGAACTAGAAGCACAAGCATTTCGCTACACTCGCATTAACATCTGCTAACCATGTGTATGTGACCATTAACATCTGCTAACCATGTGTATGTGACCAATAACATCTGCTAACCATGTGTATGTGAACAATACCATTTGATTTGATCCTCAGTTTTCTCCTATCACAGCCGTTAAACTCTGTAACTGTTTTAAAGTCACCATTGGCCCCATTGTAAAATCCCTGAGCAGTTTCCTTCCTCTCCGGTAATTGAGTTAAGAAAGGACGCCTGTATCTTTGTAGTGACTGGGTTTATTGATACACCATCCAAAGTGTAATGAATAACTTCACCATGCTCAAAGGGATATTCAATGTCTGTTTATTTAACAGGTATTTTTTAATCACTGCTGGACTGAGGGACCTTACAGATCATTTATATGTGTTGGGTACAGACATTAGGTAGTTTTCTTAAAAATCATACTAAACACTATTACTGCACTCAGAGTGAGTCCATACAACGTATTATGTGACTTGTTAAGCAAGTGTTTACTCCAGATCTTAGTTAGGCCATAACAAAGGGGTTGAAACTCTAAAAACATAAGGCCACTTTGACATTATTGGATATTGTGTGTAGGCCAGTGACACAAAATCTCAATTGAATTCATTTTAAATTCAGAATGTAACACAACAAAATGTGGAACAAGTCAAGGAGGCACCGTATAAAATAACAAAAAAATTGCGACAAAATTGTGTGACACATTTTTATGTCATCAAAATAATGTGTCAACAATACAAGGATGTTGTATCAATAATATAATGACATTGTAGTATTTGAATTTACCTGTAGTGCTGATTCCATTGCTTTCCTCTGGTTTAGAGCTGGGCTGTCTGGTGGTGTCCTGCGCTGTTGTCTGGGTACTCGTGGAACAGCCCATCCTGCTTGTCTCACATAGAGGACTGAAGTGGATGAAAATGAGATCCCCAAAGAGCCGTCTGTTGCTCTGATCACGGGCTTGATACTATTCAAATCAGCAGGACTGAAGGCTATACAGCAGGTATCATCAACTAGAGTCAGCAGCGGGACGCCAGCTGGGGAACCGTGCTATATAGTCATTTCACTGGTCTCCACAATTGCATATTTGCGCATGCCTCGTTTTAAATACACCGGGCAACGGCTTGTTGTGGCAGCAGCAGGTTACCACCAGTGTGATGCCTGCATAGTGTCGATACTGGGCTACAGCCTGCTTGCTGTGTGTTTCAGTACCCAGCAGAGAACAGACACCTTACATTATTCAGTGCATGCGATCAGAGAAGGAACGTTGTGTAGCGTGCGTGAGCATTGCACTCTAATAATTGGTCACGTCACTACAGCTGGAAAGCTATCCTGCCCTACCAAGCAAAAACGCAGTAATTGCTAATTTGGTCGAAAATGTGTTAATGTAATTTTTGCTAAGTTAAATACATGCTTAATAATGTGGACAAGTATCCTGCCTCTATTGTATTGTGTTTTGGAGAAAATGGGGGTCATGTTAGCAGTAACTGTATAAAGTTACTGTGAAGACAAGGTAAATAAAAACCGCTCCGAGGAGGTACTGCCTTTTTGCTTGGTAGGGCAGCATGGTACTTTATTTATGTTCTTTACATTATTCTCATACGAATGTGAAGAACGTCAGTTCTTATGTGGAGTATTATTTATTGTTAAAGGGTGTAAAATATGGATAGGCTATTTATTCAACCAATTAGGATTCATATAGTAAAGTAAATGTGTGACATTTTATAGAAATATTTGACTTCTGAATGTTTCGGTGTTTGGAAAAATAATACTTTATCAAGTTCCATACCATCAAATATTTTGTTCAAATCATAAAGTTATTATACAGAATAGAGACAACAGCGTCACCGCGTGGGGCTCCGGGGTTGTGTATGTGTGGATGATTCAATGCATAAAAACAGCCTCTAAATATAGGTCCGTTTTGTGTTTGTCCTCTGGTTGGTAAAAATCACACTTGCCATTATGAAAGCTTTAGTGTTTTGGCCCTTGCTTTCTCGTGATAAGGTCGTCGGGCTGAAGAATGATCTGATATAGAAATCACCTCAAGTGGAGCACCCTGCTAGAACTGACCAATCCGCTGAGATCAGCGAATCAGCGCAGGACCACGCCAACCTACCGCAAAGCACGCTGGGACTTCCTTTCTTTCCGAAGCCATATTGGAGCAACAGACTTGTAAGTTCACCTCTTTGTTTCATCTTTAACATATATATATATTTAGGCAATGTTGGTGGACATCACCCGGTTGATTACTAACGTAAAAGTGTCCAATCTCATATTTTTTGTTTCCGGTTGTCCAGAACGGAGTAAATCGCAGCTATGGTGGCCGCCAAGAAGACGGTGAGTCGAGCTGTAGTGAACGCATGGCGCTGTCTGGGCTTAGTGCAACACACGTGTTTACACCTTTTTACAAACTGTCAATGTCGCCCGTACATATCTGTTAGGAACTCGGCCAAACATACAATGTTGTAGTTCCTGAAGATGTCTAGCTTTAGTTGTTAACAATTGACAGAATCCAGATAGCATGTGTTTATATTAAGCATCACCGGCTTGCCAGCTAATAAAGCGTCAGCCAGACAGCAAGTTGAATGGTTACACTGGGGGCATTTTGACCTTCTGGTTGGCTGATGAAGAAACCCTAACAGCACTGTCATCGGAACTATTATATCTGATCAATAACTACATAGGGTTGTGACTGTCATGGACTTTAGGATGGCAGTAAATGGCCACTAAACCCCCCCACATTCAACGGTAATAAGGTCCTCAATCGACTCTCTGAATTACCCAAGAAGCAACAAAACATCAAATGTAAGAACATTTTAGAAGATCGTTACACAAATAAGGTGCAAGAAATTCAGGCCAATTAGTTTTAAGTCCGTAGAGACGAAAGGAATTTCCGGAGTTGGCGGTTGTCTAAGACCGGATGTGGTGACTCGTCTGAAGTTTAGTAAAGATGTTAGATGCAGTGGGACTTTATGTCAAATGGCTTTATAAATGGAGACATAGCAATGTATTAACTTTCTGGTAGTGAATGCAGTAATGAGTACTAAAATTGTCCCCCATAACAATGTGCAGTGTGCTTTGTTAAACAGCATCTAACGGGTTTAATGAAGTGGCAGCTGCGTTCATATACATGTCGCCATAGTCTAGGACCGATGGTCATGTCGACCGTCATAATCTGCCTTCTACTATTTAACTAGAGGCAGCACCTATTTCTATAAAGCACATATTTATTCTCAGCTTCTTAACTCGTCAATATGCTTTTTAAAAGACTGCTAGCCTTTCATCTATTCCGATATGAACACCATCAGCCTAAATCATCAGTTGTATATGCACTCTAGAGACCCCATCTAGTTAGTTTTACCTGCAGTCAATACTAATTTAAGGTCAGCGATTTTCTGTAATACAAAAGAAGGCAGACCGTAGTTAATGTTGAGCTTGGTCAATCCTGGGAGCAATGGTACAACAGTATCATCTGCATACCGGTGCAGGTTACACGTTTTTACAGACGACTCGATATTGTTAATGTTAACACTGATGATATAATGGGTGAACTGGTGGCCATTGCGAGTGGACACGTAGGGGCAAGCAGGAAGTGTACCCATCTATGTGCTGTGATTTGATTCAACTCAACTATTACAAAAAAAATACATTCCGTTGCATGAGCCACATCAGTAAGCATCATTTGAATGAACTTTCTACATTACCATTTAAATGCATCACAATACCAGGCAGCCATTGCGAGTGTACACATGAGGTTACCAGTTATTGGCCACTGTAACCCTGGTAATATGACTGGTGAATAGAACAGGCTTGGAACCTGTAACCCTGGTAATATGACTGGTAAATAGAACGAATAGAACCTCGAACCCTGGTAAATAGAATGAATAGAACCTATAACCCTGGTAATATGACTGGTTAATAGAATGAATAGAACCTCTAACCCTGGTAAATAGAATGAATAGAACCTCGAACCCTGGTAAATAGAATGAATAGAACCTGTAACCCTGGTAAATAGAATGAATAGAACCTATAACCCTGGTAATATGACTGGTAAATAGAATGAATAGAACCTCTAACCCTGGTAAATAGAATGAATAGAACCTATAACCCTGGTAATATGACTGGTAAATAGTATGAATAGAACCTGTAACCCTGGTAATATGAATAGAACCTCTAACCCTGGTAATATGACTGGTAAATAGAATGAATAGAACTGGTAAATAGAATGAATAGAACCTCTAACCCTGATAAATAGAATGAATGGAACCTCTAACCCTGGTAAATAGAATGTTTAGAACCTCTAACCCTGGGAAATAGAATGAATAGAACCTGTAACCCTGGTAAATAGAATGAATAGAACCTATAACCCTGGTAATATGACTGGTAAATAGTATGAATAGAACCTGTAACCCTGGTAATATGACTGGTAAATAGAATGAATATAACCTCTAACCCTGGTAAATAGAATGAATAGAACCTCTAACCCTGGTAATATGACTGGTAAATAGAATGAATAGAACCTCTAACCCTGGTAATATGACTGGTAAATAGAATGAATATAACCTCTAACCCTGGTAAATAGAATGAATAGAACCTCTAACCCTGGTAAATAGAATGAATAGAACCTCTAACCCTGGTAATATGACTGGTAAATAGAACCTCTAACCCTGGTAATATGACTGGTAAATAGAACCTCTAACCCTGGTAATATGACTGGTAAATAGAATGAATAGAACCTCTAACCCTGGTAATATGACTGGTAAATAGAATTAATAGAACCTCTAACCCTGGTAATATGACTGGTAAATAGAATGAATAGAACCTCTAACCCTTGTAAATAGAATGAATAGAACCTCTAACCCTGGTAATATGACTGGTAAATAGAATGAATAGAACCTGTAACCCTGGTAATATGACTGGTAAATAGAATGAATAGAACCTCTAACCCTTGTAAATAGAATGAATAGAACCTCTAACCCTGGTAATATGACTGGTAAATAGAATGAATAGAACCTCTAACCCTTGTAAATGGAATGAATAGAACCTCTAACCCTGGTAATATGACTGGTAAATAGAATGAATAGAACCTCTAACCCTGGTAAAGAGGTTCCAAGCCTGTTCTATTTACTCTATTTCTCTGTGCTGCTGCTGCATTGTGGGTAGCATTGTCTAGGCCACCCGGAGACTTGTTTGCTAGTTTCAGGAACAGTCCATGTTACCACAAAGACTCAACGGTTAATTTGAAGAAAAACAAATGTATATTTTTTAAATGGTTATGATAGTCATTGTATTACAATAACTATTTTCATCTATAACCGTCGGTTCCATGGTGGTATGTTAATTGTGCCAGCCCTAGTTATATGTACTCAAATCGCATGTATCCCAATTAGAAGACCATATATCATGTTTGGTTCAATGCATATGAGCTACGTTCATAGTTCAATGTTTCTCACAAAACATCATTGTTACTTTGATGGCAGAAAAAGTCCCTGGAGTCCATAAACTCCCGTCTCCAGCTGGTGATGAAGAGCGGTAAATATGTTCTGGGATACAAGCAGTCCCAGAAGATGATCCGCCAGGGAAAAGCCAAGCTGGTCATCCTGGCCAACAACACACCTGCCCTCAGGTAACTAAGGCCTACATTTATTTAGTATTAGCTAAAGTTAAGGACATTATCACTATAACCCTTTCACACCTAACATGGTGAGCTAAAGTTTATACCTTGCTAGCCTTGGATTTATTCATTAGTTGAATTCTGTTGCAAAACGTTTTGCAATGGAAAACGTTTACTCCAAACAGAAAATGTTCTGCAATGAAATCATGTTATTATTGGACATTCATGTATCTCTCCACATTTGGTTCCTAGAGTTAACAGTTTCCATTGCAAAACCTGTACTAATTTGCTTTCTGCGTCTCCGAAAACACCTGAAAAATCCTGTCGGCTGCAACTGTTAAAGCAAGTTAAAACAGTTTACATTAAGTGTGTGTTTTGATTTGATATGACAGTAGGGGGATTCATGTTTCTATAAGCGTATCGCTATTGAGAATTGATTCACGTTTGGATGGAGTTTTTGGCTGTTTTGGCTTCCAGAGCCACTTGTCCCTTTAAACAGAACAGGTAAGGTCCCTATAAGGAGTAATGTTAGCCTCCTTTGGTTCTTTATTGGACTAGGCATGGTGGACTTCTTCCTTAATGGGATTCCTGTAATCCCATATGTTACCAGCAACATGTACAGTGTTGGTTTCATGAGATGAAATAAAAGATCCCAGAAATGTTCCATATCCACAAAAAGCTGATTTCTGTCTACATCCCTGTTAGCATTTCTCCTTTGCCAAGATAATCCATCCTTCTGACAGGTGTGTCATACCAGGAAGCTGATTAGACAGCATGAATACCTAGGATAGGATAAGTAATCCTTCTCACCCCCCCCCTTTAAGATTTAGATGCACTATTGTAAAGTGACTGTTCCACTGGATGTCATAAGGTGAATGCACCAATTTGTAAGTCGCTCTGGATAAGAGCGTCTGCTAAATGACTTAAATGTAATGTAATGATCATTACAAAGGTGCACGTTGTGCTGGGGACGATAAAAGGCCTCTCTAAAATGTGCACTTTTTTTCACAACACAATGCCACAGATGTCTCAAGTTGAGGTAGCGTGCAATAGGAATGCTGACTGCAGGAATGTCCACCAGAGCTGCTGCCAGAGAATTGAACGTTCCTTTCTCTACCTTAAGCCGCCTCCGATGTTTTAGAGAACTTGGCAGTACGTCCAACAGGCCTCCGCAGACCACGTGTATGGCGTCGTGGGCGAGAGGTTTGCTGATGTCAATGTTGTGAACAGTGTCCCATGGTGGGGTTATGGTATGGGCCGGCATAAGCTATGGACAACGAACAGAATTGCATTATACCGATGGCAATGTGAATGCGCAGAGATGCGTGACGAAATCCTGAGGCCCATTGTCGCCACCGTCACCTTATGTTTCAAGCTTGATAATGCACGGCACCATGTCACAAGGGTCTGTACACGATTCCTGGAAGCTGAAAATGTCAGTTCTTCCATGGCCTGCATACTCACCGGGCATGTCACACATTGAGCACGTTTGGATCGACGTGTACGAGGCAGATGGTGGTCACACCAGATTCTGGTCTTCAGCTCGTCACCTGTGACAAACAGATAGATATGTTTTCCCAGTCATGTAAAATCCATAGCTGAAGGTCTAATACATTTATTTCGCCTGACTGATTTTCCTTTTGAATTGTAACTCAGCAAAATTGTTGCATGTTGCGCTTATTTTTGTTCAGTGTATATAACCTCTTGGATTACTTTTAAATTCAGAAAGCCGGCGTTGTTTCCATCAAGTTAATTTGAACCCATGTGGAATTGGTGTCTGCTCAGTAGAATATTTTTGTTAAATTGTGCATTCATAAAGTATTCAGACCCCTTGACTTTTTCCATGTCACCGATGACACGCCAAATGAATACCACCAATCAGAGACCACTATGACACACCAAATGAATACCACCAATCAGAGACCACTATAATGACACACCAGATGACCACCAATCAGGATGATGACCACCAATCAGAGACTACTATGATGACACACCAGATTACCACCAATCAGAGACTACTATGATGACACGCCAAATGAATACCACCAATCAGAGACCACTATGACACACCAAATGAATACCACCAATCAGAGACCACTATGACACACCAAATGAATACCACCAATCAGAGACCACTATAATGACACACCAGATGACCACCAATCAGGATGATGACACACCAGATTACCACCAATCAGAGACTACTATGATGACACACCAAATGATGACCACCAATCGGAGACCACTATGATGATGATGACCACCAATCGGAGACAACTATGATGATGATGACCACCAATCGGAGACAACTATGATGATGATGACCACCAATCGGAGAGAACTATGATGATGATGACCACCAATCGGAGACAACTATGATGATGATGACCACCAATCAGAGACAACTATGATGATGATGACCACCAATCGGAGACAACTATGATGATGATGACCACCAATCGGAGACCACTATGATGATGATGACCACCAATCGGAGACAACTATGATGATGATGACCACCAATCGGAGACCACTATGATGACACACCAGATGTGTTTGAAGGGTTGGTTTTTGTCTTGTACAGCCTCTTAAGGGGAAAGTAATCCAACAGTAACTGAAAGTAATCAGATTACATCCCTGAGTTAAACGTTACAGTACTGATTTAAGAAGTAACTGTAATGGAGTTCATTTAGAAAGTAACTTACCCAACCCTGGTGTAATCCTAGGAATAGTTCCATGTGTTTGAAGGGTTGTTTTTCAGCCTCTGAAGGGGAAATTTCCAAAAGTAACTGAAAGTAATCAGATTACGTTACTGAGTTAATTTACATTATTGATTAAAGTAACTAATGGCGTTCATTTAGAAAGTAACCTACCCTTGTGTAATCCTAGGAATAGTTCCATTCCTACTTCAATGAACGTTTTCAAATAGTTAGATATTGAAGAATTTGCATGTCAAGCGTTGCTTGTGCGTTCGTATGGGCAGGTTAATTTTTGTTTTATATACTCCTCCTACAAAGGCACACCTGTATTGGTCTGCTTGCAGGTGTGTAAGAACAGGAGGAAAATTCAAATGAGGGCTGACTTTGTTACTTGCTGCAGCTGCAGTTGGTCGTTCAGCAATCAGACACCTTGAGAAAACAACCGAGACAACTACAGCATTAGACTGAAGGGATAGTAGCTTAGTGTAGCTTGTCCTCGTGTTGCTTCCCCCATACACGCAGAAGGATAACGTTTCATTAGTGTAGCTTGTCCTCGTGTTGCTTTCCCCCATACACGCAGAAGGGATAACGTTTCAGTAGTGTAGCTTGTCCTCGTGTTGCTTTCCCCCCATACACGCAGAAGGGATAACGTTTCATTAGTGTAGCTTGTCCTCGTGTTGCTTTCCCCCATACACGCAGAAGGGATAACGTTTCATTAGTGTAGCTTGTCCTCGTGTTGCTTTCCCCCCATACACGCAGAAGGGATAACGTTTCATTAGTGTAGCTTGTCCTCGTGTTGCTTTCCCCTCATACACGCAGAAGGGATAACGTTTCATTAGTGTAGCTTGTCCTCGTGTTGCTTCCCCTCATACACGCAGAAGGGATAACGTTTCATTAGTGTAGCTTGTCCTCGTGTTGCTTTCCCTCATACACGCAGAAGGGATAACGTTTCATTAGTGTAGCTTGTCCTCGTGTTGCTTTCCCTCATACACGCAGAAGGGATAACGTTTCATTAGTGTAGCTTGTCCTCGTGTTGCTTTCCCCTCATACACACAGAAGGGACGTTTCATTAGTGTAGCTTGTCCTCGTGTTGCTTCCCCTCATACACGCAGAAGGGATAACGTTTCATTAGTGTAGCTTGTCCTCGTGTTGCTTTCCCCTCATACACGCAGAAGGGACGTTTCATTAGTGTAGCTTGTCCTCGTGTTGCTTTCCCCTCATACACGCAGAAGGGATAATGTTTCATTAGTGTAGCTTGTCCTCGTGTTGCTTTCCCCTCATACACGCAGAAGGGATAACGTTTCATTAGTGTAGCTTGTCCTCGTGTTGCTTTCCCCTCATACACGCAGAAGGGATAACGTTTCATTAGTGTAGCTTGTCCTCGTGTTGCTTTCCCCCATACACGCAGAAGGGATAACGTTTCATTAGTGTAGCTTGTCCTCATCGTGTTGCTTTCCCCTCATACACGCAGAAGGGATAACGTTTCATTAGTGTAGCTTGTCCTCGTGTTGCTTCCCCCTCATACACGCAGAAGGGATAACGTTTCATTAGTGTAGCTTGTCCTCGTGTTGCTTTCCCCTCATACACGCAGAAGGGATAACGTTTCATTAGTGTAGCTTGTCCTCGTGTTGCTTTCCCCTCATACACGCAGAAGGGATAACGTTTCATTAGTGTAGCTTGTCCTCGTGTTGCTTTCCCCTCATACACGCAGAAGGGATAACGTTTCATTAGTGTAGCTTGTCCTCGTGTTGCTTTCCCCTCATACACACAGAAGGGACGTTTCATTAGTGTAGCTTGTCCTCGTGTTGCTTCCCCTCATACACGCAGAAGGGATAACGTTTCATTAGTGTAGCTTGTCCTCGTGTTGCTTTCCCCTCATACACGCAGAAGGGACGTTTCATTAGTGTAGCTTGTCCTCGTGTTGCTTTCCCCTCATACACGCAGAAGGGATAATGTTTCATTAGTGTAGCTTGTCCTCGTGTTGCTTCCCCCTCATACACGCAGAAGGGATAACGTTTCATTAGTGTAGCTTGTCCTCGTGTTGCTTTCCCCTCATACACGCAGAAGGGATAACGTTTCATTAGTGTAGCTTGTCCTCGTGTTGCTTTCCCCTCATACATGCAGAAGGGATAACGTTTCATTAGTGTAGCTTGTCCTCGTGTTGCTTTCCCCTCATACACGCAGAAGGGATAACGTTTCATTAGTGTAGCTTGTCCTCGTGTTGCTTTCCCCTCATACACGCAGAAGGGATAACGTTTCATTAGTGTAGCTTGTCCTCGTGTTGCTTTCCCCTCATACACGCAGAAGGGATAACGTTTCATTAGTGTAGCTTGTCCTCGTGTTGCTTTCCCCTCATACACGCAGAAGGGATAACGTTTCATTAGTGTAGCTTGTCCTCGTGTTGCTTTCCCCTCATACACGCAGAAGGGATAACGTTTCATTGGTGTAGCTTGTCCTCGTGTTGCTTCCCCCTCATACACGCAGAAGGGATAACGTTTCATTAGTGTAGCTTGTCCTCGTGTTGCTTCCCCTCATACACGCAGAAGGGATAACGTTTCATTAGTGTAGCTTGTCCTCGTGTTGCTTTCCGCTCATACACGCAGAAGGGATAACGTTTCATTAGTGTAGCTTGTCCTCGTGTTGCTTTCCCCTCATACACGCAGAAGGGATAACGTTTCATTAGTGTAGCTTGTCCTCGTGTTGCTTTCCCCCCATACACGCAGAAGGGATAACGTTTCATTAGTGTAGCTTGTCCTCGTGTTGCTTTCCCCTCATACACGCAGAAGGGACGTTTCATTGAATGGTAACGTAGATAACCTTGTATTGTTTGTTCAGAATTTTGCTGCCTGCATTTCCTGCGGTCGTACTTGTCTAAAAGGTATTTGTCCTTCCTCAGGAAGTTCCTGTTGCTTCCCCCATACACACACAGGATCATGTTTCATTCAATAACATACCTTTTATCAAAGTATGCCCACGTGTGTATTTGTCCTTCCTCAGGAAGTCTGAAGTGGAGTACTACGCCATGTTGGCCAAGACAGGCGTCCATCACTACAGTGGGAACAACATCGAGCTGGGCACGGCCTGTGGGAAGTACTTCAGGGTGTGCACCCTGGCCATCATCGACCCGGTGAGTGTCCAATCAGACTGCCTGTTTACCACGCCTATTCTGTTGATGGATAGTCTGCAGACAATCCTTTAGCAGTGAGCAGTTTGATACTGTTTCTTCTTTTATTCATTCATAGCATTGTTTTCAAAGATGACATGAACATCTTTACAGAGAATTATAGAAATGTATGAATGAAGAATAAACGAACCGCTCTACTACTAAATTACATGTTTGAGTTAATCATTTTGTGAATGTGTAGGTGTAGATATTTTTAAGTTTCACTGATGCTCACAAATTTGCCCGTTTGTAAATTTTTGCACCTGGTGGCTCTACGATTATGTGCCCACAGCACGTCACTAGATAAACACCCAATGAACCATTTACCTGAACTGACTGGGCTTTAGCCAGTTGCATCATTGGTGTCAATGACTTAGTTCCTCTGAAGTTAATGAAGTGAGTGTTAAGTATATCTTGTATGCTAAATATAGTGTTCTATTTCCAGGTGATTCTGACATCATCAGGAGTATGCCAGACCAGCCGCAGGGGGAGAAGTAGACATTTCACACTCGATGTTAAAAAATAAACTGTTTTCTATGGTCTTTCTTTGGTCTGTCTTTCTCTTAGTGTGCATATGATAAACATTTAACTACTTCTATTCTATGCTGTAGGCTGTGTCAAATCAAATTTTATTTGTCACATACACACGGTTAGCAGATGTTAATGCGAGTGTAGCGAAATGCTTGTGCTTCTAGTTCCGACAATGCAGTGATAACCAACAAGTAATCTAACTAACAATTCCAAAACTACTGTCTTATACACAGTGTAAGGGGATAAGGAACATGTAAATAAGGATATATGAATGAGTGATGGTACCGAGTACAGTATATACATATGAGATGAGTGTGTAGACAAAGTAAACAAAGTGGCATAGTTAAAGTGGCTAGTGATACATGTGTTACATAAGGATGCAGTCGATGATGTAGAGTACAGTATATACATATGCATATGAGATGAATAATGTAGGGTAAGTAACATTATATAAGGTAGCATTGTTTAAAGTGGCTAGTGATATATTTACATCATTTCCCATCAATTCCCATTATTAAAATGGCTGGAGTTGGGTCAGTGTCAATGACAGTGTGTTGGCAGCAGCCACTCAGTGTTAGTGGTGGCTGTTTAACAGTCTGATGGCCTTGAGATAGAAGCTGTTTTTCAGTCTCTCGGTCCCAGCTTTGATGCACCTGTACTGACCTCGCCTTCTGGATGATAGCGGGGTGAACAGGCAGTGGCTCGGGTGGTTGTTGTCCTTGATGATCTTTATGGCCTTCCTGTAACATCGGGTGGTGTAGGTGTCCTGGAGGGCAGGTAGTTTGCCCCCGGTGATGCGTTGTGCAGACCTCACTACCCTCTGAAGAGCCTTATGTTTGTGGGCGGAGCAGTTGCCGTACCAGGCAGTGATACAGCCCGCCAGGATGCTCTCGATTGTGCATCTGTAGAAGTTTGTGAGTGCTTTTGGTGACAAGCCGAATTTCTTCAGCCTCCTGAGGTTGAAGAGGCGCTGCTGCGCCTTCTTCACGACGCTGTCTGTGTGGGTGGACCAATTCAGTTTGTCTGTGATGGGTATGCCGAGGAACTAAAAGCTTACTAACCACTACTGTCCTTTGTTGAAGTTGACTGTGAGGTTATTTTCCTGACCCCACACTCCGAGGGCCCTCACCTACCTGTAGGCCGTCTCGCCGTTGTTGGTAATCAAGCCTACCACTGTGGTGTTGTCCGCAAACTTGATGATTGAGTTGGAGGCGTGCGTGGCCACGCAGTCGTGGGTGAACAGGGAGTACAGGAGAGGGCTCAGAACGCACCCTTGTGGGGCCCCAGTGTTGAGGATCAGCGGGGAGGAGATGTTGTTACCTACCCTCACCACCTGGGGCGGCCCGTCAGGAAGTCCAGTACCCAGTTGCACAGGGGGCGGGGTCGAGACCCAGGGTCTCGAGCTTGATGACAAGTTTGGAGGGTACTATGGTGTTAAATGCCGAGCTGTAGTCGATGAACAGCATTCTCACATAGGTATTCCTCTTGTCCAGATGGGTTAGGGCAGTGTGCAGTGTGGTTGAGATTGCGTCGTCTGTGGACCTATTTGGGCGGTAAGTAAATTGGAGTGGGTCTAGGGTGTCAGGTAGGGTGGAGGTGATATGGTCCTTGACTAGTCTCTCAAAGCACTTCATGATGACGGAAGTGAGTGCTACGCGGGGGCGGTAGTCGTTTAGCTCAGTTACCTTAGCTTTCTTGGGAACAGGAACAATGGTTGCCCTCTTGAAGCATGTGGGAACAGCAGACTGGTATAAGGATTGATTGAATATGTCTGTAAACACACCAGCATGGTCTGCGCATGCTCTGAGGGCGCGGGTGGGGATGCCGTCTGGGCCTGCAGCCTTGCGAGGGTTAACACGTTTAAATATTTTACTCACCTCGGCTGCAGTGAAGGAGAGTCCACATGTTTTGGTTGCGGGCCGTGTCAGTGGCACTGTATTGTCCTCAAAGCGGGCAAAAAAGTTATTTAGTCTGCCTGGGAGCAAGACATCCTGGTCCGTGACTGGGCTAGATTTCTTCCTGTAGTCCGTGATTGACTGTAGACCCTGCCACATGCCTCTTGTGTCTGAGCCGTTGAATTGCTACTCTACTTTGTCTCTATACTGACGCTTAGCTTGTTTAATAGCCTTGCGGAGGGAATAGCAACACTGTATTCGGCGGTCATGTTTCCGGTCACCTTGCCCTGATTAAAAGCAGTGGTTCGCGCTTTCATTTTCACGCGAATGCTGCCATCAATCCACGGTCTCTGGTTTGGGAATGTTTTAATCGTTGCTATGGGAACGACAACTTCAATGCACATTCAAATGAACTTGCTCACCGAATCAGCGTATTCGTCAATGTTGTTGGGCGCAGTGAGGAACATGTCCCAGTCCACATGATGGAAGCAGTCTGTACCAGGGTCCCATGTAGATTCAAATGAGATGTCCTTGTGATTTTTTTTTACATGCTATTAAGATCTCAACTCACAAGAGCTGATCATGGGTCTCCTAACATGCAATTCCACAAGGATAGACTCGTGACAAGGTCTTATTGTGACTTTACTGTGACATCACAATGATGTCACCACAAGCTATTTTGTCATGCTGCTGCACCACATGAACTGACCAGTCTAGATTGTTGACCGTAATGACAATGACAGGATTATCCAGGCTCCTCCCCGTGGAGGATTGTCCAGGCCCCTCCCGGTGGAGGATTGTCCAGGCCCCTCCCCGTGGAGGATTGTCCAGGCTCCTCCCCGTGGAGGATTGTCCAGGCCCCTCCCCGTGGAGGATTGTCCAGGCTCCTCCCCGTGGAGGATTGTCCAGGCTCCTCCCCGTGGAGGATTGTCCAGGCTCCTCCCCGTGGAGGATTGTCCAGGCTCCTCCCCGTGGAGGATTATCCAGGCCCCTCCCCGTGGAGGATTATCCAGGCCCCTCCCCGTGGAGGATTGTCCAGACTCCTCCCCGTGGAGGATTGTCCAGGCTCCTCCCCGTGGAGGATTGTCCAGGCTCCTCCCCGTGGAGGATTGTCCAGGCCTGTTCCCGTGAAGGATTGTCCAGGCCCCTCCCCGTGGAAGATTATCCACGCTCATCGCTGTGGAAGATTGTCCAGGCCCCTACCCGTGGAGGATTGTTCAGGCCCCTACCCGTGGAGGATTGTCCAGGCCCCTCCCCGTGGAGGATTGTCCAGGCCCCTCCCCGTGGAGGATTGTCCAGGCCCCTACCCGTGGAGGATTGTCCAGGCCCCTCCCCGTGGAGGATTGTCCAGGCTCCTCCCCTTGAAGGATAATGTTATAGCTTTTTGGCCGCAAGTCTTCCATGAAGGCCACTTCTGGAACTTCTCAGGACAGTAGATGTGTGTACCAGGGTCCTGCTGTTTTCTAACAATTCTGAGCTGACATCTTTTTAAAATTAAAATGTTACCACTTTTCTCCCCAATTTCATGGTATCCAATTGTTAGTAGTTACTGTCTTGTCTCATCGCTACAACTCCCGTACGGACTCGGGAGAGACGAAGGTCGAAGGTCTTGCGTCCCCCGAAACACAACCCAACCAAGCCGCACTGCTTCTTAACACAGCGCGCATCCAACCCGGAAGCCAGCCGCACCAATGTTTCGGAGGAGACCTGGAGACCTGATTATCGTGCACTGCGCCCGGCCCTCCACAAGAGTCGCTAGTGCGCGATGAGACAAGGATATCCCTACCGGCCAAACCCTCCCTAACCCGGACAACGCTAGGCCAATTGTGCATCGCCCCACGAAGCTCCGGGTCGCCGCCGGCTGCGACAGCCTGGGCGCGAACCCAGAGTCTCTGGTGGCACAGCTGGCATTGCACTAGACCACTGCGCCACCGAGGAGGCTCTCTGCTGGACGCGAAGAGAAGTATTGAATGATGTGTCTTTCATCTGCTACAGTAAGTTTCCTTGGCTGACCACTGCATCTACGGTCCTCAACGTTGCCCGTTTCTATGTGCTTCTTCAAAAGAGCTTTGACACCACATCTGGAAACCCCTGTCTGCCTTAATGTCTGTCTGGGAGAGACCTGAGAGACCAGTCTGCATTAATGTCTGCCTGGGAGAGACCTGAGAGACCAGTCTGCCTTAATGTCTGTCTGGGAGAGACCTGAGAGACCAGTCTGCCTTAATGTCTGCCTGGGAGAGACCTGAGAGACCAGTCTGCCTTAATGTCTGTCTGGGAGAGACCTGAGAGACCAGTCTGCCTTAATGTCTGTCTGGGAGAGACCTGAGAGACCAGTCTGCCTTAATGTCTGTCTGAGGGACCTGAGAGACCAGTCTGCCTTAATGTCTGTCTGAGAGACCAGTCTGCCTTAATGTCTGTCTGAGAGAGACCTGAGAGACCAGTCTGCCTTAATGTCTGTCTGAGAGAGACCTGAGAGACCAGTCTGCCTTAATGTCTGTCTGAGAGAGACCAGTCTGCCTTCATGTCTGTCTGGGAGAGACCAGTCTGCCTTCATGTCTGTCTGGGAGAGACCAGTCTGTCTTAATGTCTGTCTGGGAGAGACCTGAGAGACCAGTCTGTCTTAATGTCTGGGAGAGACCTGAGAGACCAGTCTGCATTAATGTCTGCCTGGGAGAGACCTGAGACCAGTCTGCCTTAATGTCTGTCTGGGAGAGACCAGTCTGCCTTAATGTCTGTCTGGGAGAGACCAGTCTGCCTTAATGTCTGTCTGGGAGAGACCAGTCTGCCTTCATGTCTGTCTGGGAGAGACCAGTCTGTCTTAATGTCTGTCTGGGAGAGACCTGAGAGACCAGTCTGCCTTAATGTCTGTCTGAGAGAGACCTGAGAGACCAGTCTGCCTTAATGTCTGTCTGAGAGAGACCTGAGAGACCAGTCTGCCTTAATGTCTGTCTGGGAGAGACCAGTCTGCCTTCATGTCTGTCTGGGAGAGACCAGTCTGTCTTAATGTCTGTCTGGGAGAGACCTGAGAGACCAGTCTGTCTTAATGTCTGTCTGGGAGAGACCTGAGAGACCAGTCTGCATTAATGTCTGCCTGGGAGAGACCTGAGACCAGTCTGCCTTAATGTCTGTCTGGGAGAGACCAGTCTGCCTTAATGTCTGTCTGGGAGAGACCAGTCTGCCTTCATGTCTGTCTGGGAGAGACCAGTCTGTCTTAATGTCTGTCTGGGAGAGACCTGAGAGACCAGTCTGCCTTAATGTCTGTCTGAGAGACCTGAGAGACCAGTCTGCCTTAATGTCTGTCTGAGAGAGACCTGAGAGACCAGTCTGCCTTAATGTCTGTCTGAGAGAGACCTGAGAGACCAGTCTGCCTTAATGTCTGTCTGGGAGAGACCAGTCTGCCTTCATGTCTGTCTGGGAGAGACCAGTCTGTCTTAATGTCTGTCTGGGAGAGACCTGAGAGACCAGTCTGCATTAATGTCTGCCTGGGAGAGACCTGAGACCAGTCTGCCTTAATGTCTGTCTGGGAGAGACCAGTCTGCCTTAATGTCTGTCTGGGAGAGACCAGTCTGCCTTCATGTCTGTCTGGGAGAGACCAGTCTGTCTTAATGTCTGTCTGGGAGAGACCTGAGAGACCAGTCTGCCTTAATGTCTGTCTGAGAGACCTGAGAGACCAGTCTGTCTTAATGTCTGTCTGGGAGAGACCTGAGAGACCAGTCTGCCTTAATGTCTGCCTGAGAGACCTGAGAGACCAGTCTGCCTTAATGTCTGTCTGAGAGACCAGTCTGCCTTCATGTCTGTCTGGGAGAGACCAGTCTGTCTTAATGTCTGTCTGGGAGAGACCTGAGAGACCAGTCTGCCTTAATGTCTGTCTGAGAGAGACCTGAGAGACCAGTCTGCCTTAATGTCTGTCTGAGAGAGACCTGAGAGACCAGTCTGCCTTAATGTCTGTCTGAGAGAGACCAGTCTGCATTAATGTCTGTCTGGTAGAGACCTGAGAGACCAGTCTGTCTTAATGTCTGTCTGAGAGAGACCTGAGAGACCAGTCTGCCTTAATGTCTGCCTGGGAGAGACCTTGCTGATGCAGTATAACTACCTCGTGTCTTGTTGCTGTGCTCAGTCTTGACTTTTGACAGTAAACTGTCTTCAGCAACCTCACCTTGTTAGCATGAGTTTGGCTGTTCCTGTTTCAGTTAATGATTTGTGTTTCAACTGTACATAATGGATTGATGATCATTAGCACCTGTTTGGTATAATTGTTTAATCATACACGTGACTATGTTCCTACAAAACCCCTGACTGTGCAAGTGTACCTAGAGGAATTGATGCTGTTTTGAAGGCCACACCACATATGGATTTAATGTAGATTATTCTTCTGTTCACTCACTTTATATTTATCAAATAACTAAATGCAATCTATTCATCTATTTTTGAAAGCATTTGTACTTTACAGTATTTTTTTCACATCTGCCTAAAACTGTTTCACAGTACTGTACATATCTACAGTATTGAGTTGCACCCCCTTTTGGCCTCCACAAGGTGTCCAGTGTTCCACAGGGATGCTGGCCCATGTTGACTCTACAAGGTGTCAAGTGTTCCACAGGGATGCTGGCCCATGTTGACTCTACAAGGTGTCAAGTGTTCCACAGGGATGCTGGCCCATGTTGACTCTACAAGGTGTCAAGTGTTCCACAGGGATGCTGGCCCATGTTGACTCTACAAGGTGTTGAAAGTGTTCCACAGGGATGCTGGCCCATGTTGACTCTACAAGGTGTCAAGTGTTCCACAGGGATGCTGGCCCATGTGGACTCTACAAGGTGTTGAAAGTGTTCCACAGGGATGCTGGCCCATGTGGACTCTACAAGTTGTTGAAAGTGTTCCACAGGGATGCTGGCCCATGTGGACTCTACAAGGTGTCAAGTGTTCCACAGGGATGCTGGCCCATGTGGACTCTACAAGGTGTTGAAAGTGTTCCACAGGGATGCTGGCCCATGTGGACTCTACAAGGTGTTGAAAGTGTTCCACAGGGATGCTGGCCCATGTTGACTCTACAAGGTGTCAAGTGTTCCACAGGGATGCTGGCCCATGTGGACTCTACAAGGTGTCAAGTATTCCACAGGGATGCTGGCCCATGTGGACTCTACAAGGTGTTGAAAGTGTTCCACAGGGATGCTGGCCCATGTGGACTCTACAAGGTGTCAAGTGTTCCACAGGGATGCTGGCCCATGTGGACTCTACAAGGTGTTGAAAGTGTTCCACAGGGATGCTGGCCCATGTGGACTCTACAAGGTGTCAAGTGTTCCACAGGGATGCTGGCCCATGTGGACTCTACAAGGTGTTGAAAGTGTTCCACAGGGATGCTGGCCCATGTGGACTCTACAAGGTGTTGAAAGTGTTCCACAGGGATGCTGGCCCATGTGGACTCTACAAGGTGTTGAAAGTGTTCCACAGGGATGCTGGCCCATGTGGACTCAACAAGGTGTTCAGCGTCCCCCATGTTGACTCCAATGCTTCCCACAGTTATCAAGTCGTCTGGATGTCCTTTGGCTGGGGGATTATTCTCTGGCAAGTGTTGAACATGAAGAACCCAGCACTTAAATATTAACCCTCTGAATGGCACACACATAATCCATGTCTCAAGGTTTAAACAACCTTTAACCTCTCCGCTTCGTCTACACTGACTTGAACTGGATCTTTAATTAACAGGTGCCGTCAATAAGGGACCATAGCTTTCACCTGGTCAGTCTGTCATGGAGAAGTTCTCTTCATGTTTTGTACACTGTGTATATTGGAGTGTTGATGAGATTCAAATGTCCAGGAGGTTTTGCAAAATAATTAATAATAATAATAATATATGCCATTTAGCAGACGCTTTTATCCAAAGCGACTTACAGTCATGTGTGCATACATTCTACGTATGGGTGGTCCCGGGGATCGAACCCACTACCCTGGCGTTACAAGCGCCATGCTCTACCAACTGAGCTACAGAAGGACCAATTAACCCTGACAGCCCAAAGCTATACTGAACAAAAATATAAACGTAACATGCAACAATTTTGAATAATTTATTGAGTTAGTTTATTTAAGGAAACCTGTCATTTGAAATCAATTCATTAGGCCCTAATCTATGTATTGGGAATACAAATACCTTAAAAGAGACACGGTGCATCACTAACACACAGGTAACCATAGACACGGTGCATCACTAACACACAGGTAACCATAGACACGGTGCATCACTAACACAGGTAACCATAGACACGGTGCATCACTAACACACAGGTAACCATAGACACGGTGCATCACTAACACACAGGTAACCATAGACACGGTGCATCACTAACACAGGTAACCATAGACACGGTGCATCACTAACACAGGTAACCATAGACACGGTGCATCACTAACACAGGTAACCATAGACACGGTGCATCACTAACACACAGGTAACCATAGACACGGTGCATCACTAACACACAGGTAACCATAGACACGGTGCATCACTAACACACAGGTAACCATAGACACGGTGCATCACTAACACAGGTAACCATAGACACGGTGCATCACTAACACACAGGTAACCATAGACACGGTGCATCACTAACACAGGTAACCATAGACACGGTGCATCACTAACACAGGTAACCATAGACACGGTGCATCACTAACACACAGGTAACCATAGACACGGTGCATCACTAACACAGGTAACCATAGACACGGTGCATCACTAACACACAGGTAACCATAGACACGGTGCATCACTAACACACAGGTAACCATAGACACGGTGCATCACTAATACAGGTAACCATAGACACGGTGCATCACTAACACACAGGTAACCATAGACACGGTGCATCACTAACACACAGGTAACCATAGACACGGTGCATCACTAACACACAGGTAACCATAGACACGGTGCATCACTAACACACAGGTAACCATAGACACGGTGCATCACTAACACAGGTAACCATAGACACGGTGCATCACTAACACAGGTAACCATAGACACGGTGCATCACTAACACAGGTAACCATAGACACGGTGCATCACTAACACAGGTAACCATAGACACGGTGCATCACTAACACACAGGTAACCATAGACACGGTGCATCACTAACACACAGGTAACCATAGACACGGTGCATCACTAAAACACAGGTAACCACAGACACGGTGCATCACTAACACAGGTAACCATAGAAACGGTGCATCACTAACACACAGGTAACCATAGACACGGTGCATCACTAACACACAGGTAACCATAGACACGGTGCATCACTAACACACAGGTAACCATAGACACGGTGCATCACTAACACACAGGTAACCATAGACACGGTGCATCACTAACACACAGGTAACCATAGACACGGTGCATCACTAACACACAGGTAACCATAGACACGGTGCATCACTAACACACAGGTAACCACAGACACGGTGCATCACTAACACACAGGTAACCATAGACACGGTGCATCACTAACACACAGGTAACCATAGACACGGTGCATCACTAACACACAGGTAACCATAGACACGGTGCATCACTAACACACAGGTAACCATAGACACGGTGCATCACTAACACACAGGTAACCATAGACACGGTGCATCACTAACACACAGGTAACCATAGCCACGGTGCATCACTAACACACAGGTAACCATAGACACGGTGCATCACTAACACACAGGTAACCATAGACACGGTGCATCACTAACACACAGGTAACCATAGCCACGGTGCATCACTAACACACAGGTAACCATAGACACGGTGCATCACTAACACACAGGTAACCATAGACACGGTGCATCACTAACACAGGTAACCATAGACACGGTGCATCACTAACACACAGGTAACCATAGACACGGTGCATCACTAACACACAGGTAACCATAGACACGGTGCATCACTAACACACAGGTAACCATAGACACGGTGCATCACTAACACACAGGTAACCACAGACACGGTGCATCACTAACACACAGGTAACCATAGACACGGTGCATCACTAACACACAGGTAACCATAGACACGGTGCATCACTAACACAGGTAACCATAGACACGGTGCATCACTAACACACAGGTAACCATAGACACGGTGCATCACTAACACACAGGTAACCATAGACACGGTGCATCACTAACACACAGGTAACCATAGACACGGTGCATCACTAACACACAGGTAACCACAGACACGGTGCATCACTAACACACAGGTAACCATAGACACGGTGCATCACTAACACACAGGTAACCATAGACACGGTGCATCACTAACACACAGGTAACCATAGACACGGTGCATCACTAACACACAGGTAACCATAGACACGGTGCATCACTAACACACAGGTAACCATAGACACGGTGCATCACTAACACACAGGTAACCATAGACACGGTGCATCACTAACACACAGGTAACCATAGACACGGTGCATCACTAACACACAGGTAACCATAGACACGGTGCATCACTAACACACAGGTAACCATAGACACGGTGCATCACTAACACACAGGTAACCATAGACACGGTGCATCACTAACACAGGTAACCATAGACACGGTGCATCACTAACACAGGTAACCATAGACACGGTGCATCACTAACACACAGGTAACCATAGACACGGTGCATCACTAACACACAGGTAACCATAGACACGGTGCATCACTAAAACACAGGTAACCACAGACACGGTGCATCACTAACACAGGTAACCATAGAAACGGTGCATCACTAACACACAGGTAACCATAGACACGGTGCATCACTAACACACAGGTAACCATAGACACGGTGCATCACTAACACACAGGTAACCATAGACACGGTGCATCACTAACACACAGGTAACCATAGACACGGTGCATCACTAACACACAGGTAACCATAGACACGGTGCATCACTAACACACAGGTAACCATAGACACGGTGCATCACTAACACACAGGTAACCACAGACACGGTGCATCACTAACACACAGGTAACCATAGACACGGTGCATCACTAACACACAGGTAACCATAGACACGGTGCATCACTAACACACAGGTAACCATAGACACGGTGCATCACTAACACACAGGTAACCATAGACACGGTGCATCACTAACACACAGGTAACCATAGACACGGTGCATCACTAACACACAGGTAACCATAGCCACGGTGCATCACTAACACACAGGTAACCATAGACACGGTGCATCACTAACACACAGGTAACCATAGACACGGTGCATCACTAACACACAGGTAACCATAGCCACGGTGCATCACTAACACACAGGTAACCATAGACACGGTGCATCACTAACACACAGGTAACCATAGACACGGTGCATCACTAACACAGGTAACCATAGACACGGTGCATCACTAACACACAGGTAACCATAGACACGGTGCATCACTAACACACAGGTAACCATAGACACGGTGCATCACTAACACACAGGTAACCATAGACACGGTGCATCACTAACACACAGGTAACCACAGACACGGTGCATCACTAACACACAGGTAACCATAGACACGGTGCATCACTAACACACAGGTAACCATAGACACGGTGCATCACTAACACAGGTAACCATAGACACGGTGCATCACTAACACACAGGTAACCATAGACACGGTGCATCACTAACACACAGGTAACCATAGACACGGTGCATCACTAACACACAGGTAACCATAGACACGGTGCATCACTAACACACAGGTAACCACAGACACGGTGCATCACTAACACACAGGTAACCATAGACACGGTGCATCACTAACACACAGGTAACCATAGACACGGTGCATCACTAACACACAGGTAACCATAGACACGGTGCATCACTAACACACAGGTAACCATAGACACGGTGCATCACTAACACACAGGTAACCATAGACACGGTGCATCACTAACACACAGGTAACCATAGACACGGTGCATCACTAACACACAGGTAACCATAGACACGGTGCATCACTAACACACAGGTAACCATAGACACGGTGCATCACTAACACACAGGTAACCATAGACACGGTGCATCACTAACACACAGGTAACCATAGACACGGTGCATCACTAACACAGGTAACCATAGACACGGTGCATCACTAACACAGGTAACCATAGACACGGTGCATCACTAACACACAGGTAACCATAGACACGGTGCATCACTAACACACAGGTAACCATAGACACGGTGCATCACTAACACACAGGTAACCATAGACACGGTGCATCACTAACACACAGGTAACCATAGACACGGTGCATCACTAACACACAGGTAACCATAGACACGGTGCATCACTAACACACAGGTAACCATAGACACGGTGCATCACTAACACAGGTAACCATAGACACGGTGCATCACTAACACAGGTAACCATAGACACGGTGCATCACTAACACAGGTAACCATAGACACGGTGCATCACTAACACACAGGTAACCATAGACACGGTGCATCACTAACACAGGTAACCATAGACACGGTGCATCACTAACACACAGGTAACCACAGACACGGTGCATCACTAACACACAGGTAACCACAGACACGGTGCATCACTAACACACAGGTAACCATAGACACGGTGCATCACTAACACACAGGTAACCATAGACACGGTGCATCACTAACACACAGGTAACCATAGACACGGTGCATCACTAACACACAGGTAACCATAGACACGGTGCATCACTAACACACAGGTAACCATAGACACGGTGCATCACTAACACAGGTAACCATAGACACGGTGCATCACTAACACACAGGTAACCACAGACACGGTGCATCACTAACACACAGGTAACCACAGACACGGTGCATCACTAACACACAGGTAACCATAGACACGGTGCATCACTAACACACAGGTAACCATAGACACGGTGCATCACTAACACACAGGTAACCATAGACACGGTGCATCACTAACACACAGGTAACCATAGACACGGTGCATCACTAACACACAGGTAACCATAGACACGGTGCATCACTAACACACAGGTAACCATAGACACGGTGCATCACTAACACACAGGTAACCATAGACACGGTGCATCACTAACACACAGGTAACCATAGACACGGTGCATCACTAACACACAGGTAACCATAGACACGGTGCATCACTAACACACAGGTAACCATAGACACGGTGCATCACTAACACACAGGTAACCATAGACACGGTGCATCACTAACACACAGGTAACCACAGACACGGTGCATCACTAACACAGGTAACCATAGAAACGGTGAGGGGGACTACTCTCTTATTGGGAGGTTATCTACATGTGTCTGGTCTGGACTAAATCTTATTGAGAGGTTATCTACATGTGTCTGGTCTGGTCTGGACTGGTCTGGTCTGGACTAAATCTTATTGAGAGGTTATCTACATGTTGTGTCTGGTCTAAATCTTATTGAGAGGTTATCTACATGTTGTGTCTGGTCTGTTCTATGTATAATATATTATATATTATAGTTGGAACATTTTGAGTAATTTAGTAAAATGAACTACGATTGAAATACTTTTCACTGTGTTGAGTGTCAATCATTTTTTGATGGTGAGTTTCTTCACACAGTGGAAGACAAAATGAGTGTTATTCCTTTTGACATTAATGTGATGTCATATTAAAGAAGAGGTTGTGCTATTTAAAACTGTTAACTTGTAAATTGTCTTTAATTATTTTTTTTTAGATATGTCTGTTTGAAATGTGAGAAAATGATTTATTTGGAAAATTCTCAGTAATCTACAGCAGATTTCTAGAAATCTATTAGGGGTTTAAAGGGTAACACTTAAACCACGACCACAAAAATACTTTTAGAGGTAAAGCAAGTCCCAGTGCTTCATGTACAATCGCCATCTAGAGGAGTTGGGTTAAATGCAGAAGACGCATTCAGTTGAATGCTGACTATTCCCCCTTTTCTCTTTCTATTATTATTTCAGATGTGAATAGCAGACAAATAGAGGAATATTTCATATTCAAAGTTGCCAATGGGGAGTTTTAGAATGATGAAAATGGACAAAAAATACAAAAAGTTTAATAGTTTCAATATATAAAAAAGTTATATGCAACCTACTCCAGATCAGTCTACACGTCCAACCTACTCCAGATCAGTCTACACGTCCAACCTAATCCAGATCAGTCTACACGTCCAACCTAATCCAGATCAGTCTACACGTCCAACCTAATCCAGATCAGTCTACATGTCCAACCTAATCCAGATCAGTCTACACATCCAACCTAATCCAGATCAGTCTACACGTCCAACCTAATCCAGATCAGTCTACACGTCCAACCTAATCCAGATCAGTCTACACGTTCTACCTAATCCAGATCAGTCTACACGTCCAACCTAATCCAGATCAGTCTACACGTCCAACCTAATCCAGATCAGTCTACACGTTCTACCTAATCCAGATCAGTCTACACGTCCAACCTAATCCAGATCAGTCTACACGTCCAACCTAATCCAGATCAGTCTACACGTCCAACCTAATCCAGATCAGTCTACACGTCCAACCTAATCCAGATCAGTCTACACGTCCAACCTAATCCAGATCAGTCTACACGTCCAACCTAATCCAGATCAGTCTACACGTCCAACCTAATCCAGATCAGTCTACACGTCCAACCTAATCCAGATCAGTCTACACGTCCAACCTAATCCAGATCGGTCTACACGTCCAACCTAATCCAGATCGGTCTACACGTCCAACCTAATCCAGATCGGTCTACACGTCCAACCTAATCCAGATCGGTCTACACGTCCAACCTAATCCAGATCGGTCTACACGTCCAACCTAATCCAGATCGGTCTACACGTCCAACCTAATCCAGATCTGTCTACACGTCCAACCTAATCCAGATCAGTCTACACGTCCAACCTAATCCAGATCAGTCTACACGTCCAACCTAATCCAGATCAGTCTACACGTCCAACCTAATCCAGATCAGTCTACACGTCCAACCTAATCCAGATCAGTCTACACGTTCTACCTGAAACAGAGTACGAGTTACACGTTCTATCATAAACAGAGTAAGAGTTACACGTTCTATCATAAACAGAGTAAGAGTTACACGTTCTATCATAAACAGAGTAAGAGTTACACGTTCTATCATAAACAGAGTAAGAGTTACACGTTCTATCATAAACAGAGTAAGTGTTACACGTTCTATCATAAACAGAGTAAGAGTTACACGTTCTATCATAAACAGAGTAAGAGTTACACGTTCTATCATAAACAGAGTACGAGTTACACGTTCTATCATAAACAGAGTAAGTGTTACACGTTCTATCATAAACAGAGTAAGAGTTACACGTTCTATCATAAACAGAGTACGAGTTACACGTTCTATCATAAACAGAGTAAGAGTTACACGTTCTATCATAAACAGAGTAAGAGTTACACGTTCTATCATAAACAGAGTAAGAGTTACACGTTATAAAGTCTAGTTAGTAAATAAATAAACCAATTTGTGTAATATTGAATGATGAGCAAAGCTGGGGTTCTTGCAGATCCAAGAAGGCTACGACTGTTCAGAATGAGACTGATGAGGTAATGATTAATAAGTGACTGTTCAGAATGAGACTGATGAGGTAATGATTAATAAGTGACTGTTCAGAATGAGACTGATGAGGTAATGATTAATAAGTGACTTCAGAATGAGACTGATGAGGTAATGATTAATAAGTGACTGTTCAGAATGAGACTGATGAGGTAATGATTAATAAGTGACTGTTATCGATATATAACTATATATCTTCTTGAGTTTAATTTTGGAGATACTAACTCGTTAAACAACTTCTTCCGTGGTGCCCCAAATCCTAATGAGTTAATTGTTACATGATTCATTTAATCGAGTAACAATTAAACAGTTAGTGGATTAAATAAATAACTCACATTAATGAAAGTCAAGTGACGACAATATGCTTCAATGTGCCACTGTTCACATGACCGGACAATGATATAGGTTCAGCTTGTGATGCTATAGTCAGTGGTGGAAAAAGTACCCAATTCTCATACTTGAATAAACATTTGAAAAATACCATAATAGAAAATGACTCAAGTAAAAGTTCTTAATTTACGGAAAGCCATGGGCACACTCCAACATTCAGACATAATTTACAAACTAAGCATGTGTGTTTAGTGAGTCCACCTGATCAGAGGCAGTAGGGATGACCAGGGATGTTAGGTTGATAAGTGCTTGAATTTGACTATTTTCCTCTCCTGCTAAGCATTCAAAATGTAAATGAGTACTTTTGGGTGTCACTATAGATAGCTGTGCCACTATAGATTCTGGGTTCGAGTCCAGGCTCTGTCGCAGCCGGACTTGACCGGGAGTACCGTGGGGCAGCGCACAATTGGCCCAGCATCATCCGGGTTAGGGGAGGATTTGGGATGTCCTTGTCCCATCGCGCACTAGCGACTCCTGTGGCGGGCCGGCACAGTGCACGCTAACACGGTCGCCAGGTGCACAGTGTTTCCTCCGACACATTGGTGCGGCTGGCTTCCGGGTTAAGTGGGCATTGTGTCAAGAAGCAGTGCGGCTTGGCTGGATTGTGTTTCGGAGGACGCTCGGCTCTTGACCTTCGCCTCTCCCGAGTCTGTACGGGAGTTGTAGCGATGAGACAAGACTCTAACTACCAATTGGATATAACGAAATTGGGGAGAAAAAGGGGTTTAAAAGTTGTACTTTAAAGTACTTTTATTTAAGTACTTTACATCATTGGATTTAAAAACGATGAGGAGCATAGTTCAAATAAAAAATATAATCACGTGAAAAAGTTAATGCGCTTACTAATGGAGTAATTAGAAAAATTCAATATCTATGGTTTTAGAAGTGGAGGAAACAATTATTATAATATTTTTTTACCCAGTTGGATAAAACACTCCAAACAGCATACCCAATCGCTCGAAGGCGTCCAATCGCTCGAAGGCGTCCAATCGCTCGAAGGCGTCCAATCGCTCGAAGGCGTCCAATCGCTCGAAGGCGTCCAATCACTCTAAGGCGTCCAATCAATCGAAGACGTCCAATCACTCGAAGGCGTCCAATCACTCGAAGGCGTCCAATCACTCGAAGGCGTCCAATCACTCGAAGGCGTCCAATCACTCGATGGCGTCCAATCACTCGAAGGCGTCCAATCACTCGAAGGCGTCCAATCACTCGAAGGCGTCCAATCACTCGATGGCGTCCAATCACTCGAAGGCGTCCAATCACTCGAAGGCGTCCAATCACTGGAAGTTGATGGTGCCCGTCCGGACATGACAGCAGATGCAGCAGCGGTCCCACGGGAAAATCATTGTTCCGGTTGGAGAGGTTAAACAAACTATTTCATGTATGTTTCCATGGGTAATTAATATAGGCTTTTCCCCGTTAACCGATTAAGTAAAACGGTGGAGACTTCCTATTCCTCAGAGCCGCTACATTCGATGACTGTTGTCAACAGCTTGAATGCACTGTCCGGAGCCAAGAGCAGCCAGACACATGACCAGCGAGGATTTCAGCAGGCTGTGAGAGAAAATAGTGTGATTGCGGACTGTAAATTCAGGGCGTTCCTGGATGTGGGCATTGAACCACCCCCTACTGTACTGGAGCGCCCCCCCCCGCGCGAGTCCTAGCTTAAAAATGTACCAATAGAAACAAGTATAAAGGGGGTTCCTGCAGATGCAGGAATTCTCTGAATTGCGAAATCAGAAGGCTCCAGGAATTTAGATTTTAATTGGACATGTGGCAAAAATAATTATTGATTTAATTTTGGAAAGAATATGTCTTACATTTTCATCTGTATTTAGAATTTACTAAAATGGCCTATATCTTTTTATTTATTTTAATTTTGCGGGGTTCAGATCACAGACAGGCAATAATGTTAAAGAGAAAGTACAGATGAAAAGAAACTCAAAACAATAGAGGAATATTAAACAAGCTGTAATAATAATACATCATATTATAATAAATAATCAGATTTGTCCTGTCTGTCCCATCTCCCCTCCTCCTCCTTAGTGTCTGTCCCATCTCCCCTCCTCCTCCTTAGTGTCTGTCCCATCTCCCCTCCTCCTCCTTAGTGTCTGTCCCATCTCCCCTCCTCCTTAGTGTCTGTCCCATCTCCCCTCCTCCTTAGTGTCTGTCCCATCTCCCCTCCTCCTCCTTAGTGTCTGTCCCATCTCCCCTCCTCCTCCTTAGTGTCTGTCCCATCTCCCCTCCTCCTCCTTAGTGTCTGTCCCATCTCCCCTCCTCCTCAGTGTCTGTCCCATCTCCCCTCCTCCTTAGTGTCTGTCCCATCTCCCTCCTCCTCCTTAGTGTCTGTCCCATCTCCCCTCCTCCTCCTTAGTGTCTGTCCCATCTCCCCCTCCTCCTCAGTGTCTGTCCCATCTCCCCTCCTCCTTAGTGTCTGTCCCATCTCCCCTCCTCCTCCTTAGTGTCTGTCCCATCTCCCCTCCTCCTCCTCAGTGTCTGTCCCATCTCCCCTCCTCCTCCTAGTAGTGTCTGTCCCATCTCCCCTCCTCCTCCTTAGTGTCTGTCCCATCTCCCCTCCTCCTCCTTAGTGTCTGTCCCATCTCCCCTCCTCCTCCTTAGTGTCTGTCCCATCTCCCCTCCTCCTCCTTAGTGTCTGTCCCATCTCCCCTCCTCCTCCTCAGTGTCTGTCCCATCTCCCTCCTCCTCAGTGTCTGTCCCATCTCCCCTCCTCCTCCTTAGTGTCTGTCCCATCTCCCTCCTCCTCCTTAGTGTCTGTCCCATCTCCCCTCCTCCTCCTTAGTGTCTGTCCCATCTCCCATCTCCTCCTCCTTAGTGTCTGTCCCATCTCCCTCCTCCTCCTTAGTGTCTGTCCCATCTCCCCTCCTCCTCCTCCTTAGTGTCTGTCCCATCTCCCCTCCTCCTCCTCAGTGTCTGTCCCATCTCCCCTCCTCCTCCTTAGTGTCTGTCCCATCTCCCCTTAGTGTCTGTCCCATCTCCTCCTCCTAGTGTCTGTCCCATCTCCCCTCCTCCTCCTTAGTGTCTGTCCCATCTCCCCTCCTCCTCCTTAGTGTCTGTCCCATCTCCCCTCCTCCTCAGTGTCTGTCCCATCTCCCCTCCTCCTTAGTGTCTGTCCCATCTCCCCTCCTCCTCCTTAGTGTCTGTCCCATCTCCCCTCCTCCTTAGTAAGTGTCTGTCCCATCTCCCCTCCTCCTTAGTAAGTGTCTGTCCCATCTCCCCTCCTCCTTAGTAAGTGTCTGTCCCATCTCCCCTCCTCCTTAGTAAGTGTCTGTCCCATCTCCCTCCTCCTCCTTAGTGTCTGTCCCATCTCCCCTCCTCCTCCTTAGTGTCTGTCCCATCTCCCCCTCCTCCTTAGTAAGTGTCTGTCCCATCTCCCCCTCCTCCTTAGTGTCTGTCCCATCTCCCTCCTCCTCAGTGTCTGTCCCATCTCCCCTCCTCCTTTAGTGTCTGTCCCATCTCCCCTCCTCCTCCTTAGTGTCTGTCCCATCTCCCCTCCTCCTCCTAGTAAGTGTCTGTCCCATCTCCCTCCTCCTCCTTAAGTGTCTGTCCCATCTCCCCTCCTCCTCAAGTGTCTGTCCCATCTCCCCTCCTTAGTAAGTGTCTCCTCCTTAGTGTCTGTCCCATCTCCCCTCCTCCTCCTTAGTGTCTGTCCCATCTGTCCTCCTCCTCCTTAGTAAGTGTCTGTCCCATCTCCCCTCCTCCTCCTTAGTGTCTGTCCCATCTCCCCTCCTCCTTAGTAAGTGTCTGTCCCATCTCCCTCCTCCTTAGTAAGTGTCTGTCCCATCTCCCCTCCTCCTTAGTAAGTGTCTGTCCCATCTCCCCTCCTCCTTAGTAAGTGTCTGTCCCATCTCCCCTCCTCCTAGTAAGTGTCTGTCCCATCTCCCCTCCTCCTCCTTAGTGTGTCTGTCCCATCTCCCCTCCTCCTTAGTAAGTGTCTGTCCCATCTCCCCTCCTCCTCCTTAGTGTCTGTCCCATCTCCCATCTCCTCCTTAGTAAGTGTCTGTCCCATCTCCCCTCCTCCTTAGTAGTGTCTGTCCCATCTCCCCTCCTCCTCCTAAGTGTCTGTCCCATCTCCCCTCCTCCTTAGTAAGTGTCTGTCCCATCTCCCCTCCTCCTTAGTAAGTCTGTCCCATCTCCCCTCCTCCTTAGTAGTGTCTGTCCCATCTCCCCTCCTCCTCCTTAGTGTCTGTCCCATCTCCCCTCCTCCTTAGTGTGTCTGTCCCATCTCCCCCATCCTCCTCCTTAGTGTCTGTCCCATCTCCCCTCCTCCTTAGTAAGTGTCTGTCCCATCTCCCCTCCTCCTTAGTAAGTGTCTGTCCCATCTCCCCTCCTCCTCCTTAGTAAGTGTCTGTCCCATCTCCCCTCCTCCTTAGTAAGTGTCTCTCCCCTCCTCCTTAGTAAGTGTCTGTCCCATCCCATCTCCCCTCCTCCTCCTTAGTAAGTGTCTGTCCCATCTCCCCTCCTCCTTAGTAAGTGTCTGTCCCATCTCCCCTCCTCCTTAGTAAGTGTCTGTCCCATCTCCCCTCCTCCTTAGTAAGTGTCTGTCCCATCTCCCTGTCCCATCTCCTCCTCCTTAGTAAGTGTCTGTCCCATCTCCCCTCCTCCTCCTTAGTGTCTGTCCCATCTCCCCTCCTCCTCCTTAGTGTCTGTCCCATCTCCCCTCCTCCTCCTTAGTGTCTGTCCCATCTCCCTCCTCCTTAGTAAGTGTCTGTCCCATCTCCCCTCCTCCTTAGTAAGTGTCTGTCCCATCTCCCCTCCTCCTTAGTAAGTGTCTGTCCCATCTCCCCTCCTCCTTAGTAAGTGTCTGTCCCATCTCCCCTCCTCCTTAGTAAGTGTCTGTCCCATCTCCCCTCCTCCTTAGTAAGTGTCTGTCCCATCTCCCTCCTCCTTAGTAAGTGTCTGTCCCATCTCCCCTCCTCCTCCTTAGTGTCTGTCCCATCTCCCCTCCTCCTTAGTAAGTGTCTGTCCCATCTCCCCTCCTCCTCCTTAGTGTCTGTCCCATCTCCCTCCTCCTCCTAGTGTCTGTCCCATCTCCCCTCCTCCTCCTTATCTCCCCTCCTCCTCCTTAGTGTCTGTCCCATCTCCCCTCCTCCTCCTTAGTGTCTGTCCCATCTCCCCTCCTCCTTAGTAAGTGTCTGTCCCATCTCCCCTCCTCCTCCTTAGTGTCTGTCCCATCTCCCTCCTCCTCCTTAGTGTCTGTCCCATCTCCCCCTCCTCCTTAGTAAGTGTCTGTCCCATCTCCCCTCCTCCTTAGTAAGTGTCTGTCCCATCTCCCCTCCTCCTTAGTAAGTGTCTGTCCCATCTCCCCTCCTCCTTAGTAAGTGTCTGTCCCATCTCCCCTCCTCCTTAGTAAGTGTCTGTCCCATCTCCCCTCCTCCTCCTTAGTGTCTGTCCCATCTCCCCTCCTCCTCCTTAGTGTCTGTCCCATCTCCCCTCCTCCTTAGTAAGTGTCTGTCCCATCTCCCCTCCTCCTTAGTAAGTGTCTGTCCCATCTCCCCTCCTCCTTAGTAAGTGTCTGTCCCATCTCCCCTCCTCCTTAGTAAGTGTCTGTCCCATCTCCCCTCCTCCTCCTTAGTGTCTGTCCCATCTCCCCTCCTCCTCCTTAGTGTCTGTCCCATCTCCCTCCTCCTTAGTAAGTGTCTGTCCCATCTCCCCTCCTCCTTAGTAAGTGTCTGTCCCATCTCCCTCCTCCTTAGTAAGTGTCTGTCCCATCTCCCCTCCTCCTCCTTAGTGTCTGTCCCATCTCCCCTCCTCCTTAGTAAGTGTCTGTCCCATCTCCCCTCCTCCTCCTTAGTGTCTGTCCCATCTCCCCTCCTCCTTAGTAAGTGTCTGTCCCATCTCCCCTCCTCCTCCTTAGTGTCTGTCCCATTTCCCCTCCTCCTCCTTAGTGTCTGTCCCATCTCCCCTCCTCCTTAGTAAGTGTCTGTCCCATCTCCCCTCCTCCTCCTTAGTGTCTGTCCCATCTCCCCTCCTCCTCCTTAGTGTCTGTCCCATCTCCCCTCCTTAGTAAGTGTCTGTCCCATCTCCCCTCCTCCTTAGTAAGTGTCTGTCCCATCTCCCCTCCTCCTTAGTAAGTGTCTGTCCCATCTGCCCTCCTCCTTAGTAAGTGTCTGTCCCATCTCCCCTCCTCCTCCTTAGTGTCTGTCCCATCTCCCCTCCTCCTTAGTAAGTGTCTGTCCCATCTCCCCTCCTCCTCCTTAGTGTCTGTCCCATCTCCCCTCCTCCTTAGTAAGTGTCTGTCCCATCTGCCCTCCTCCTTAGTAAGTGTCTGTCCCATCTCCCCTCCTCCTCCTTAGTGTCTGTCCCATCTCCCCTCCTCCTTAGTAAGTGTCTGTCCCATCTCCCCTCCTCCTTAGTAAGTGTCTGTCCCATCTCCCCTCCTCCTCCTTAGTGTCTGTCCCATCTCCCCTCCTCCTTAGTAAGTGTCTGTCCCATCTCCCCTCCTCCTCCTTAGTGTGTCTGTCCCATCTCCCCTCCTCCTTAGTAAGTGTCTGTCCCATCTCCCCTCCTCCTCCTTAGTGTCTGTCCCATCTCCCCTCCTCCTTAGTAAGTGTCTGTCCCATCTGCCCTCCTCCTTAGTAAGTGTCTGTCCCATCTCCCCTCCTCCTCCTTAGTGTCTGTCCCATCTCCCCTCCTCCTTAGTAAGTGTCTGTCCCATCTCCCCTCCTCCTCCTTAGTGTCTGTCCCATCTCCCCTCCTCCTCAGTGTCTGTCCCATCTCCCCTCCTCCTTAGTAAGTGTCTGTCCCATCTCCCCTCCTCCTTAGTAAGTGTCTGTCCCATCTCCCCTCCTCCTTAGTAAGTGTCTGTCCCATCTCCCCTCCTCCTCCTTAGTGTCTGTCCCATCTCCCCTCCTCCTTAGTAAGTGTCTGTCCCATCTCCCCTCCTCCTCCTTAGTGTCTGTCCCATCTCCCCTCCTCCTTAGTAAGTGTCTGTCCCATCTGCCCTCCTCCTTAGTAAGTGTCTGTCCCATCTCCCCCCTCCTCCTTAGTCCCATCTCCCCTCCTCCTCCTTAGTGTCTGTCCCATCTCCCCTCCTCCTCCTTAGTGTCTGTCCCATCTCCCCTCCTCCTCAGTGTCTGTCTCATCTCCCCTCCTCCTTAGTAAGTGTCTGTCCCATCTCCCCTCCTCCTTAGTAAGTGTCTGTCCCATCTCCCCTCCTCCTTAGTAAGTGTCTGTCCCATCTCCCCTCCTCCTTAGTAAGTGTCTGTCCCATCTCCCCTCCTCCTCCTTAGTGTCTGTCCCATCTCCCCTCCTCCTCCTTAGTGTCTGTCCCATCTCCCCTCCTCCTTAGTAAGTGTCTGTCCCATCTCCCCTCCTCCTCCTTAGTGTCTGTCCCATCTCCCCTCCTCCTCCTTAGTGTCTGTCCCATCTCCCCTCCTCCTCAGTGTCTGTCTCATCTCCCCTCCTCCTTAGTAAGTGTCTGTCCCATCTCCCCTCCTCCTTAGTAAGTGTCTGTCCCATCTCCCCTCCTCCTTAGTAAGTGTCTGTCCCATCTCCCCTCCTCCTTAGTAAGTGTCTGTCCCATCTCCCCTCCTCCTTAGTAAGTGTCTGTCCCATCTCCCCTCCTCCTCCTTAGTGTCTGTCCCATCTCCCCTCCCCCTCCTTAGTGTCTGTCCCATCTGTAGTCCATCTGTGGTCCTTCTGTAGCTCAGTTGGTAGAGCATGGCGCTTGTAACGCCAGGGTAGTGGGTTCGATCCCCGGGACCACCCATACGTAGAATGTATGCACACATGACTGTAAGTCGCTTTGGATAAAAGCATCTGCTAAATGGCATATATTATTATTATTATCTCCCTCCCCCTTAGTAAGTGTCTGTCCCATCTCCCCTCCTCCTTAGTAAGTGTGACCAATCTTGCCCCCAGTCTACGGAGACAGACTGACCAATCCAGTCTACGGAGACAGACTGACCGATCCAGGCTACGGAGACAGACTGACCGATCCAGTCTACGGAGACAGACTGACCGATACCACCCCCACATGTCTGTTACCTGGCCTGTACCACCCCCATGTCTGTTACCTGGCCTGTACCACCCCCACATGTCTGTTACCTGGCCTGTACCACCCCCACATGTCTGTTACCTGGCCTGTACCACCCCCACATGTCTGTTACCTGGCCTGTACCACCCCCACATGTCTGTTACCTGGCCTGTACCACCCCCACATGTCTGTTACCTGGCCTGTACCACCCCCACATGTCTGTTACCTGGCCTGTACCACCCCCACATGTCTGTTACCTGGCCTGTCTGTTACCACCACATGTCTGTTACCTGGGCTCTGGAGGAGTGGAGAGAGGGAGGGGGAGGATGGAGATGGGAGATGGGCTCTGGAGGAGTGGAGAGAGGGAGGGGGCAGGATGGGAGATGGGCTCTGGAGGAGTGGAGAGAGGGAGGGGGAGGATGGGAGATGGGCTCTGGAGGAGTGGAGAGAGGGGGGGGGGAGGATGGGAGATGGGCCCTGGAGGAGTGGAGAGAGGGAGGGGGAGGATGAGAGATGGGCTCTGGAGGAGTGGAGAGAGGGAGGGGGAGGATGGGAGATGGGCTCTGGAGGAGTGGAGAGGGAGGGAGGGGGAGGATGTGAGATGGGCTCTGGAGGAGTGAAGAGAGGGAGGGGAGGATGGGAGATGGGCTCTGGAGGAGTGGAGAGAGGGAGGGGGCAGGATGGGGATGGGCTCAGGATGGGAGATGGGAGATGGGCTCTGGAGGAGTGGAGAGAGCGAGGGGGCAGGATGGGAGATGGGCTCTGGAGGAGTGGAGAGAGCGAGGGGGCAGGATGGGAGATGGGCTCTGGAGGAGTGGAGAGAGGGAGGGGGCAGGATGGGAGATGGGCTCTGGAGGAGTGGAGAGAGGGAGGGGGCAGGATGGGAGATGGGCTCTGGAGGAGTGGAGAGAGGGAGGGGGAGGATGGGAGATGGGCTCTGGAGGAGTGGAGAGAGGGAGGGGGCAGGATGGGAGATGGGCTCTGGAGGAGTGGAGAGAGGGAGGGGGCAGGATGGGAGATGGGCTCTGGAGGAGTGGAGAGAGGGAGGGGGAGGATGGGAGATGGGCTCTGGAGGAGTGAAGTGCAGTCAGATCAGGGTAGTTTTACCCACAAAAGGGCATTATTACAGGCAGAAATACTGCTTAGAACCCCACCCTCCACCCCTCCTCAGACAATACCGCAGGTGAAGGAGCCGGATGTGGGGGTCTTGGACTGGTATAGTTACATGTGGTCTGCAGTTGTGAGGCCGGTTGGACGTACTGTGAAACAATCTAAAACGATGTTGGAGGCGGCTTACGGTAGAGAAATTAACATTCAATTATCTGGCAAAAGCTCTGGTGAACATTCCTGTAGTCAGCATGCCAATTGCACGCTCCCTCAAAACACAAGACATCTGTGGCATTGATCGGGCTGTTTAATCATCTTCTTGATATGTCACACCTGTCAAGTGGATGGATTATTTTGGCAAAGGAGAAATGCTCACTAGCAGGGATGTAAACCAATTTGTGCTCAAAATCTGCGAAAAATACATTTTTTGCGAGTCTAGAAAATTTCTGCAATCTTTTATTTCAGCTCATGAAACGAACACTTTACAGAATCTTTACACACTTTCTTGGAAGCTGAAAATGTCCCAGTTCTTCCATATCCTGCATACTCACCAAACATGTCACCCATTGAGCATGTTTGGGATGCTCTGGATCAGTGTATGACAGCATGTTCCAGTTCCTGCCAATATCCAGCAACTTCACACAGCCATTGGAGAGGAGGGTGACAACATTCCACAGGCCACAATCAACAGCCTGATCAACTCTTATGTGAAGGAGATGTGTCACTCTGCATAAGGCAAATAGTCGTCACACCAGATACTGACCGGTTGTCTGATCCACGCCAATACCTTCTTTTTGTTTTAATGCATCCGTGACCAACATGCACATATCTCCCAGTCACGTGAAATCCGTAGATTAAAAGGCCTGAAGAATTTATTTCAACTGACTGATTTCCTCATAAAATCTTGAAATTGTTGCATGTTGTGTTTGTATTTTTGTTCCATTACATTTTTCACATTGTTACATTACAGCCGTATTAAAAATATATATGTTTTTAAATCCCCTTAATCAATTACACACAATAATAATAATGAAAGTTAAAACAGGTTAGCAAATGTATTACAAAAAAAATAAAAATGAAATACCTTATTTACATAAGTATTCAGACCCTGTGAGACTCGAAATTGAGCTCAGGTGCATCCAGTTTCCATTGATCCACCTTGAGATGTTTTTGCAACTTGATTGGAGTCTACCTGTGTAAACTCAATTGATTGGACATGATTTGGAAAGGCACGTATCTGTCTATATAAAGGACCCAAGGTTGAGATTGCATGTCAAAGCAAAAACCAAGCCTCGAGGTCGTAGGAGATGTCCGTAGATCTCCGTCGAGGCACAGATCTGGGGAAGGGAACCAAAAACCTTACGCAGCATTGAAGGTCCCTGAGAACACAGTGGCCTCCATCATTCTGCAGCATTGAAGGTCCCCAAGAACACAGGGGCCTCCATCATTCTGCAGCATTGAAGGTCCCCAAGAACACAGTGGCCTCCATCATTCTGCAGTGTTGAAGGTCCCCAAGAACACAGTGGCCTCCATCATTCTGCAGCATTGAAGGTCCCCAAGAACACAGTGGCCTCCATCATTCTGCAGCATTGAAGGTCCCCAAGAACCCAGTGGCCTCCATCATTCTGCAGCTTTGAAGGTCCCCAAGAACACAGTGGCCTCCATCATTCTGCAGCATTGAAGGTCCCCAAGAACCCAGTGGCCTCCATCATTCTGCAGCATTGAAGGTCCCCAAGAACACAGTGGCCTCCATCATTCTGCAGCATTGAAGGTCCCCAAGGACACAGTGGCCTCTATCATTCTTAAATGGAAGAAGTTTGGAACCACCACTACTCTTCCTAGAGCTGGCCGCCCGGCCAAACTGAGCAATCTGGGGAGAATGGCCTTGGTCAGGAAGGTGACCAAGAACCCGATGGTCACTAACAGAGCTTGAGAGTTCTGTGCCAGCCAGAGACCGTACTTGAACCCGATCAAACATCTCTGCAGAGACCCGAGACCTGAAAATAGCTGTGCAGAGACGCTCCCCATCCAACCTGGCAGAGCTATTTTTAGTAGAGGCTCTGTTCACTCTGTTCTCACGTAATTGCATAGCCTGTTGAAATGTTGCGCAACATGAGCTCATGTGTCACGGATCTCTCTGGAACTGTCATTGCTCACACCTGGCCCCTATTCCCACTGAGTCTATTTGTATACATGTGCCCTTTGTTCACCATGGTCGATTACTGTTACTATGTCCATTGGTGCGTGTGAGTACCTGTATTGTGCTGTGTGTTTTGGGCTTCCGTGCCCTTGTGGATTGCGCAGATTATTATGGGTCTCGCCCAGTGTGTGAATAAGTGTGTGTGTGAAATTTGAGGTACTCGTCGCTCTTTTGTTTTGGGTTTCTACCCTGTGTTTTGGGTTTCTACCCTGTGTTTTGTTACGTGTTTGTTTGGTCTTCGTCCCTGTGCTTCACATGGCCAACTGGCTCTAATTCAGGTTAATAAAATACATTGTAAACCAGGGCGGGATCAGCCAACGGCGGCTTCCCACATGCGCGAATCAGTCCTGCTCTGACTGCAGCTGGGAGGGTCTGCAGTGCCTGTGAGTGCTGTGGGACGTCATGGGGCCCACGGCAGCACCCGCTGCTCGTTGAGAACGATACGTGCTTTCACGTCAGTCTCCAAGTCACCAGTCTCCAAGTCACCAGTCGCTTTAAAAAAATGTTTTTCGCTAGAGGGGTCTGAATACTCACTAAATTGGCAACACTGCCACAGACCTCCCGTTAACCAGGTCCACTCCCCAATGGCCACAGCTTAACAAGCGACCCGATTGGTTTACTTTCAGTTTTGACCAAACTATTCACTTAAATAAATATTTATTCAAAAAGAAATGCATTAACATTGCAATTTAGGAGCAATTCCATCACCTTTTAAATTTCATACCAATTAATTATAACAAATAAACTCAATATCTAGTTCAAACAAGGGTATTACATATTTAACTAGGCAAGTCAGTTAAGAACAAATTTACAATGACTGCCTACCAAAACACCTCCTGCAGGGACAGAGGCCCGGGGTTTAAAATAAATATAGGACAAAACACTACATAAAGAGAGACCTAAGACAACATTTATTATATACATATTTTAAAACTTTATTTAACTATGCAAGTCAGTTAAGAACAAATCAAACGCTCCCTATTTTTGACAATGACGGCCTACCAAAAGGCCTTGTGGAGACGGGGGCCTGGGATTAAAATAAATAAATACAATATAGGACAAAAACACACATCACAACAAGAGACACAACACTACTTAAAGAGATACCCAACACAAAACATGGTACAAACATTATTGGGCAACAGCAAAGGTCAAGAAGTAGAGACAACAATACATCATATGAAGCAGCTACAACTGTCTGTAAGCGTATCCATGAATGAGTCTTTGAATGAAGAGACGAGATAAAACTGTCCAGTTTGAGTGTTGGTTGCAGCTCGTTCCATTCGCTAGCTGCAGCGAACTGAAAAGAGGAGAGACCCAGGGATGTGTGTGCTTTGGGGACCTTTAACAGAATGTGACTGGCAGAACGGGTGTTGTATGTGGAGGATGAGGGCTGCAGTAGATATCTCAGATAGGGGGGGAAGTGAGGCCTAAGAGGGTTTTATAAACAAGCATCAACTAGTGTGTCTTGCGACTGGTATACAGAGATGACCAGTTTACAGAGGAGTATAGAGTGCAGTGATGTGTCCTATTGGTGGCGAATCTGATGGCTGAATGTTAAAGAACATCTAGCTGCTCGAGAGCAACCTCACCTGCATAGAAGACATTTTTTTGTCTTCTTTTGTTCCTCGTGCTTCACAATTGTATTCACTTGATCCTGGAGGGCATTGCCCCTGTCGAGTAACCGGAGCTCCTTGCTTTTTCCCACTCATGACGGGTAACGCTCAGGCGTCAAGACCCAACTTCACCCCAACTACGATCTCCGGCCCGGAGGATAACAGCTCTCTGAGACAACTGGATATTCACTTGGCTTAAATCAGTTAAAGCTTGCCAGTCCGTTGCCATCTTTTCAAAACGTCAGCTAGCATGTAGCATAGCCACTGCCAGCACTACCAACTAGCTAGCGCCAGGGAGAGGGCCTTAATTTGACAGTGGCTGTCCACAAAAAGAAAGCATTGATAAGTGATGGAGCTAGAAATATGTAGAAGCAGGTGGGATACAAAGGAAAATATTGTGGTGTTTCACCACGTGCAAGTTTTGCAAACACACACATTCTTCCTAATAGTTCTAGCTATGCACCTAGAACAAATTATTATCAGAGAGAGACTATGAGCAGTATTCATTTTATAAAACAAACAAAAGGCATTGATCAATAACTCCTTATGTAACAGTTTAGCTTCTGTCCCTCTCCTCGCCCCTATCTGGGCTCGAACCAGGGACCCTCTGCACACATCAACAGCCACCCTCGAAGCATCGTTACCCATCGCTCCACAAAAGCCACGACCCTTTGCAGAGCAAGGGGAACAACTACTTCAAGGTCTAAGAGCGAGTGATGTCACCGATTGAAATGCTATTAGCGCACACCGCCGCTAACTAGCTAGCCATTTCACATCGGTTACACTTATTAAAACCATTGCATTGGTTCACTAGTATTGCTGCCATTGTCAGTGTGAAGTCTTTGTTAAATCAAGATAAAATAAAACAAACGTAAATTCAATATACAGGTCAAGTGTAATAATATGTGGCCTTTTTCCATTTTCAAACCCACACGAGTGCCTGTACATGGATTGATGTTATGCCACTCAGCACCTATGCAGTTATAATTCCTCCAATCAGGATTCCCCTCCAATCAGGATCTGAGGTTATTATGGAACTCCTGAAGCCTCTTTTTCTTCACGTGGAACCATGTGTTTTAACTAGAAGTCTGCATCAAGGGTGAAGTCACAGTTCATGGTGTTCGACATCACTCCATACCTCTGGTACTCAGCTACACGCTTCTCAAAGAAGTTTGTTTTCCCTTCCAGTGAGATGGACTCCATGAAGTCGAAGGGGTTTTCTGTCAGATAGACCTGGGATAGAAAGCATTCGTTTTGCTCTTTCCAACTTTATTTTGTCATTGTCAAGCCAAGCATGACATCCTATCAATCCATGAGTTGGAGGCTGGTGCTATGTATACGCTGCTACCTACACACTAATAATATCAAAATACTATGTTGTAGAGTCAAAATAATAAGGAAAGACTCACCTTGGCCAATCCCAGGTCTTGGAGTAAACGGTCTGCCACAAACTCAATGTACTGCTTCATCAGCACACCATTAATCCCAATCAGATCCACAGGTAAGGCCTCTGTCAGAAACTCCTAAAATGGGAACATGTGTGGTTATGGACACGTTCCAGATTCACGTTAAAATGTGTGGTTATGGACACGTTCCAGATTCACGTTAAAATGTGTGGTTATGGACACGTTCCAGATTCACGTTAAAATGTGTGGTTATGGACACGTTCCAGATTCACGTTAAAATGTGTGGTTATGGACACGTTCCAGATTCACTGTAAAATGTGTGGTTATGGACACGTTCCAGATTCACTGTAAAATGTGTGGTTATGGACACGTTCCAGATTCACGTTAAAATGTGTGGTTATGGACACGTTCCAGATTCACGTTAAAATGTGTGGTTATGGACACGTTCCAGATTCACTGTAAAATGTGTGGTTATGGACACGTTCCAGATTCACTGTAAAATGTGCCATTATGGATATGTTCTAGATCATTGTTCGATAGTAATTGTATCTGTATGATAAAAGGTCTATGAACCAAACCTCACTGTTTTTAATGGATTTACAATTAAGTATATTTTTACAATGGCGAGAGTAGGGCTGTGGCTGTCACCAAATTTTGTCAACCGGTGACTGTCAAGCAAATAACTGTCGGTCTCACGGTAATTGACCGTTAATTAACATAAACACATTCAGCATCTCCTGGCTTCCACACAGCGTACAAGCCACTGATGCAGACCTTTGGGAACATCTACCGCAATAAAGCAATTATTTATTTTAGACCGGTCTAAAGAAACATGAAGAAAATGTAGTCTACTTCAGAAGAACAGAATAGTATAAAACGTTATAGCCTGATCTGGCTGTGGACTAGTTCATTTAGCAGACAAGATTAGCTTAGAATTCCGTGTCATTATTTTATAGTATGTAGAAAACATTTGAACCAAGCTGAATAAAATAGGAAGGACATTTTCTCCAAACGATTTGAGGGAGGGTGCACATGCGGCTTTTCTGTGTTGAGGGTTCACAAAGAAATAGGTACTCCTATATCTTAGAGTTATTAATGTAACTTTAGTTGTTCCACAAACATTGGCCTTTATGTTTTATACATTGTACGGCTGCTTTGTTGCGACTCTAATGATGATTTGAATAAAGTCACTTGAAAGGCATGAGCTCTACTTTGTATTTTTGCGCAGGCTGTACACACTACACACTACATCAGTCACTCGTTCACAATTTGACAAGCACTTGACAATGCATAGAATTTCACGGCTGCATCCCCTTTGTGTGGCCGTAACGCACCCTAAACAAATACCTTTTGCTGCCAGTGTGCCCTTCTCCCAGACTGCGGCACACGCCATCACATGGTCAGGTCTTTCTCACAGGCTACAAGTGAAGACAATCTCACACAAATCATCAAGGAACCCACCAGGTACAACCCTAAATCCGTAAACATGAGCACCCTAATAGAAATTATCCTGACCAACTTGCCCCCCAAACACACATCTACTGTCTTCAAATCAGGATCTCAGTGATCATTGCCTGTATCCGCTACGGGTCCGCGGTCAAAGGACCACCCCTCATCACTGTCAAACGCTCCCTAAAACACTTCTGCAAGCAATCCTTTCTAATCGACCTGGCCCGGGTATCCTGGAAGGACATTGACCTCATCCCGTCAGTTGAGGATGCCTGGTCATTCTCTAAAAGTAACTTCCTCGACATCTTAGAAAAGCATGCTCCGTTCAAAAAAATGCAAAACTAAGAACAGATATAGCCCTTGGTTCACTCCAGACCTGACTGCCATTGACCAGCACAAAAACATCCTGTGGCGGACTGCAATAGCATCAAATAGTCCCCGCGATATGCAACTGTTCAGGGAAGTCAGGAACCAATACACGCATTCAGTCAGGAAAGCAGAGGCCAGCTTTTTCAAGCAGAAAATTGCATCCTGTAGCTCTAACTCCAAAAAGTTCTGGGACACTAAAGTCCATGGAGAATAAGAGCACCTCCTCCCAGCTGCCCACTGCACTGAGGCGAGGTAACACGGTCACCACCGATAAATCCATGATTATCGAAAACTTCAACAAGCATTTCTCAACGGCTGGCCATGCCTTCCTCCTGGCTACTCCAACCTAGGACAACAGCTCTGGACCCGTATAAATCAACTGGGCTTGACAATCTGGACCCTCCATTTCACAGTGAATCTGGAACGTGTCCAAACTGTCCGCCGCCATTGTCACAACCCCTATTACCAGCCTGTTCAACCTCTCCTTCGTAGACATAAGTATCATGACATAAGTATCAAATACCTATGTCATGCAATAACATGCAAATAAATTACTTAAAAACCATACAATATGATTTTCTGGATTTTTGTTTTAGATTCCGGCTCTCAAAGTTGAAGAATACCTATGATAAAAAATTACAGACCTCTACATGCTTTGTAAGTTGGAAAACCTTCTGTAGCTCAGTTGGTAGAGCATGGCGCTTGTAACGCCAGGGTAGTGGGTTCGATTCCCGGGACCACCCATACGTAGAATGTATGCACACATGACTGTAAGTCGCTTTGGATAAAAAATCTGCTAAATGGCATATTATTTATTTATTATTTTAAAACCTGCAACATCGGCAGTGTATCAAATACTTGTTCTCCCCACTGTATATGCCAGTTAGGCTCTACGCCCCTTATAAAGCGGATTAATGTGCTTAATTTTAAGTTATTTGGCCACTGTAGTTGTGATACAAACCTTGTAAAAACATATAGGCCTATGGGCTAGGCTACATGAGGTGTACAACTATGATTAGAATACAAAAATGTATTGTTTCTTCTGCTGGGCATCATACACAGGTCATAATATATGATATACATATATAATATACGCTTGGATTGCGTCCTACCTGACAGGTCGCTCCTACCAGGTGGCGTGGCGAGAATCTGTCTCCTCACCATGCGCTCTCACCACTGGTGTCCCCCAGGGCTCTGTTCTAGGCCCTCTCCTATTCTCGCTATACACCAAGTCACTTGGCTCTGTCATAACCTCACATGGTCTCTCCTATCATTGCTATGCAGACGACACACAATTAATCTTCTCCTTTCCCCCTTCTGATGACCAGGTGGCGAATCGCATCTCTGCATGTCTGGCAGACATATCAGTGTGGATGACGGATCACCACCTCAAGCTGAACTTCGGCAAGACGGAGCTGCTCTTCCTCCCGGGGAAGGACTGCCCGTTCCATGATCTCGCCATCACGGTTGACAACTCCATTGTGTCCTCCTCCCAGAGCGCTAAGAACCTTGGCGTGATCCTGGACAACACCCTGTCGTTCTCAACTAACATCAAGGCGGTGGCCCGTTCCTGTAGGTTCATGCTCTACAACATCCGCAGAGTACGACCCTGCCTCACACAGGAAGCGGCACAGGTCCTAATCCAGGCACTTGTCATCTCCCGTCTGGATTACTGCAACTCGCTGTTGGCTGGGCTCCCTGCCTGTTCCATTAAACCCCTACAACTCATCCAGAACGCAGCAGCCCGTCTGGTGTTCAACCTTCCCAAGTTCTCTCACGTCACCCCGCTCCTCCACTCTCTCCACTGGCTTCCAGTTGAAGCTCGCATCCGCTACAAGACCATGGTGCTTGCCTACGGAGCTGTGAGGGGAACGGCACCTCAGTACCTCCAGGCTCTGATCAGGCCCTACACCCAAATAAGGGCACTGCGTTCATCCACCTCTGGCCTGCTCGCCTCCCTACCACTGAGGAAGTACAGTTCCCGCTCAGCCCAGTCAAAACTGTTCGCTGCTCTGGCTCCCCAATGGTGGAACAAACTCCCTCACGACGCCAGGACAGCGGAATCAATCACCACCTTCCGGAGACACCTGAAACCCCACCTCTTTAAGGAATACCTAGGATAGGATAAAGTAATCCTTCTCACCCCCCTTAAAATATGTAGATGCACTATTGTAAAGTGGCTGTTCCACTGGATGTCATAAGGTGAATGCACCAATTTGTAAGTCGCTCTGGATAAGAGCGTCTGCTAAATGACTTAAATGTAAATGTAATAATATATCATTCACAAGTGATAGGCTAATATTGTCACCCATCAGACTATTGGTGATTTAATCTGGTCTTTAAATATACTAAATATTTGTGAAATTTGTTTTGATTTAGAATGTACTCTTATCATATGCACCTGTATCGAAATGGGCAGCGGAAAAAATATGTCATCAATGCACTTCAAAATCAAATTTACTGGTCACATACACATATTTAGCAGATGTTATTGTGAGTGTAGTGAAATGCTTGTAAATAGCGAATGGAGGACGCTTTTCCCATCAGGTAAGCTATACTCCTGTTGCAAAGACAAGCCAAGTGCTTCATATTAGGAAAGTTGAAAAATAAATATAGTAGGCCTAGTCTATAGTTTGATGGGATCCTCCTCTTTTTAATAGAGGCCATCACTCTGTTCTCACGCAATTCCATAGCCTATTGAAATGTTGCGCAACATGACCTGATGAGCTCTCATGGAGTGTTTGATTAGATTAGCATTGATGTCAAAGTGACTAGTGGGACAATAGAGTGCTGAGTACCAGGCTGTTAGTAAGTTTGGTAGGCTACTAATGACCATCCGCAGCATCAGAGCTTGGAGAAGCCTAATCACCTAAAACGGTCACGTGGAATTTGACTGCCATCATGACTCTGGTGTGGAGGTAATACGGTCAACAGCACTAGGCGAGAGTCATGCATCTACTTCTGATAGACAGTATTCATTTCACGGACTCACCTGCTCAATGCTGACAGCTTTGGTGATAATATCCTTCACCCTGTCCTCTGACGGTTTCTTCACTATGTAGCTGTACAACAGACAGGCAAAGTTACAGTGCAGGCCCTGAAGATACAAACACACATTAAAAGATCAATACTCTATAGTGACACTTATATTGGCAGGGAGGTAAATAAATCTTAGCTGTTGCTACTTTTCTAATCAAATAACAGCAAAATGTTGAGACTTCACTGGAAAATGTTTGTGCTGCATCAAGATGTATCTTAGATGTCCTGAAAAGAGACTAAAACTGGACTGTTCAACCCCAGTCCAAGAGGACCCAAACACTTTGTGTTTATGTTACCTACCGGCTAGTTAATTACACTCACCTGGGAGGTGTAAATGACTTCCCGATTAGAAGGGAACAACTAAAAAGAGCCAGTGGAACTGGTTTGGAGGTTCAGAGTTGAAAGGACACAGAGTATCTAACCTCGTCTCTGCTGATGAGCTCGTTGGAGTAGGTGAGCCCAGGCATCAGGCCTCTCTTCTTCAACCAATAAATAGCAGCGAACGACCCTGAGAAGAAGATGCCCTCCACTGCAGCGAACGCTACAATCCGCTCCCCTGTGGAAGAATTCAAACATGAAAGAATGGTTTAATAAAAAAATGGCAGCATTACATTTTTTTTGTATAAATGGATAAATGGCAGCGAAGGCTGAATTATTAAACGAAGAATGAACGCACAAAATAACTATCCAACGACACAAATGAAACATTTCCATGTCCTGTTACTGTTACTATAGCAATGAGGATCATGTCCTAGCCATGTATTGGGTGGACACTGTTACTATAGCAATGAGGATCATGTCCTAGCCATGCATTGGGTGGACACTGTTACTATAGCAACGAGGATCATGTCCTAGCCATGTATTGGGTGGACACTGTTACTATAGCAATGAGGATCATGTCCTAGCCATGCATTGGGTGAACACTGTTACTATAGCAATGAGGATGTTACAGCTGTGAGACTGTTCCTTTTTCAAGAACTCACCGAAAGTGGATTTGGTGTCAGAGATCCACTGGATCGCCCAGTCTGCTTTCCTTCTCACACACGGCATAGTCTGAATGGCATTGAACAAATGCTCCCTGTACAGACAAGGAGAACAGGTGTAGAACATTTGTGCCTGTAGATCAAAACATGCACCAACCAAACCCTCCTCAAAGTCTACTATCATCTTTTCACCACAATAATCTCAACTGACAAAATGAGCTTCATATACCACCTGGTGAGGATATCAGGGCCTGTGTTCATAATGCATAACACAGGAGGAGTGCTGATCTAGGATCAGTGTTGCCCTTTGGATCATAATGAATAAGGTTACATGGACAGGGAAGACCTGATCCTAGATCACTACACCTACTCTGAGATGCTTCATGATGTGGTCCTCAGAGTCCCTGATGTAAGTATTGATGAGCATGCCATACATCTCATTAGAGTATAGTCACGTACCTCTCCTCAGAGTCCCTGATGTAAGTATTGATGAGCATGCCATACATCTCATTAGAGTATAGTCACGTACCTCTCCTCAGAGTCCCTGATGTAAGTGTTGATGAGCATGCCATACATCTCATTAGACTATAGTCACGTACCTCTCCTCAGAGTCCCTGATGTAAGTGTTGATGAGCATGCCATACATCTCAGAATGGATGTTCTCTATGAGGATCTGGAACCCATAGAAGGATCGGGCCTCTGGAAGCTGTACCTCCTGACTAAACCTCTGGACCTGAGGGATGGATAACAGTGGGTCGGCAGCATAGCCTAGTGGTTAGAGCGTTGGATTAGTAACCGAAAGGTTGCAAGATCAAGGTAAAAATCTGTCGTTCTGCCACTGAACAGGCAGTTAACCCACTGTTCCTAGGCAGTCATTGAAAATAAATGTGTTCTTAACTGACTTGCCGAGTTAAATAAAGGATAAAAGGATGAAGGATGAATAGGCTGGGGTGATAATACAGAATAATACAGTACAATACAGAACAATACAGAATAATACAGTATAATACAGAATAATACAGTACTACTGTATAGCTACACCAACAACAAATAGGCTGGGGTGAGAATACAGAATAATACAGTATAATATTGTATAGCTACATCAACAACAAATAGGCTGGGGTGAGAATACAGTATAATACAGAATAATACAGTATAATACAGTACTACTGTATAGCTACATCAACAACAAATAGGCTGGGGTGAGAATACAGTATAATACAGAATAATACAGTATAATACAGTATAATACAGTACTACTGTATAGCTACATCAACAACAAATAGGCTGGGGTGAGAATACAGAATAATACAGTATAATATTGTATAGCTACATCAACAACAAATAGACTGGGGTGAGAATACAGAATAATACAGAATAATACAGTATAATACATTACTACTGTATAGCTACATCAACAACAAATAGGCTGGGGTGAGAATACAGTATAATACAGAATAATACAGTATAATACAGTACTACTGTATAGCTACATCAACAACAAATAGGCTGGGGTGAGAATACAGTATAATACAGAATAATACAGTACTACTGTATAGCTACATCAACAACAAATGGACTGGGGTGAGAATACAGTACAATACAGAATAATACAGTACTACTGTATAGCTACATCAACAACAAATGGGCTGGGGTGAGAATACAGTACAATACAGAATAATACAGTACTACTGTATAGCTACATCAACAACAAATGGGCTGGGGTGAGAATACAGTATAATACAGTATAATACAGTACTACTGTATAGCTACATCAACAACAAATAGGCTGGGGTGAGAATACAGTATAATACAGTATAATACAGTATAATACAGTATAATACAGTATAATACAGTACTACTGTATAGCTACATCAACAACAAATAGACTGGGGTGAGAATACATTATAACAGACCAGGGTTCCTAACAGTATACAGACCAGGGTTCCTAACGCCCTACAGACCAGGGTTCCTAACGCCCTACAGACCAGGGTTCCTAAATAGACTACAGACCAGGGTTCCTAACGCCCTACAGACCAGGGTTCCTAACGCCCTACAGACCAGGGTTCCTAACGCCCTACAGACCAGGGTTCCTAACGCCCTACAGACCAGGGCTCCTAACGCCCTACAGACCAGGGCTCCTTGTCCCTACAGACCAGGGTTCCTAACGCCCTACAGACCAGGGTTCCTAACGCCCTACAGACCAGGGTTCCTAACGCCCTACAGACCAGGGTTCCTAACGCCCTACAGACCAGGGTTCCTAATACAGACCAGGGTTCCTACCGCCCTACAGACCAGGGTTCCTAACGCCCTACAGACCAGGGTTCCTAACGCCCTACAGACCAGGGTTCCTAACGCCCTACAGACCAGGGTTCCTACGCCCTACAGACCAGGGTTCCTAACGCCCTACAGACCAGGGTTCCTACCGCCCTACAGACCAGGGTTCCTAACGCCCTACAGACCAGGGTTCCTAACGCCCTACAGACCAGGGTTCCTAACGCCCTACAGACCAGGGTTCCTAACGCCCTACAGACCAGGGTTCCTAACGCCCTACAGACCAGGGTTCCTAACGCCCTACAGACCAGGGTTCCTAACGCCCTACAGACCAGGGTTCCTTGTCCCTACAGACCAGGGTTCCTAACGCCCTACAGACCAGGGTTCCTAACGCCCTACAGACCAGGGTTCCTAACGCCCTACAGACCAGGGTTCCTAACGCCCTACAGACCAGGGTTCCTAACGCCCTACAGACCAGGGTTCCTACCGCCCTACAGACCAGGGTTCCTAACGCCCTACAGACCAGGGTTCCTAACGCCCTACAGACCAGGGTTCCTAACGCCCTACAGACCAGGGTTCCTACCGCCCTACAGACCAGGGTTCCTACCGCCCTACAGACCAGGGTTCCTAACGCCCTACAGACCAGGGTTCCTAAGAGAGGGACTCACAAGGTTCTCGTTGACGATGCCGTCGCTGGCAGCGAAGAAAGCTAAGATGTGAGAGATGAAGTGTTTCTCATCAGGCTTCAAGTTGTCCCAGTGTGCCAGGTCCTTAGATAGATCCACCTGCAGCACAGACGGTTGGTTACAAACAGTTCCACACTTCAACCACCTCCTAACCACACATCAACCACCTACATTAAACCGTGCTTTGTTTTTGTGTGTTTTAGTGAGTGAGACTTTGTGTGTTGTATGTAGCATATTGCCTCGCTCTCCTGACATTAGGCTTTACAAACCACACATCAATCTAGCAAGCGACAGCCTTCAGTTTTCACACAGTCAAAATGAGGGAGTGTTGTTTCGTGTATTCTGACGACCGTCTTGCTCTTTCCAGGGAATAGGCAGCATTTGGAATTCAAGTTAATTAGCCCCCACCTCTTCCACTGTCCAGAAGGAGGCCTGGGCCTGTTTGTACATCCTCCAGATGTCAGGGTACTGGATTGGGAAGATGACAAAACGCCTGGGGTTGTCTCTAAGCAAGGGCTCATCCTCTGTGCAGTGCTGCTGGTCTGTGTCTTTGTGGCTGTTCTGTATGAAACAATTGAAGACCACAGCTTCTTCATCTTACAGCATACAGTCACCTAAACATCAACTGAAATATATTTGCTAGCCTTTTAGAATGTTAGGCGTATCAGAGATACAGATAGCAAAGAAAGGCACCTTCTGTTGTGTTACCACTGGTTGGAGAATAGTGAGTGTTGTACACTAGTACAAAGTCGCTGAAACAGCTGATCTAGCCAGTGGTGTAGGTCTATGTTTTAGGTGAGGTAGTGCAAAAAAAAACCATAAATGACATCATTTCCTGAAAGTTTGTACTGACAGACGTAGCCAATTTAATAGCCCATCATTCTAGAATATGCATAGAAAAATGAGTGCTCCAGTTACAACATCTACCTATGGCCACACAGGCTATTGTCTAAACCCCTAGTTAAATAAAGGTTCAAGATAAATAAAGAAAAAGTTATATTTTTTGAATTCCCTCAAACACCAAGTTTGGCATATACTTATTTTAAATAGGTCATCATCACTGTCAATGGTGAATGATAATTCTTCATGTTTTACAATTCAGATGTTTCTCTGGGCCAGTCATGTGTTGCTCTGGGTCAGTCATGTGTTGCTCTGGGTCAGTCATGTGTTGCTCTGGGTCAGTCATGTGTTGCTCTGGGCCAGTCATGTGTTGCTCTGGGTCAGTCATGTGTTGCTCTGGGCCAGTCATGTGTTGCTCTGGGCCAGTCATGTGTTGCTCTGGGCCAGTCATGTGTTGCTCTGGGTCAGTCATGTGTTGCTCTGGGTCAGTCATGTGTTGCTCTGGGTCAGTCATGTGTTGCTCTGGGTCATCTCTCTGGGTCAATGTGTTGCTCTGGGCCAGTTTCATCATGGTTGCATTTAGTCATATCATGTGTTTCTCTGGGCCAGTCATGTGTTGCTCTGGGTCAGTCATGTGTTGCTCTGGGCCAGTCATGTGTTGCTCTGGGTCAGTCATGTGTTGCTCTGGGTCAGTCATGTGTTGCTCTGGGTCAGTCATGTGTGGCTCTGGGCCAGTCATGCTGGGTCAGTCAAACTCTGGGTCAGTCATGTGTGGCTCTGGGTCAGTCATGTGTTTCTCTGGGCCAGTCATGTGTTGCTCTGGGTCAGTCATGTGTTGCTCTGGGCCAGTCATGTGTTGCTCTGGGCCAGTCATGTGATCTCAATTAGTTTCATGGTCATTTAGATATTTGTGAATTACTGTTTGGTTAGTGAATTAAAGCAGATGCTGTTAAACTATTAGCCTTTCTGTATTTTGTTTCAAAGTATATATCCTCTCTAGCGGTGAGCGCTGTTGAGTTCTGCCGCATTCTACATTTTGACTATTCGGCTTCAGCTAACCATCTGAAAATCTCATTGAAATTAGGTGTTGGTGTAACAGTAACGTTACAGGCTATTATATTAGGCTCGGTTATGCAAAAATGAAAATGAATCATTATGTGATCTTGAGAGACATGAATTCAGTTTTGATCTAACGTTACTAAAGAGCACCATGGTGAGAAGTGATCATCTCCTATTTGTAATGATAAGTAGGACTATTAGACAGAACTTGGTTATTTGAAGTGAATGGACTAAAAATTTAATTTTAAGACAAATATGCTGAAAGGGCAGTCCCAGGATGATGTTATTTAAAGAAGTTGAACCAAATTCTGGTGCTGAATGATAGCTCTGCCATTCGGGCCAGTTCAGGAACAAACAACAATAGTTTAGAGTAGGCTATACTCTAATTGGCCTACGACTACATGGTATACTGGGGCTATTTGTAGGCTATACTCTAATTGGCCTACGACTACATGGTATACTGGGGCTATTTGTAGGCTATAGACTACTGTAAATACAGTAACATTTTTTACTATTTTCTACATTGTAAAATATTAGTGAAGACATCAAAACTATGAAATAACACATATGGAATCATGTAGTAACCAAAAACAAGTTTAAAAAATCAAAATATATTATATGAGATTCTTCAAAGTGGCCACCTTTTGTGTTGATGACAGCTCTGCACATTCCTGGAATTCTCTCAACCAGTTCATACCCAACCTTCCAGTTCGTTGCCTTGAAGTCACCGAAGTCAGTTGGATGACCTTTAAAGACGTTTTCCCAGTCAGAGATTGTTTATTCCCGACTTCCCAGTTAATTAACTCGACTTCAATGAGTTCAAGACTTCGCAGTTCTGAGGTAACAGTTGATTTGAGAGGAGCACAAATCATGCTTTATTGACAACATGGCCAATGTTGAATGTTTATCATTTTACATTTGGGGGAAAAAAAGAGACCCTTAATCCCAGATGTGGGACCACACAGCCACGGATTCCTTCCAAACCACTCATTGTTGAATTTGTGATTTCCAACTGGTTGTGTAATGTTTATGTCCAATAGCCGATGAGCACCGATACGTTTTATCTTTCATTTCTCTTCGTATGACAAGGATTAAAAAGGATTTGTCAGTAGATTGTCGACTTGATTCATGATAATGACTGCCAGCTAAGATTTTGAAAGTATGAAGTTGACATGATCAGTCCAATCAAAGCTACTGAACACATGATGTGATTTGACATAATTGTATCTGTGGCCAATGACCTTAAGCCTTCTTGGATGGGCACTTCTAATGTAAACTCTATTGCAGCACCCAGGGGGCTATAATTGTCTATCTCCACCCTTACACTTGGCATGAGTGACAGAACACTGAGCCAATCATGGCGCAACGCTCCGTATTTTCTTCTGGCTTGCCCCAGAAGAATACAATTTATAAAAGAGACCATGTTTGTATGCAGCTTCATTAAGTCAGTGATATATATATATAATATATATATATACATACACACACACACACATTGTTTACAAACTGATATGTGACACGTTTAATTACAAAATAACACGCAAAACAGGCAAGCCTTTTTTTGCAAAAAATGTGGGGCTTTTCACCTGCCCTGAATGACTGGTCGCCACTGGTCCTAGGCAAAATGGTGTCGCCTTAACCAAGTGGTCACATAATTATGGGTTACACTGCACAAGAGGGGTCTGTGGAGTTCTACGAACATCCTCAAGGAAGACACACATGTCTTTCCAAAGGTCTGATCGGCTGAAGTAGTCAGTGGCCTCCGCAGTGCACACAGCTATCCTAATAGTTCATCATTCTCGCCACTGCCAGAGAGAAGACGGGGAAGAAACCACCATTTATTTATCTACCTCTAGGCTGCTATACATATTTATTTGGTTTGGCATTCTATCGTTTCATATAATTGTAGTGCTAATTAAATATCATTTATTTAGAATGTACCTGAATTAATTTAGCAGAAATAGTTTGACCAGCTCCATGTATTCTCGTCAAATAGAACCTCGTGAGGGTACCCGCTGCACGGTGCTCCGGCAGCAACCCTCATACACCATGTTTTTCTTTCATAACGTCGGTGAAAACACATGTACGGCAATGCAGTTCTTACATAAAATAGCAGCAACATTATATTTGACATGAATAAATAAGTTGTCTGCTATTATAAATGTGCATCTTGGTAACATGCTCTTTGTGATAGCAGTTATTTCTCGACCACATTTAAATTTAGATCAACAATCAATGCAACAATATCGCAGCAATGTATCACGGTCGTTCGCAAAGGTGTCTGCCCTGAATGTTTTGGTTGTTTCATACTGTTTAACGGACTAAAACTACATACATCTCAGCTCTCAGTTGTTGATACGTTGAGGCAGTGGTCTTTGTTTATAGGTTACACAAGCTCACACACTAGGCAAATTAAAGTGGCATAGTAATAACGTTACAACTATACACATTGGGAAGAAAAAAAAAAGGCATTTCGACAGGTTTACATTATTGTTACCTGGTAATCCTTGGACTCTGTGCGTACATTGGTTAGATTTGAGCAGTCCATTTCGTGATAAGCAACACTCAAGCAGCGAAGACGCTCCTGCTAGTGTTCACCTTGTTGTCTTTGGTCTGGTCACAGCGTTTCTAAACCGAGATGCGAAATATCGCGAGAATTGCCGGGAACGTAGGCGCAACATCGCGAGAAGTGAGTGAACGTAGGCGCAACAGACCCGGCCGGGGTTTAGGGTTCCACGAGTCAGTGAGAGATGTTACATGTTTTGTCTTTAGATCTCAATTTTCTCCAAATCTAAAGGCACAACCTGGATTAGAGTCAGTGTCTTATGTAGTTGAACATGTTACTACTCCAACCTCGTGAAAGTGACAAACGGACACGTTTTTATTTTCGTAAGAAACAACTTTGATTTAACGCACAATTCGACCAAAGATAATAGAGGAAATATGCAAGAAATAAATGGCGAAACTCTGCCGGCAGACGTCGACCCATCGCGTTCCCGTTGTCATGCTGCATCAAACGGCTGCTAAACTAATCGTTAAGCGATACCTTCTAAACGTCAATATATTGTAATGTATTTTACCAGGCAAGTCAGTTAAGAACAAATTGTTATTTTCATTGACGGCCTAGGAACGGTGGGTTAACTACCGGTTCATGGGCAGAACGACAGATTTCTACATAGTCAGCTCAGGGATTCGAACTTGCAACCTTTCGGTTACTGGCCCTGCGGCTCCATGAATGAAACAATGCAGGGAGCAGGTGTCGAACCTCGACCATCTAGCCCGAACCTCGACCTTCTAGCCCGAAGCCCAGGGTCGTTACACTATTGCCACGTTCACTCGCTTGTCAGAAATAGTTAACTCTGGAATGTTCGACTTGATAATTGGTTGTAGTTCCACACCTGCCGTTTTCAACCAGTTAGTAAATCAGGCATGTCAGAGTTTCTTAACTCCGACTGGCACGTGAAATGCGGCATGAATCGAGAAACCTCTATTTTCCTCGGTAGTATGCAATGACACTATTTCAAAACTATCCGATATTACAGAGAACATGTTAATTATCTCGGAAAATGTGTAATGTTGTACTTCTTGTAAACGTAATTCATGCTAATGTTGACTCTAATTCATTCCTTGAAGGAGTGATCTCCTTGGCCAAGAATGCTAAACGCGGCCCATTGACGACGCATTGGGCAACGCACAAAACGGACGTTAAAGTCAATCAAGTTTACCATCTCCTCAAAATAATCTCTACATTAGACCCGGTGACGTGTTTCTGCGCATGCGTTTAGCTAGCCAACGTCACCAGAGGTCAGTCGGCGTCTTTAATTCCCTGTACACCTTATTTGCGGCAGTATTATGTAATGACAATGCAAGTTGCTCCCTCTCCGGAGCTCAACGTTTGTTTTAGTATCCTTTGCTGATTGACTGAAAATTGATATCGAAAATGTACTACACAGTAAGGATGAATCTTTCCTGCAAATAGGCCTACCTTTGATAGCTATACACCAACACCAGATAACTTTTTGAAACCACTTCTCTCCAAATGGACCCTCTCTCATTTATCACGAATAAATGTAAAAGACATGGTTTGGAGTGGTATACCTGAACCCTCCAAAATGTGCCTGATCCGACAAAAACACATTTCAGTGTATCCTCGCTTATTCTGACGTCAAACACTCCAGTTACACGTTGCTCATCTGATTCAGTTTTCATAGAGCTTTTACGATTTCCTCATCTGATAAATATCTACGACAACTTTCTGTCTCTAAGTGGTAGTATTCATTCCTCATTTCTTGGGTGTCTGAGATTTGATTGGGCTGCACCACCGACACTTCCTCATATGAACTCTTGGCGATGTCAAGATGAAAATCAGAAGCAGGTTCTTTATCCTCAAAAGAGTGTACATTTGGCATATTATTACGTTGGCCGTCTGTGCAGTTGTCACTAGCAATAGAACGTATAAATGTGTCACAGTCTACAGGTATGATAGTCCAGCATTGTTGCAGTCTTTGAAGTTGTTGGCTTCTTAACTAATCACCTGCTAATAATCTGTATTTGGCACCTCCATTAGCGCAAGGCAAGAGTTCATGAAAGTCGTGTATGGAATGAGGTTTTATTTCACACCAGGGTAAGCAAAAACATTTTAAAGGTGTAATTAAAAACAGTGAATGAATGTATTGTTTTGGAATGAATATAACAAACATGATTAAATGGAGGCATTACAAGAACAACTAAGTATTACCGGCAGTAATAATCAAGTCCCCCTGAAAATCAGAACATATTTGGTTAGTAAAAACACAACTGTTCCGGGACTCTTCTGAAGGTAACCTGGTACTGGTTTAAAAAAATAAATAAAGTACAGAGGTAGTTTTGTGCCAACCAAAAAAATGGGGGTTAAATGTGTAAAAAATATATATTTCCAGAGCTTTCTTATATCCTAGATATAGGACACACTTCAATCTTATTGATTATATATATTTTTTACTGTCTGTTTTTCCATTTATAAATGTGTTAGTTAATGTGTTTCTATGTGCTATAGTAGTAAAGCCCAGATTCAAAATGTTACCATATAAATACAGTACCAGTCTACAGTTTGGACTCACCAACTACACACCATTCAAGGGGTTTCTTTATTTTTGACTATTTTCTACATTGTAGAATAGTAGTGAAGACATCAAAACTATGAAATAACACATGGAATCATGTAGTAACCAAACAAGTGTTAACAAATCTAAATATATTTTATATTTGAGGTTCTTCAAAGTAGCCACCCTTTGCCTCGATGACAGCTTTGCATACTCTTGGCATTCTCTCAACTAGCTTCATGAGGTAGTCACCTGGAATGGATTTCAATTAACAGGTGTGCATTGTTCAAGGTTCATTTGTGGAACTTATTTCCTTCTTAGTGCGTTTGAACCAATCAGTTGTGCTGTGACGAGGTAGGGGTGGTATACAGAAGATGTCCCTATTTGGTAAAATACCATATTACGGCAAGAATAGGTCAAATAAGCAAAGAGAAATGACAGTCCATCATTACTTTAAGACATGAAGGTCAGTCAATGTGGAAAATTTCAAGAACTTTTAACATTTCTTCATGTGCAGTCACAAAAGCCATCAAGCACAATGATGAAACTGGCTCTCATGAGGACCGCCACAGGAAAGGAAGACCCAGAATGACCTCTGCTGCAGAGGATAAGTTAGTTACCAGCCTCAGAAATTGCAGCCCAAATAAATGCTTCACAGAGTTCAAGTAACAGAGACATCATCTGTTCAGAGGAGACTGAGTGAATCAGGCCTTCGTGGCCGATTTGCTGCAAAGAAACTACTACTAAAGGACACCAATAATAAGGAGAGACTTGCTTGGGCCAAGAAACACGAGCAATGGACATTAGACCAGTGAAAATGTGTCCTTTGGTCTGATGAGTCCAAATGTGAGATTTTTGGTTCCAACCACCGTGTCTTTGTGAGACGCAGAGTAGGTGAACAGATGATCTCTGCATGTGTGGTTCCCACAGTGAAGCATGGAGGTGGTGTGATGGTGTGTGGTTCCCACCGTGAAGCATGGAGGTGGTGTGATGGTGTGTAGTTCCCACCGTGAACCATGGAGGAGGAGGTGTGATGGTGTGTGGTTCCCACCTTGTAGCATGGAGGAGGTGTGATGGTGTGTGGTTCCCACCGTGAAGCATGGAGGAGGTGTGATGGTGTGTGGTTCCCACCGTGAAGCATGGAGGAGATGGTGTGGGGGTGCTTTGCTGGTGACAGTCAATGTTTTATTTAGAATTCAAGGCACACTTAACCAGCAAGACTACCACAGCATTCTGCAGTGATACACATCACATCATCACATCTGGTTTGCACTTAGTCCCACGTGTATTTATTTTTCAACAGGACAATGACCCAACACACCTCCAGGCTCTGTAAGGGCTATTTGACCAAGAAGGAGAGTGGTGGAGTGATGCATCAGATGACCTGGCCTCCACAATCACCCAACCTCAACCTAATTGAGATGGTTTGGGATGAGTTGGACCGCAGAGTGAAGGAAAAGCAGCCAACAAGTGCTCAGCATATGTGGGACCTCCTTCAAGACTTTCGGAAATGCATTCCTCATGAAGCTGTTTGAGGGAATGCCAAGAGTGTGCAAAGCTGTCATCAAGGAACAGGGTTGAATAATCTCAAATATATTTGAATTTGTTTAACACTTTTTTTTGGTTACTACATGATTCCGTGTGTTATTTCATAGTTTTGATGTCTTCACTATTTATTATACAATGTAGAAAATAGTACAAATAAATAACCCTTGAATGTTTGGTGTTTAAAACTTTGCTGTTACTGTATCAAATATTAAACACTGAAATAAAATATCCCCAAAATGCTTATTTCGCTCAAATGTTGTGCACAAATGTGTTTACATCCCTGTTAGTGAGCATTTCTCTTTGCCAAGATAATCCATCCACCTGACAGGTGTGGAATATCACTAAACTGATTAAACAGCATGATCGTTACACAGGTTCACCTTGTGCTGGGGATAATAAAAGGCCACTAAAATGTGCAGTTTTGTCAACACAATGCCACAGTTGAAACATGTTGAGGGAGTGTGCAATTGGCATGCTGACTGCAGGAATGTCCACCAGAGTTTTTGCATGTTCATTTCTCTAGCGTAGGCTGCCTCCAACATTTTAGAGAATTTGGCAGTACGTCCAACCGGTCTCACAACCGCAGACCACGTGTGACCACGCCAGTCCAGGACCTCCACATCTGGCTTCTTCCTCTGCAGGATCATTTGAGACCAGCCACCTGACAAAACTGAGGAGTATTTGTCTGTAATATAGCCCTTGTGGGAAAAAAATAATAATTCTGATTAGCTGGGCCTGGCTCCCCAGTGGGTGGGCCTAAGCCCATCCATGGCTGTGCCCCTGCCCAGTAATGTGAATTCCATAGATTCGGCCTAATGAATTTATTTCAATTGACTGATTTCCTTATATGAACTCAGTAAAACCATTCAAATTGTTGCATTTATATTTTTGTTTAGTATATATATTCCCAGAGATGAAAAAAGCTAAACTCCAAAGACAGGGTTTCAGTCCAAAAGATGTATTAAATTAATCACTTGCATTACTTTAACAAGCACAATTTACAGTCAAAAATAGGACACGGTCCATTAGTGCCGTAGAAAGTCATTTCCAGTACTTTACTTGTCCAACAAGGGGGACAGTTAAGAGTTCAGTCAGGTCTGGTCTAGCTTGAGTGCCAGTCTGTTTGCACTATCATGCCCACTTCCTTGTCACTCATTGTCATGGCAAACAGCTTGGGATTGACAATGAGCAATGGAGATGGAAAGAGCACAATCAGATATGGGTCCAGCTCTGGTCACCTTATTTAGACATTAAAAAGTGTACAAGACTCCATGTTAGACCACCAGACAGTAAGAGAGGCATGAGAAGCTAGATCCACATAAATATGAAGACAAGTCTATTGGTGGACTGCTATGTGCTGTGGCGACAGAGAACAAAGCCTTGTAACACACTTGTGGCTGAAATGTTTATAGAAACAAAATGTTCCAAGTCTCAAGGCTGATGATGTTAGTTGTATCTCTAACCAGGCAGAGAAGCTATACAGCATGATCAGAGTGAAAGCCAAGGGCTGTAATGCTGAAGGGGGCTTTCCTGTCCAGAACACTTCCTCAAAAAGGTTTTAGAACCGAGGACCACTTTCGGCCAGCCTGGTAAAGTTCTGTCTGTACATTAGCAAACAGAACCCAGCTAGTTCTGTTCAGAACTCCTCTGAGAAGAAATCACTTCAACAAATCCTTCAAATGCCCCTCTCACCAAGCAAGAACGTTAAGATGTCACAATGGAATCACAGTTATCCATGTAGCGTTCAAACAGACAACAGTATTCCCCACGGAAGATATTGCTCAGTAAAACCGCATGTACTTGGGGAAAATGTTGGCGGGAACTCAAACGTGCTCCAAATTATTTGACAAAATGCAATTAATAAACCCCCCCCCCCCCAAAAAAAATATGAAACGTAATCAAGAATGGGTTAAGGTTAACATCTCACTTAAACTAGACTATGGGGTCAAAAGCAAAAATTTAGTACTGATTTTAAATATTAAACCTGGCGAATCATCTTCTATAGACAAATGCATCATCATGTTGAACAGACAAGTGATTTTTACAAGACTGTCAACAGGTAATCAATATATAATATAAATGAACCAATTACACATTTATGTAAAATATCTAATGAATAAACCTGGTTAGGAAGCGGAGTTCCATCTACACAGTCATCCATTTAATTGCATATGTTACTGTTAAACGTGTTTTCTATCTGAGGGGCGAGTAGGAAGAGGGATAAACGTGCTGTTTTCTATCTGAGGAGGAGGAGGGGCGAGTAGGAAGAGGGATAAACGTGCTGTTTTCTATCTGAGGAGGAGGTGGGGCGAGGAGGAAGAGGGATAAACATGTTATCTGAGGAGGAGGAGGAGGAGGAGGAGGAGGGGCGAGAAGAGGGATAAACGTGCTGTTTTCTATCTGAGGAGGGGGAGGGGCGAGGAGGAAGAGGGACAAACGTGTTGTTTTCTATCTGAGGAGGAGGAGGGGCGAGTAGGAAGAGGGACAAACGTGTTGTTTTCTATCTGAGGAGGAGGGGCGAGGAGGAAGAGGGATAAACGTGTTATCTGAGGAGGAGGAGGAGGAGGGGCGAGGAGGAAGAGGGATAAACGTGTTATCTATCTGAGGAGGAGGAGGGGCGAGTAGGAAGAGGGATAAACGTGTTGTTTTCTATCTGAGGAGGAGGAGGGGCGAGGAGGAAGAGGGATAAACTTGTTGTTTTCTATCTGAGGAGGAGGAGGGGTGAGAAGGAAGAGGGATAAACGTGTTTTCTATCTGAGGAGGAGGAGGGGCGAGTAGAAAGAGGGATAAACGTGTTATCTATCTGAGGAGGAGGAGGGGCGAGTAGGAAGAGGGATAAACGTGTTGTTTTCTATCTGAGGAGGAGGAGGGGCGTTTTCTAGGGAGGAGGAGGGGCGAGGAAGAGGGATAAACGTGTTGTTTTCTATCTGAGGAGGAGTAGGAAGAGGGATAAACGTGCTGTTTTCTATCTGAGGGGCGAGGAGGAAGAGGGATAAACGTGTTTTCTGAGGAGGAGGAGGGGCGAGTAGGAAGAGGGATAAACATGTTGTTTTCTATCTGAGGAGGAGGAGGGGCGAGTAGGAAGAGGGATAAACGTGCTGTTTTCTATCTGAGGAGGAGGAGGGGCGAGTAGGAAGAGGGATAAACGTGTTTTCTATCTGAGGAGGAGGAGGGGCGAGTAGGAAGAGGGATAAACGTGTTTTCTATCTGAGGAGGAGGAGGAGGGGAGGAGGGGCGAGTAGGAAGAGGGATAAACGTGTTTTCTATCTGAGGGGCGAGGAGGAAGAGGGATAAACGTGCTGTTTTCTATCTGAGGAGGAGGAGGGGCGAGTAGGAAGAGGGATAAACGTGTTTTCTATCTGAGGAGGAGGAGGGGCGAGTAGAAAGAGGGATAAACGTGTTATCTATCTGAGGAGGAGGAGGGGCGAGTAGGAAGAGGGATAAACGTGTTGTTTTCTATCTGAGGAGGAGGAGGGGCGAGGAGGAAGAGGGATAAACGTGTTGTTTTCTATCTGAGGAGGAGTAGGAAGAGGGATAAACGTGCTGTTTTCTATCTGAGGGGCGAGGAGGAAGAGGGATAAACGTGTTTTCTGAGGAGGGAGGAAGGGGATAAACGTGCTGTTTTCGAGTAGGAAGAGGAAGATAAACATGTTGTTTTCTATCTGAGGAGGAGGAGGGGTGTTTTCGAGTAGGAAGAGGGATAAACGTGCTGTTTTCTATCTGAGGAGGAGGAGGGGCGAGTAGGAAGAGGGATAAACGTGCTGTTTTCTATCTGAGGAGGAGGAGGGGCGAGTAGGAAGAGGGATAAACGTGCTGTTTTCTATCTGAGGAGGAGGAGGGGCGAGTAGGAAGAGGGATAAACGTGTTTTCTATCTGAGGAGGAGGAGGAGGAGGAGGGGCGAGTAGGAAGAGGGATAAACCTGTTTTCTATCTGAGGGGCGAGGAGGAAGAGGGATAAACGTGCTGTTTTCTATCTGAGGAGGAGGAGGGGCGAGTAGGAAGAGGGATAAATGTGTTTTCTATCTGAGGAGGAGGAGGGGCGAGTAGGAAGAGGGATAAATGTGTTTTCTATCTGAGGAGGAGGAGGGGCGAGTAGGAAGAGGGATAAATGTGTTTTCTATCTGAGGAGGAGGAGGGGCGAGTAGGAAGAGGGATAAACGTGTTTTCTATCTGAGGAGGAGGAGGAGGAGGAGGGGCGAGTAGGAAGAGGGATAAACCTGTTTTCTATCTGAGGGGCGAGGAGGAAGGAGGCTGTTTTCTATCTGAGGAGGAGGAGGGGCGAGTAGGAAGAGGATAAATGTGTTTTCTATCTGAGGAGGAGGAGGGGCGAGTAGGAAGAGGGATAAATGGAAGAGGGATAAATAAATGTGTTTTCTATCTGAGGAGGAGGAGGGGCGAGTAGGAAGAGGGATAAACGTGTTTTCTATCTGAGGAGGAGGAGGAGGGGCGAGTAGGAAGAGGGATAAATGTGTTTTCTATCTGAGGAGGAGGAGGGGCGGGTAGGAAGAGGGATAAACGTGTTATCTGAGGAGGAGGGGGAGGAGGAAGAGGGATAAACGTGTTTTCTATCTGAGGAGGAGGAGGGGCGAGTAGGAAGAGGGATAAACGTGCTGTTTTCTATCTGAGGAGGAGGAGGGGCGAGTAGGAAGAGGGATAAACGTGTTGATCTTTTTCTTTTTTCCAAAAACAAATTGAGAATTGGAGGTATGGGTCACCAATAAATCGTTTTCTGTTCCCAGGAAATCACAAGTCTATTTCAACCTTCCTGGAAAGATGAACACTTCATTTTCCAAGGCCGTTGGAATGTTGACCACTAAAAGCCCAGGGTAAGGAGATCTCTCTCGGGAGGGACAGAGCGGAGCTATGCACCGTACTGGACCATGGACACGTTCTTCATGATGCTGTCCACAGCTATTCCAGCCTCCTGTATGTTGTACCTGGGGAACACACAGGAAAAAAATGGTTTGACTAATAAAAATCAGGAATGGGCAATGATGGTAAAGCTTCCAACAATATTTTCCAGTATACATCTTGTCAATGTTTTTGATATATTATCTATCACAAACAGTGAAGATGAAAGAAATGGGTGCGCCAATATACATCACCACTTCGGAATGTGAACTCCTAGCATGACGGACATAACATTGATATCTAATATGAGTATGGATGCAAATTTCAGTCAATTATGTTGCCGACTAACCAACCCCCATTAACCGGTTAAATAGGAAATACTATGAACAGACTTTTTTCCAATAAGAGATTCAAAAACATCTCACAGTATTGAACATGCAGCTACTGGAATGAGGCAGAGAATAGAATACATCATTTGCAAACATTTGCCAAAATGCAATTTTTTATTTTATTTACTTAACAAGTCAGTTATGACCAAATTCTTATTTACAATGACGACCTACACCGGCCAAACCCAGACGACGCTGTGCCAATTGCACGTCGTCCTATGAGTCTCACAATCACAGCCGGTTGTGATACAGCCTGGATTCGAACCAGGGTCTGTAGTGACGCCTCTAGCGCTGAGAAGCGGTGCCGTAGACCGCTGCATTACTCGGGAGACCCAAATATATCCAGCGACACTGGTTCTGAACGAAGAGATAGTAAGGTAGGTAGTTGGTTCTGAACGAAGAGGTGGTAAGGTAGGTAGTTGGTTCTGAAGGAGTAGAGGTGGTAAGGTAGGTAGTTGGTTCTGAAGGAGTAGAGGTGGTAAGGTAGGTAGTTGGTTCTGAAGGAGTAGAGGTGGTAAGGTAGGTAGTTGGTTCTGAAGGAGTAGAGGTGGTAAGGTAGGTAGTTGGTTCTGAAGGTAGGTAGTTGGTTCTGAAGGAGTAGAGGTGGTTCTGAAGGTAGGTAGTTGGTTCTGAAGGAGTAGAGATGGTAAGGTAGGTAGTTGGTTCTGAAGGAGTAGAGATGGTAAGGTAGGTAGTTGGTTCTGAAGGAGTAGAGGTGGTAAGGTAGGTAGTTGGTTCTGAAGGAGTAGAGGTGGTAAGGTAGGTAGTTGGTTCTGAACGAAAAGATAGTAAGGTAGGTAGTTGGTTCTGAAGGAGTAGAGGTGGTTCTGAAGGTAGGTAGTTGGTTCTGAAGGAGTAGACGTGGTAAGGTAGGTAGTTGGTTCTGAAGGAGTAGAGATGGTAAGGTAGGTAGTTGGTTCTGAGTAGAAAAGATAGTAAGGTAGGTAGTTGGTTCTGAAGGAGTAGAGGTGGTTAGGTAGGTAGTTGGTTCTGAAGGAGTAGAGATGGTAAGGTAGGTAGTTGGTTCTGAAGGTAGGTAGTTGGTTCTGAAGGAGTAGAGGTGGTTCTGAAGGTAGGTAGTTGGTTCTGAAGGAGTAGAGATGGTAAGGTAGGTAGTTGGTTCTGAAGGAGTAGAGATGGTAAGGTAGGTAGTTGGTTCTGAAGGAGTAGAGGTGGTAAGGTAGGTAGTTGGTTCTGAAGGAGTAGAGGTGGTAAGGTAGGTAGTTGGTTCTGAACGAAAAGATAGTAAGGTAGGTAGTTGGTTCTGAAGGAGTAGAGGTGGTTCTGAAGGTAGGTAGTTGGTTCTGAAGGAGTAGACGTGGTAAGGTAGGTAGTTGGTTCTGAAGGAGTAGAGATGGTAAGGTAGGTAGTTGGTTCTGAACGAAAAGATAGTAAGGTAGGTAGTTGGTTCTGAAGGAGTAGAGGTGGTTAGGTAGGTAGTTGGTTCTGAAGGAGTAGAGATGGTAAGGTAGGTAGTTGGTTCTGAAGGTAGAGATGGTTCTGAAGGTAGGTAGTTGGTTCTGAAGGAGTAGAGGTGGTAAGGTAGGTAGTTGGTTCTGAAGGTAGGTAGTTGGTTCTGAAGGAGTAGAGGTGGTAAGGTAGGTAGTAGTTGGTTCTGAAGGAGTAGAGATGGTAAGGTAGGTAGTTGGTTCTGAAGGAGTAGAGGTGGTAAGGTAGGTAGTTGGTTCTGAAGGAGTAGAGGTGGTAAGGTAGGTAGTTGGTTCTGAAGGAGTAGAGGTGGTTAGGTAGGTAGTTGGTTCTGAAGGAGTAGAGATGGTAAGGTAGGTAGTTGGTTCTGAAGGAGTAGAGGTGGTTAGGTAGGTAGTTGGTTCTGAAGGAGTAGAGGTGGTTAGGTAGGTAGTTGGTTCTGAAGGAGTAGAGGTGGTTAGGTAGGTAGTTGGTTCTGAAGGAAGAGACGCAAATGAAGCAACACTAAAGTGTGTGTATAAGGTAGTAGTTTTGGAATTGTTAGCTAGATTACTTGTTGGTTATTACTGCATTGTCGGAACTAGAAGCACAAGCATTTCGCTACACTCGCATTAACATCTGCTAACCATGTGTATGTGACAAATAAAATTGGATTTGATTTAGAGAGAAATACACATTAGACCTCCCCCTACAGCACTATAACTAGGCCGTACCAGTCAGCAGTGGAGACAGTGTAGTAGACAGGTGGTCTGATGGCTGAGCGGTCACTGAAGGAGGAGATGTCCCCCAGACCAGCAGCCCCCATGTTGTTAAAGACCAGCCAGTCTCCAGGGCTGAGCTCAGGCAGCAGGCAGTGGTCTACCAGCTGGTCTAGGCTGTCACATGATGGACCCCACAGGCTGCTGGAGAACATTGGCTCCTCAGCCCTGGCCCCCTCTGTGGAAGGAGAGGTTAAGATTACACACACGGTTTTGAACAGGTGAGGCATATCAAACTATATGTTCAGCAAATGATAGAGACTCCACTCACTGTCATCTACGGAGGCTTCTAGACCCACTGTCATCTACGGAGGCTTCTAGACCCACTGTCATCTACGGAGGCTTCTAGACCCACTGTCATCTACGGAGGCTTCTAGACCCACTGTCATGGTAAGGAGGTAGTTGTCATCTGACAGAGGCTTCTAGACCCACTGTCATCTACAGAGGCTTCTAGACCCACTGTCATCTACGGAGGCTTCTAGACCCACTGTCATCTACGGAGGCTTCTAGACCCACTGTCATCTACGGAGGCTTCTAGACCCACTGTCATCTACGGAGGCTTCTAGACCCACTGTCATCTACGGAGGCTTCTGAGACCCACTGTCATCTACGGAGGCTTCTAGACCCACTGTCATCTACGGAGGCTTCTAGACCCACTGTCATCTACGGAGGCTTCTAGACCCACTGTCATCTACGGAGGCTTCTGAGACCCACTGTCATCTACGGAGGCTTCTAGACCCACTGTCATCTACGGAGGCTTCTAGACCCACTGTCATCTACGGAGGCTTCTAGACCCACTGTCATCTATTCTAGGTCAGTTGGTTCTAGACCCACTGTCATCTACGGAGGCTTCTAACCCACTGTCATCTAGGAGGCTTCTAGACCCACTGTCATCTACGGAGGCTTCTGACCCACTGTCATCTACGGAGGCTTCTAGACCCACTGTCATCTACGGAGTTCTAGACCCACTGTCATCTACGGAGGCTTCTAGACCCACTGTCATCTACGGAGGCTTCTAGACCCAGTCATCTACGGAGGCTTCTAGACCCACTGTCATCTACGGAGGCTTCTAGACCCACTGTCATCTACGGAGGCTTCTAGACCCACTGTCATCTGGAGGCTTCTAGACCCACTGTCATCTACGGAGGCTAGTCTAGACCCACTGTCATCTACGGAGGCTTCTAGACCCACTGTCATCTACGGAGTTGGACCCACTGTCATCTACGGAGGCTTCTAGACCCACTATCTAGGAGGCTTCTGGTTCTGACTGGATCTACGGAGGCTTCTAGACCCACTGTCATCTACGTAGTTGGTTCTAGACCCACTCATAAGGAGGTAGTTGGTCATCTGAAGGAGGCTTCTAGACCCACTCATCTACGTAGTTGGTTCATCTACGGAGGCTTCTAGAGTAGACACTGTCATCTACGGTAGGTAGTTGGTCATCTGAAGGGAGAGAGTCATGGTACTAGTTGTCAACTGACGGAGGCTTCTTAACCCACTGTCATCTACGGAGGCTTCTAGACCCACTGTCATCTACGGAGTTCTAGACCCACTGTCATCTACGGAGGCTTCTAGACCCACTGGAGGTAGGTCAGTTGGCTTCTGACCCACTGTCATCTAGGAGGCTTCTAGACCCACTGTCATCTAGGAGGCTTCTGACCCACTGTCAGGAGGCTTCTAGACCCACTGTCATCTTGAGGCTTCTAGACCCACTGTCATCTGGAGTTCTGAAGGTCATCTACGAGGCTTCTAGACCCACTGTCAGTTGGTTCATCTACGGAGGCTTCCCCACTGTCATCTACGGAGGCTTCTAGACCCACTGTCATCTCGGAGGCTTCTAGAGGTGGTCATCTACGGAGGCTTCTGAACTGTCATCTACGGAGGCTTCTAGACCCACTGTCATCTACGGAGGCTTCTAGACCCACTGTCATCTACGGAGGCTTCTAGACCCACTGTCATCTACGGAGGCTTCTAGAGGTACTGTCATCTGGAGGCTTCTAGACCCACTGTCATCTACGGTAGGCTTCTAGTTCCACTGTCATCTAGGGCTTCTAGACCCACTGTCATCTAGGAGGCTTCTAGACCCACTGTCATCTACGGAGGCTTGGTCATCTGAAGGAGGCTTCTAGACCCACTGTCATCTACGGAGGGTTCTAGACCCACTGTCATCTACGGAGGCTTTAGACCCACTGTCATCTAGGAGGCTTCTAGACCCACTGTCATCTACGGAGGCTTCTAGACCCACTGTCATCTACGGAGACCCACTGTCATCTACGGACCCACCCACTGTCATCTACGGAGGCTAGACCCACTGTCATCTAAGGTAGTAGTTTTGGACCCACTGTCATCTAGGATTACTTGTTAGACCCACTGCATTGTCGGAACTTCTAGAAGCACTGTCATTTACGGAGGCTTCTAGACCCACTCATCTACAGGCTTCTAGACCCACTGTCATCTGACAAATAAAATTCTAGATTTGTACATCTACGGAGGCTTCTAGACCCACTCATCAGGAGGCTTCTAGACCCACTGTCATCTAACTAGGCTTCTTAACCCACTGTCATCTACAGAGGCTTCTTAACCCACTGTCAGTAGACGGAGGCTTCTTAACCCACTCATCTGACGGAGGCTTCTAGACCCACTGTCATCTAGACTTCAGACCCACTGTCATCTAAAGACCAGCCAGACCCACTCATCTGAGCTTCATCTACCCAGACCCAGTCATCTACGGAGCTTCTAGGCCCACTGTCATCTACGGAGGCTTCTAGACCCACTGTCATCTACGGAGGCTTCTAGACCCACTGTCATCTAGGAGGCTTCTAGACCCACTGTCATCTACGGCCTTCTAGACCCACTGTCATCTACGGAGGCTTCTACTTCTAGACCCACTGCAAATGATAGAGGCTCTAGACCCACTGTCATCTACGGAGGCTTCTAGACCCACTGTCATCTACGGAGGCTTCTACTGTCACCCACTGTCATCTACGGAGGCTTCTAGACCCACTGTCATCTACGGAGGCTTCTAGACCCACTGTCATCTACGGAGGCTTCTAGACCCACTGTCATCTACGGAGGCTTCTAGACCCACTGTCATCTACGGAGGCTTCTAGACCCACTGTCATCTACGGAGGCTTCTAGACCCACTGTCATCTACGGAGGCTTCTAGACCCACTGTCATCTACGGAGGCTTCTAGACCCACTGTCATCTACGGAGGCTTCTAGACCCACTGTCATCTACGGAGGCTTCTAGACCCACTGTCATCTACGGAGGCTTCTAGACCCACTGTCATCTACGGAGGCTTCTAGACCCACTGTCATCTACGGAGGCTTCTAGACCCACTGTCATCTAGAGGCTTCTAGACCCACTGTCATCTACGGAGGCTTCTAGACCCACTGTCATCTACGGAGGCTTCTAGACCCACTGTCATCTACGGAGGCTTCTAGACCCACTGTCATCTACGGAGGCTTCTAGACCCACTGTCATCTACAGAGGCTTCTTAACCCACTGCTATCTACGGAGGCTTCTTATCCCACTGTCATCTACGGAGGCTTCTTATCCCACTCATCTACGGAGGCTTCTTATCCCACTGTCATCTACGGAGGCTTCTTATCCCACTGTCATCTACGGAGGCTTCTTATCCCACTGTCATCTACGGATGCTTCTTATCCCACTGTCATCTACGGAGGCTTCTTATCCCACTGTCATCTACGGAGGCTTCTTAACCCACTGCCATCTTACGGTTCTAGGTGACTTATTAAGCCCGGTTTGCAGTGCAACACGTTTAGGATAGTGTGTTGATATCCCAAATATTCAAAGAAAATGGGAGTATATAAAATACATATTTTTTGTTCAGATTTAAGTTGATTAAAATACTTGTTAACTTCTTGGTGACAGGGGGCAGTATTTTCACATCCGGATGAAATGCATTCCCAAATTCAACTGCCTGCTACTCATCCCCAGAAGATAAGATATGCATATTATTAGTAGATTTGGATAGAAAACACTCTGAAGTTTCTAAAACTGTTTTAATCATGTCTGTGAGAAAAACAGAACTTATTTAGCAGGTGAAACCCAGAGGACAAACCATTCAGATTGGTTGTTTTTGAGGTCTCTCTTTTCAATGGGTTTTCATTGGGAATCCAGATTTCTAAGGGACCTTCTTGCAGTTTCTATCGCTTCCACTGGATGTCACCAGTCTTTAGAAATTGGTTGAAGTTTTTCTTTTGTGTAATGAAGAAGTACAACCATCTTGAACGAGGGTCACTTGAAGTGTACTGTTAGATAGAGGCGCGTGACCAGAAAGCTACAGTTTGTTTTCTTCCTGTATTGAACACAGATCATCCCGTCTTCAATTTTATTGATTATTTACGTAAAAAAATAAAGTCGTATTACAAAAGTAGTTTGAAATGTTTTGGCAGGTAACTTTTGGAGATATTTTATTGTCAAGTTGCGCAAGTTGGAACCGGTGTTTTTCTGGATCTAACGCGCCAAATAATTTTTTTATTTTTACCTTTATTTAACTAGGCAAGTCAGTTAAAAACAAATTCTTATTTTCAATGACGGCCTAGGAACAGTGGGTTAACTGCCTGTTCAGGGGCAAAACGACAGATTTGTACCTTGTCAGCTCAGGGATTTGAACTTGCAACCTTTCGGTTACTAGTCCAACGCTCTAACCACTAGGCTACCCTGCCGCCCCAAAGTGGACATTTTGGATATATATCGATGGAATTAACCGAACAAAAGGACCATTTGTGATGTTTGTGGGACATATTGGAGTTCCAACAACAGAAGCTCGTCAAAGGTAAGGCATGAATTATATTTTTATTTCTGCGTTTTGTGTCGCGCCTGCAGGGTTGAAATATGCTTTTCTCTCTGTTTACAGAGGTGCTATCCTCAGATAATAGCATCGTTTGCTTTCGCCGAAAAGTCTTTTTGAAATCTGACATGATGTCTGGATTCACAACAAGTGTAGCTTTAGCTTTAATTTGCTATCTTGCATGTGTGATTTAATGAAAGTTTTATTTTTATAGTAATTTGTTTGAATTTGGCGCTCTGCATTTTCCCTGGCTTTTGGCCATATCCCAGAGAGGTTAATCATATTATATACAGAGCATTCAGAAAGTATTCAAACTTCTTCCACATTTAGTTTGGTACATTACAGCATTATTCTAACATTGTCATCTATACACAAAACCCCTTCATATAAATGCAAACGTTTTTTTTTGTATTTTTTTAGAAACACCTTATTTAAATAAGTATTCAGACCCTTTGCGAAGAGACTCGAAATTGAGCTCAGGTGCATCCTGTTCCAATTGATCATCTTTGAGATGTTTCAACAACTTGATTGTAAATGTGGCATTTCAGTTTAATTTGTTATAAATTAGCAAAAATGCCAAAAAAAAACATGTTTTTGCTTTGTCACGATGTGTAGATTGATGGGAGGGGGGGGAAAACAATTTCATAAATTTTAGAGTACGGCTGTAAAGTAACTAAACTTGGGAAAAGTGAAGTGGTGTACATAGGTATTCAGACCCTTTACTCAGTACTTTGTTGGAGCACTTTGGGCAGCGATTACAGCCTTGGGTATGATGCTACAAGCTTGGCCCACCTGTATTTGGGGAGTTTCTCCTATTCTTCTCTGTGAAGGATGCTCAGCTTGTGTGCAGTAAGGCAAGAAACAGCGCAAGCCTTTCCTTTGCGACTTTTCCAAATCATAAGTCTCACACCTCATGGAGCCTAGCCCATAGACTATAGGCTCTACACCGATTGTAAAGCTTAACTGGCATACATAAGCAGCTCCCTGAAAAGCATTCCAGGTGAATCTGGTTGAGAGAATGCCAAGAGTGTGCAATGTAGAACATTGTAAAAATAAACTGTAGATGTTCCCAAAGGTCTGCATCAGTGTCTTGTACGCTGTGTGGAAGCCAGGAGATGCTGAATGTGTTTATGTTAATTAACGGTCAATTACCGTGAGACCGACAGTTATTTGCCTGACAAAATGTCATGACAGCCACAGCCCAACCTGTACCTTCATAACACACAGTAGGGGGACACTGGAGTGCTACTTTTACGATGAATAGTAATGATCAGCTTATTTTAATTACTTTAGGGGAGATAAATCTAATGACATTTTACAAAATAAATGCAAATTTGTAAAGGAAATTAATTCAAATTGATTATTTAAGAGGTGGGTTTATTTGGCACACCCATGGGCTTAATGGGTACAGCTGCTACTGACCTTGTGCACAGCCGGGGCAGGGCTTAATGGGTACAGCTGCTACTGACCTTGTGCACAGCCGGGGCAGGGCTTAATGGGTACAGCTGCTACTGACCTTGTGCACAGCCGGGGCAGGGCTTAATGGGTACAAGCTGCTACGGACCTTGTGCACAGCCGGGGCAGGTCTTAATGGGTACAGCTGCTACGGACCTTGTGCACCTTAATGTGCTGCTACTGACCTTGTGCACAGCCGGGGCAGGGCTTAATGGGTACAGCTGCTACTGACCTTGTGCACAGCCGGGGCAGGGCTTAATGGGTACAGCTGCTACTGACCTTGTGCACAGCCGGGGCAGGGCTTAATGGGTACAGCTGCTACTGACCTTGTGCACAGCCGGGGCAGGGCTTAATGGGTACAGCTGCTACTGACCTTGTGCACAGCCGGGGCAGGGCTTAATGGGTACAGCTGCTACTGACCTTGTGCACAGCCGGGGCAGGGCTTAATGGGTAGACAGCTGCTTCAAAACAATGACCCAACAAAGAGCACAGCCGGTTCAGGGCTTAATGTACAGCTGCTACTGACCTTGTGCTCAGTCCGGGGCATTCTGGGGTTCAGCAGCTTGCTGGAGAAAGACCCGTAGACGCCGTCGTTCAGGTAGTACAGGAACTCTGGCTCGTCAGCTGGGGTCAGCTCATCTGGTGGACGATGAGATAGACAGGATGTTTCAAAACAATGTACACCAACAAAGAGACCACAGTATACCGTATTCCCAGTATACCGTATTCCCAGTATACCGTATTCCCCTTAGTGGGTTCATTAATGTTCTGCAGTATACCGTATTCCCCTTAGTGGGTTCATTGTAATGTTCTGCAGTATACCGTATTCCCCTTAGTGGGTTCATTAATGTTCTGCAGTATACCGTATTCCCCTTAGTGGGTTCATTGTAATGTTCTGCAGTATACCGTATTCCCCTTAGTGGGTTCATTGTAATGTTCTGCAGTATACCGTATTCCCCTTAGTGGGTTCATTAATGTTCTGCAGTATACCGTATTCCCCTTAGTGGGTTCATTGTAATGTTCTGCAGTATACCGTATTCCCCTTAGTGGGTTCATTGTAATGTTCTGCAGTATACCGTATTCCCCTTAGTGGGTTCATTAATGTTCTGCAGTATACCGTATTCCCTTAGTGGGTTCATTGTAATGTTCTGCAGTATACCGTATTCCCCTTAGTGGGTTCATTAATGTTCTGCAGTATACCGTATTCCCCTTAGTGGGTTCATTGTAATGTTCTGCAGTATACCGTATTCCCCTTAGTGGGTTCATTAATGTTCTGCAGTATACCGTATTCCCCTTAGTGGGTTCATTGTAATGTTCTGCAGTATACCGTATTCCCCTTAGTGGGTTCATTGTAATGTTCTGCAGTATACCGTATTCCCCTTAGTGGGTTCATTAATGTTCTGCAGTATACCGTATTCCCCTTAGTGGGTTCATTGTAATGTTCTGCAGTATACCGTATTCCCCTTAGTGGGTTCATTAATGTTCTGCAGTATACCGTATTCCCCTTAGTGGGTTCATTAATGTTCTGCAGTATACCGTATTCCCCTTAGTGGGTTCATTAATGTTCTGCAGTATACCGTATTCCCCTTAGTGGGTTCATTGTAATGTTCTGCAGTATACCGTATTCCCTTAGTGGGTTCATTAATGTTCTGCAGTATACCGTATTCCCCTTAGTGGGTTCATTGTAATGTTCTGCAGTATACCGTATTCCCCTTAGTGGGTTCATTAATGTTCTGCAGTATACCGTATTCCCCTTAGTGGGTTCATTGTAATGTTCTGCAGTATACCGTATTCCCCTTAGTGGGTTCATTGTAATGTTCTGCAGTATACCGTATTCCCCTTAGTGGGTTCATTAATGTTCTGCAGTATACCGTATTCCCCTTAGTGGGTTCATTGTAATGTTCTGCAGTATACCGTATTCCCCTTAGTGGGTTCATTAATGTTCTGCAGTATACCGTATTCCCCTTAGTGGGTTCATTGTAATGTTCTGCAGTATACCGTATTCCCCTTAGTGGGTTCATTAATGTTCTGCAGTATACCGTATTCCCCTTAGTGGGTTCATTAATGTTCTGCAGTATACCGTTCATTCCCCCCTTAGTGGGTTCATTAATGTTCTGCAGTATACCGTATTCCCCTTAGTGGGTTCATTAATGTTCTGCAGTATACCGTATTCCCCTTAGTGGGTTCATTAATGTTCTGCAGTATACCGTATTCCCCTTAGTGGGTTCATTAATGTTCTGCAGTATACCGTATTCCCCTTAGTGGGTTCATTGTAATGTTCTGCAGTATACCGTATTCCCCTTAGTGGGTTCATTGTAATGTTCTGCAGTATACCGTATTCCCCTTAGTGGGTTCATTGTAATGTTCTGCAGTATACCGTATTCCCCTTAGTGGGTTCATTAATGTTCTGCAGTATACCGTATTCCCCTTAGTGGGTTCATTGTAATGTTCTGCAGTATACCGTATTCCCCTTAGTGGGTTCATTAATGTTCTGCAGTATACCGTATTCCCTTAGTGGGTTCATTGTAATGTTCTGCAGTATACCGTATTCCCCTTAGTGGGTTCATTGTAATGTTCTGCAGTATACCGTATTCCCCTTAGTGGGTTCATTAATGTTCTGCAGTATACCGTATTCCCCTTAGTGGGTTCATTGTAATGTTCTGCAGTATACCGTATTCCCCTTAGTGGGTTCATTAATGTTCTGCAGTATACCGTATTCCCCTTAGTGGGTTCATTGTAATGTTCTGCAGTATACCGTATTCCCCTTAGTGGGTTCATTGTAATGTTCTGCAGTATACCGTATTCCCCTTAGTGGGTTCATTAATGTTCTGCAGTATACCGTATTCCCCTTAGTGGGTTCATTGTAATGTTCTGCAGTATACCGTATTCCCCTTAGTGGGTTCATTAATGTTCTGCAGTATACCGTATTCCCCTTAGTGGGTTCATTAATGTTCTGCAGTATACCGTATTCCCCTTAGTGGGTTCATTAATGTTCTGCAGTATACCGTATTCCCCTTAGTGGGTTCATTGTAATGTTCTGCAGTATACCGTATTCCCCTTAGTGGGTTCATTAATGTTCTGCAGTATACCGTATTCCCCTTAGTGGGTTCATTGTAATGTTCTGCAGTATACCGTATTCCCCTTAGTGGGTTCATTAATGTTCTGCAGTATACCGTATTCCCCTTAGTGGGTTCATTGTAATGTTCTGCAGTATACCGTATTCCCCTTAGTGGGTTCATTGTAATGTTCTGCAGTATACCGTATTCCCCTTAGTGGGTTCATTAATGTTCTGCAGTATACCGTATTCCCCTTAGTGGGTTCATTGTAATGTTCTGCAGTATACCGTATTCCCCTTAGTGGGTTCATTAATGTTCTGCAGTATACCGTATTCCCCTTAGTGGGTTCATTAATGTTCTGCAGTATACCGTATTCCCCTTAGTGGGTTCATTGTAATGTTCTGCAGTATACCGTATTCCCCTTAGTGGGTTCATTAATGTTCTGCAGTATACCGTATTCCCCTTAGTGGGTTCATTAATGTTCTGCAGTATACCGTATTCCCCTTAGTGGGTTCATTAATGTTCTGCAGTATACCGTATTCCCCTTAGTGGGTTCATTAATGTTCTGCAGTATACCGTATTCCCCTTAGTGGGTTCATTAATGTTCTGCAGTATACCGTATTCCCCTTAGTGGGTTCATTGTAATGTTCTGCAGTATACCGTATTCCCCTTAGTGGGTTCATTGTAATGTTCTGCAGTATACCGTATTCCCCTTAGTGGGTTCATTGTAATGTTCTGCAGTATACCGTATTCCCCTTAGTGGGTTCATTGTAATGTTCTGCAGTATACCGTATTCCCCTTAGTGGGTTCATTGTAATGTTCTGCAGTATACCGTATTCCCCTTAGTGGGTTCATTGTAATGTTCTGCAGTATACCGTATTCCCCTTAGTGGGTTCATTAATGTTCTGCAGTATACCGTATTCCCCTTAGTGGGTTCATTAATGTTCTGCAGTATACCGTATTCCCCTTAGTGGGTTCATTAATGTTCTGCAGTATACCGTATTCCCCTTAGTGGGTTCATTAATGTTCTGCAGTATACCGTATTCCCTTAGTGGGTTCATTAATGTTCTGCAGTATACCGTATTCCCCTTAGTGGGTTCATTGTAATGTTCTGCAGTATACCGTATTCCCCTTAGTGGGTTCATTAATGTTCTGCAGTATACCGTATTCCCCTTAGTGGGTTCATTGTAATGTTCTGCAGTATACCGTATTCCCCTTAGTGGGTTCATTAATGTTCTGCAGTATACCGTATTCCCCTTAGTGGGTTCATTGTAATGTTCTGCAGTATACCGTATTCCCCTTAGTGGGTTCATTAATGTTCTGCAGTATACCGTATTCCCCTTAGTGGGTTCATTAATGTTCTGCAGTATACCGTATTCCCCTTAGTGGGTTCATTAATGTTCTGCAGTATACCGTATTCCCCTTAGTGGGTTCATTGTAATGTTCTGCAGTATACCGTATTCCCCTTAGTGGGTTCATTAATGTTCTGCAGTATACCGTATTCCCCTTAGTGGGTTCATTGTAATGTTCTGCAGTATACCGTATTCCCCTTAGTGGGTTCATTAATGTTCTGCAGTATACCGTATTCCCCTTAGTGGGTTCATTGTAATGTTCTGCAGTATACCGTATTCCCCTTAGTGGGTTCATTGTAATGTTCTGCAGTATACCGTATTCCCCTTAGTGGGTTCATTTCTGCAGTATAATGTTCTGCAGTATACCGTATTCCCTTAGTGGGTTCATTGTAATGTTCTGCAGTATACCGTATTCCCCTTAGTGGGTTCATTGTAATGTTCTGCAGTATACCGTATTCCCCTTAGTGGGTTCATTAATGTTCTGCAGTATACCGTATTCCCCTTAGTGGGTTCATTAATGTTCTGCAGTATACCGTATTCCCCTTAGTGGGTTCATTAATGTTCTGCAGTATACCGTATTCCCCTTAGTGGGTTCATTAATGTTCTGCAGTATACCGTATTCCCCTTAGTGGGTTCATTAATGTTCTGCAGTATACCGTATTCCCCTTAGTGGGTTCATTAATGTTCTGCAGTATACCGTATTCCCCTTAGTGGGTTCATTAATGTTCTGCAGTATACCGTATTCCCCTTAGTGGGTTCATTAATGTTCTGCAGTATACCGTATTCCCCTTAGTGGGTTCATTGTAATGTTCTGCAGTATACCGTATTCCCCTTAGTGGGTTCATTGTAATGTTCTGCAGTATACCGTATTCCCCTTAGTGGGTTCATTGTAATGTTCTGCAGTATACCGTATTCCCCTTAGTGGGTTCATTGTAATGTTCTGCAGTATACCGTATTCCCCTTAGTGGGTTCATTGTAATGTTCTGCAGTATACCGTATTCCCCTTAGTGGGTTCATTGTAATGTTCTGCAGTATACCGTATTCCCCTTAGTGGGTTCATTAATGTTCTGCAGTATACCGTATTCCCCTTAGTGGGTTCATTAATGTTCTGCAGTATACCGTATTCCCCTTAGTGGGTTCATTAATGTTCTGCAGTATACCGTATTCCCCTTAGTGGGTTCATTAATGTTCTGCAGTATACCGTATTCCCCTTAGTGGGTTCATTAATGTTCTGCAGTATACCGTATTCCCCTTAGTGGGTTCATTAATGTTCTGCAGTATACCGTATTCCCCTTAGTGGGTTCATTAATGTTCTGCAGTATACCGTATTCCCCTTAGTGGGTTCATTAATGTTCTGCAGTATACCGTATTCCCCTAGTGGGTTCATTAATGTTCTGCAGTATACCGTATTCCCCGTAGTGGGTTCATTAATGTTCTGCAACATCCACCTGTACAAAGACATTCTCTAACATGGTGTGTGTGCTCTGTTATAGATATTTTCTCATCCCACAGAGAAATACCGTCTCCATTCTATCCCATTAATTACATGGAAATGTGTTGGGTTTCTTTAAGCATATCCTAACTTCCCGAGACACCCTTAGAGGGCGGAGTCACGGCCAGGGTCTGTCATTATCAACCTGGGAGCAATTAATAGTAGTGACAGCAGTAGTCAGTCAGCAGGCTCACCCCGAGCAAGGCCGTTCCGGTCCCGGGCCACAACCTTCTTGCCGATGACATTGACAGCCAGAGTGAAGGCAGAGGAGACGTAGTAGCTACCAGGCTGAGCGATGACCTTCACTCCAGACAGAGTGGGAAAGTAGGCGTCCAGCAGCAGTCTGATGGTGGTATGAACCTACAGAGAGGAAGTCAGTTGAGTAATGCCTGTGTGCAAAAAAAACACCATTATATTCCCTCTCTAGTGCACTATGTATTACCAGGGCCCATTAGGAATAGGGGGCCATTTGGGAAAACATACAATCTGTTTGTTTTGGTAAGTAATGCCATGTGATGAGAGGTATCACACATACCTGTTTGAGCTGAAACTCTGAGCCAGAGAAACCACCACCAATATCCAGGATGCTCATGTTGAACCCCAACTCCGCCTAATCAGGAAAGAGACAGAACAATTTAAAGAGCAAAAAACATGGGGAAATCAGGCCTGAGAAATAGATATTGAACACTGACAGGATGTCTAAGGACATACGTCTCACGTGTCAGTTCCACATATTCAGCTGCCCCCCCCCCCCCCAGATGGAGTGGTCAGAATGCATTCACTGCGTCCACATGTGATTGTTACACAACAGGTTAACCTGCCCTCCAACCAAGGCACTCTGCCTGCTAACTATCTGTATGTGGTCCTCTCCGCCTTCCGTACGAACACGGCATTCCGCCTTCCGCACGAACACGGCATTTCCGCCTTCCGCACGAACGCCGCCTTCCGCACGAACGCGTCATTCCGCCTTCCGCACGAACGCGTCATTCCGCCTTCCGCACGAACGCGTCATTCCGCCTTCCGCACGAACGCGTCATTCCGCCTTCCGCACGAACGCGTCATTCCGCCTTCCGCACGAACGCGTCATTCCGCCTTCCGCACGAACGCGTCATTCCGCCTTCCGCACGAACGCGTCATTCCGCCTTCTGTATGAACACTGCCTTCCTAAAGTTCTCAGACCTTTGACTTTTCCCCACATTTTGTTGAGTTTCAGCCTTGTTCTAAAATAGATTAAATCACTTCTCCCCCCTCAATCTACACACAATACCTCATAATGACAAAGCAAAAAATGTTTTTTAGAAATCTTAGCAAATGTATAAAAAAAAAAAAATACTACTACTAATAATAATAATATCACATAGTATTGAGTGAAGGGTCTGAATGCCTGTTGAAGCACCTTTGTCAGTGACTACAGCCCTGAGTCTTCTTGGGTATGACACCACAAGCTTGGCACACCTGTATTTAGGGAGATTCTCCCATTCTTCTCTGCAGATCATCTCAAGCTCTGTCAGGTTGGATGGGGAGCGTTGGTTCTACCGTGTTGGTGATCAGGCTCCTGTTGATGTCAGCTAACTTTATGGTGTTGGGAGACATGCTTTGCCAGGCAGTTGTGGGTGAAGAAAGCACAGGAAGGGGCTGAGCACGCACCCCTGAGGGGCCCCAGCCTTGAGGATCAGCGTGGCAGATGTGTTGTTGCCTACCCTTAACCACCTGGGGGCGGCCCGTCAGGAAGTACAGGATCCAGTTGCAGAGGGAGGTGTTCAGTCCCACGGTCCTTAGCTTAGTGATGAGCTGAGGGTAATATGGTGTTGAACGCTGAGCTGTAGTCAATGAACAGCATTCTCACACAGGTGTTGCTTTTGTCCAGGTGGGAAAGGGCAGTGTGAAGTGCAGTAGAGATTGCATCATGTGGTTCTGATGGGGCGGTATGCAGATTGGAGTGGGTCTAGGGTTTCTGGGATGATGGTGTTGATGTCAGCCATGACCAGCCTTTCAAAGTACTTCATGGCTATAGATATGAGTGCTACAGTTCGGTAGTAATTTAGGCAGGTTACCTTAGTGTTCTTGGGCACAGTGATTATGGTGGTCTGCTTGAAACATGTAGGTATTACAGGGAGAGGTTGAAAATGTCAGTGAAGACACTTGCCAGTTGGTCAGCAGTACACGTCCTGGTAATCCATCTGGCCCCGCGGCCTTGCGAATGTTGACCTGTTTAAAGGTCTTACTCACGTCGGCTACGGAGAGTGTGATCACACAGTCGTCCGGAAGAGCTGGTGCGCTCATGCATGCTTCAGGGTTGCATGCCTCAAAGCCAGCACAAAAAAGCATTTTACTCGCCTGGTATCTCGTGTCACTGGGTAGCTCGCAGCTGGGTTTCTCTTTGTAGTCCGTAATAGTTTTCAAGCCCTGCCACATCCGAAGAGCATCAGAGCCGTACAGACTCGGGAGAGGCAAAGGTCAAGAGCCACGCTTCCTCAAAAAACACGACCTAACTAAGCCGCACTGCTTCTTGACACAATGCCAGCTTAACCCAGAAGCCAGCCACACCTGGCAACCGTGTAGGCGCGCATGCACCCAGCCCGCAACAGAAGTCGCTAGTGCGCGATGGGACAAGGACATCGCTGCCGGCCAAACACTCCCCTAACCCAGACGACGCTGGGCCAATTGTGCGCCGCACCTTTGGGTCTCCCGGTCGTGGCCAGCTGCGGGATTTATTATAAGAGTCCGGATTAGTGTCCAGCGCCTTGAAAGCGGCAGCCTGTAACGGTAGACGCGGGCGCTGCCTGTAACGGTAGACGCGGGCGCTGCCTGTAACGGTAGACGCGGGCGCTGCCTGTAACGGTAGACGCTGCCTGTAACGGTAGACGCTGCCTGTAACGGTAGACGCTGCCTGTAACGGTAGACGCTGCCTGTAACGGTAGACGCTGCCTGTAACGGTAGACGCGGGCGCTGCCTGTAACGGTAGACGCGGGCGTTGCCTGTAACGGTAGACGCGGGCGTTGCCTGTAACGGTAGACGCTGCCTGTAACGGTAGACGCGGACGCTGCCTGTAACGGTAGACGCGGACGCTGCCTGTAACGGTAGACGCGGGCGCTGCCTGTAACGGTAGACGCGGGCGCTGCCTGTAACGGACGCGGGCGCTGCCTGTAACGGCGCGCCGCTGTAACGGTAGACGCGGGCGTTGCCTGTAACGGTAGACGCGGGCGTTGCCTGTAACGGTAGACGCGGGCGTTGCCTGTAACGGTAGACGCGGGCGTTGCCTGTAACGGTAGACGCGGGCGTTGCCTGTAACGGTAGACGCGGGCGTTGCCTGTAACGGTAGACGCGGGCGTTGCCTGTAACGGTAGACGCGGGCGTTGCCTGTAACGGTAGACGCGGGCGTTGCCTGTAACGGTAGACGCGGGCGTTGCCTGTAACGGTAGACGCTGCCTGTAACGGTAGACGCTGCCTGTAACGGTAGACGCTGCCTGTAACGGTAGACGCTGCCTGTAACGGTAGACGCTGCCTGTAACGGTAGACGCGGACGCTGCCTGTAACGGTAGACGCGGGCGTTGCCTGTAACGGTAGACGCGGGCGTTGCCTGTAACGGTAGACGCGGGCGTTGCCTGTAACGGTAGACGCGGACGCTGCCTGTAACGGTAGACGCTGCCTGTAACGGTAGACGCGGACGCTGCCTGTAACGGTAGACGCGGGCGCTGCCTGTAACGGTAGACGCGGGCGCTGCCTGTAACGGTAGACGCGGGCGCTGCCTGTAACGGTAGACGCGGGCGCTGCCTGTAACGGTAGACGCGGGCGTTGCCTGTAACGGTAGACGCGGGCGTTGCCTGTAACGGTAGACGCGGGCGTTGCCTGTAACAGTAGACGCGGGCGTTGCCTGTAACAGTAGACGACATCCCCTTCAACATGCAGAACAATAAAGGAGCTAGACGCTCGCCAACATATTTAGTTATTGTCCTTGGTGTGGTTGGCCCTTTAACCTTCCTGATCAGAGGACAACCTAGACAGACTTCATTCATAACCACTCCACCGGACCATGTAAACTAACCCCCTTTAATACCCAGTAATAAGCTCCTCCACTCACCCCCATGTCAAACACACAGCGGGCATCTGACAGCGCGTGGGTGTAGGCCTGCAGGTCCTTGCAGGAGCTGGGAATGTGAAACCTGAAGACACAACCAAAGACAATTGTAATTAGTGTACTAACAGTAATAACTAGGTTTCTAACATACGATTGTAAGGATGAGGAAGATGCTCAATCATGGTAGCTCCTGCCTGAAGCAGAAGTAAAGCGTTATATTTGTCGCTACAGCCCAACAGGTAACTCAAGGTCAAATTAATTTAACCTAAAACATGTAGATTGGATGAACCAACCCTTTAAAATCACTACAATGGACAAAGTGCGACTTGTGATGGTCACCATTTAACAGCATCCAGCTACACGATGAAAGATGTGTACTTACGTAACTCCCACCACCTGCACCCCCAGGTCCTTGGCAGCCTCCAGCAGGTGTCTACAGCTCTTCAGAGAGCAGCCAAACTCCATGCTGGTCTCTGCTGCCTGGGCCCACGTAGTTACCTGAACCAGCAGCCTGGGAGAAGATGAGGAATAGAACAAGGCACAATTCACTTTATTCACTAAGGACATTTACATTGTCCCAGGAATCTGACCTGTGGTGCTGACAAAAACAAATACAATATACAGAAGATTTATACCATCTACAAAAATTCATTAGTGACTGGTTTCTTCCATAGTTCACAGAGCCCCGACGCGGTCCTCTCGTCCCATAGTTCACAGAGCCCGACGCGGTCCTCTCGCCCATAGTTCACAGAGCCCCGACGCGGTCCTCTCGTCCCATAGTTCACAGAGCCCCGACGCGGTCCTCTCGTCCCTAGTTCACAGAGCCCCGACGCGGTCCTCTCGTCCCTAGTTCACAGAGCCCCGACGCGGTCCTCTCGCCCATAGTTCAGAGACCCGACGCGGTCCTCTCGCCCATAGTTCACAGAGACCCGACGCGGTCCTCTCGTCCCTAGTTCACAGAGCCCCGACGCGGTCCTCTCGTCCCTAGTTCACAGAGCCCCGACGCGGTCATTTCAGTATGTGATACTGATAAATAAATAAAAGTGTGAAGGATCTTTTTCCCTTTTGATTTACTTAAACTTTTCCCAGTTAACTATAAACCAAGAAACACCTAGATGTGCAATTGCCTTTTAGACTCTGGTCTGCATGGGCACCTACCTGGCTATCTGGTCTGCATGGGCACCTACCTGGCTATCTGGTCTGCATGGGCACCTACCTGGCTATCTGGTCTGCATGGGCACCTACCTGGCTATCTGGTCTGCATGGGCACCTACCTGGCTATCTGGTCTGCATGGGCACCTACCTGGCTATCTGGTCTGCATGGGCACCTACCTGGCTACCTGGTCTGCATGGGCACACCTACCTGGCTACCTGGTCTGCATGGGCACCTACCTGGCTACCTGGTCTGCATGGGCACCTACCTGGTCTGCATGGGCACCTACCTGGCTATCTGGTCTGCATGGGCACCTACCTGGCTATCTGGTCTGCATGGGCACCTACCTGGCTCTGGGGTGAGAACGGGCTATCTTGTAGAGTTCCGTCTCGCTGTCGCACACCCAGAGGTCGACGCCATTCTTGGCTGCGTGTTTGATGTGGGACAGCTGTTTGCAAACTCCAGAGAAGATGATGTTGTCAGGGGGCACGCCGTGGTCCAACACCAGACTGACTTCAGCCTGAGACAACACATCATCGACACATACGTTAGAACACAGGACATACAGGTTCCACTTTAGGAAACTATTCCCTGTGTAGTTAAAATAAAATGTTATTCATCACGAGTCGGAAAACAACCGGTGTAGACCTAACTGTGACGTGCTTATTTACAAGCAACGATGCAGATTAGTTTTTAATATTTTCTTTAAAAACAAAGTAAGAAAAAAAAAAAACAGTGAGGTTATATACAGGGGGTACTGGTACAGAGTCAATGTGGAGGCTATATACAGGGGGTACCGGTGCAGAGTCAATGTGGAGGCTATATACAGGGGGTACCGGTACAGAGTCAATGTGGAGGCTATATACAGGGGGTACCGGTACAGAGTCAATGTGGAGGCTATATACAGGGGGTACCGGTACAGAGTCAATGTGGAGGCTATATACAGGGGGTACCGGTACAGAGTCAATGTGGAGGCTATATACAGGGGGTACCGGTGCAGATTCAATGTTTAATATTTTCTTTAAATGGCATATATTATTATTATTATTATTATTATATACAGGGGGTACCGGTACAGAGTCAATGTGGAGGCTATATACAGGTGGTACCAGTACAGAGTCAATGTGGAGGCTATATACAGGTGGTACCAGTACAGAGTCAATGTGGAGGCTATATACAGGGGGTACTGGTACAGAGTCAATATGGAGGCTATATACAGGTGGTACCGGTACAGAGTCAATGTGGAGGCTATATACAGGGGGTACTGGTACAGAGTCAATATGGAGGCTATATACAGGTGGTACCGGTACAGAGTCAATGTGGAGGCTATATACAGGGGGTACTGGTACAGAGTCAATGTGTAAAGCGTCTGCTAAATGGCATATATTATTATTATTATATACAGGGGTTATCAATGTGGAGGCTATATACAGGGGGTACCGGTACAGAGTCAATGTGGGGGCTATATACAGGGGGTACCGGTAGAGTCAATGTGGAGGCTATATACAGGTGGTACCAGTACAGAGTCAATGTGGAGGCTATATACAGGGGGTACTGGTACAGAGTCAATATGGAGGCTATATACAGGTGGTACCGGTACAGAGTCAATGTGGAGGCTATATACAGGGGTACTGGTACAGAGTCAATATGGAGGCTATATACAGGGGGTACCGGTACAGAGTCAATGTGGAGGCTATATACAGGGGGTACTGGTACAGAGTCAATGTGTAAAGCGTCTGCTAAATGGCATATATTATTATTATTATATACAGGGGGTACCGGTACAGAGTCAATGTGGAGGCTATATACAGGGGGTACCGGTACAGAGTCAATGTGGGGCTATATACAGGGGGTACCGGTAGAGTCAATGTGGAGGCTATATACAGGTGGTACCAGTACAGAGTCAATGTGGAGGCTATATACAGGGGGTACTGGTACAGAGTCAATATGGAGGCTATATACAGGTGGTACCGGTACAGAGTCAATGTGGAGGCTATATACAGGGGGTACTGGTACAGAGTCAATATGGAGGCTATATACAGGGGGTACCGGTACAGAGTCAATGTGGAGGCTATATACAGGGGGTACTGGTACAGAGTCAATGTGTAAAGCGTCTGCTAAATGGCATATATTATTATTATTATTATTATATACAGGGGGTACCGGTACAGAGTCAATGTGGAGGCTATATACAGGTGGTACCGGTACAGAGTCAATGTGGAGGCTACATACAGGGGGTACCGGTACAGAGTCAATGTGGAGGCTATATACAGTGGGTACCAGTACAGAGTCAATGTGGAGGCTATATACAGGGGGTACCAGTACAGAGTCAATGTGGAGGCTATATACAGGGGGTACCGGTACAGAGTCAATGTGGAGGCTATATACAGGGGGTACCGGTACAGAGTCAATGTGGAGGCTATATACAGGTGGTACCGGTACAGAGTCAATGTGGAGGCTATATACAGGGGGTACCGGTACAGAGTCAATGTGTAAAGCGTCTGCTAAATGGCATATATTATTATTATTATTATTATTATTATATACAGGGGGTACCGGTACAGAGTCAATGTGGAGGCTATATACAGGGGGTACCGGTACAGAGTCAATGTGGAGGCTATATACAGGTGGTACCGGTACAGAGTCAATGTGGAGGCTACATACAGGGGGTACCGGTACAGAGTCAATGTGGAGGCTATATACAGTGGGTACCAGTACAGAGTCAATGTGGAGGCTATATACAGGGGGTACCAGTACAGAGTCAATGTGGAGGCTATATACAGGGGGTACCGGTACAGAGTCAATGTGGAGGCTATATACAGGGTGTACCGGTACAGAGTCAATGTGGAGGCTATATACAGGGAATTACAGTACAGAGTCAATGTGGAGGCTATATACAGGGGGTACCGGTACAGAGTCAATGTGGAGGCTACATACAGGGGGTACCGGTACAGAGTCAATGTGGAGGCTATATACAGGGGGTACCAGTACAGAGTCAATGTGGAGGCTACATACAGGGGGTACCGGTACAGAGTCAATGTGGAGGCTACATACAGGGGGTACCAGTACAGAGTCAATGTGGAGGCTATATACAGGGGGTACCGGTACAGAGTCAATGTGGGGGCTACATACAGGGGGTACCGGTACAGAGTCAATGTGGAGGCTATATACAGGGGGTACCGGTACAGAGTCAATGTGGGGGCTACATACAGGGGGTACCAGTACAGAGTCAATGTGGAGGCTATATACAGTGGGTACCAGTACAGAGTCAATGTGGAGGCTATATACAGGGGGTACCGGTACAGAGTCAGTGTGGAGGCTATATACAGGGGGTACCGGTACAGAGTCAGTGTGGAGGCTATATACAGGGGGTACCGGTACAGAGTCAATGTGGAGGCTATATACAGGGGGTACCGGTACAGAGTCAATGTGGAGGCTATATACAGGGGTACCGGTACAGAGTCAATGTGGAGGCTATATACAGGGGGTACCGGTACAGAGTCAATGTGGAGGCTATATACAGGGGGTACCGGTACAGAGTCAATGTGGAGGCTATATACAGGGGGTACCAGTACAGAGTCAATGTGGAGGCTATATACAGGGGGTACCGGTACAGAGTCAATGTGGAGGCTATATACAGGGGGTACCAGTACAGAGTCAATGTGGAGGCTATATACAGGGGGTACCGGTACAGAGTCAATGTGGAGGCTATATACAGGGGGTACCGGTACAGAGTCAATGTGGAGGCTACATACAGGGAGTACCAGTACAGGTTAGTTGAGGTCATCTGTACATGTAGGTGGGGGTGAAGTGACTATGCATAGGTAACAAACAAACAGCGAGTAGCAGTAGTGTTCAAAGGGGAAGGGGGGGGGCAATGTAAATTGTCTGGTGATGATTTTTTGAATTGTTCAGCAGTCTAATGGCTTGGGGGTAGAAGCTGTTGAGGAGCCGTTTGGTCCTAGACTTGGTGCTCCGGTACCGCTTGCCGTGCGGTAGCAGAGAAAACAGTCCAGAACTTGGGTGACTGGAGTCGCTGACAATTTTATGAGCTTTCCTCTGACACCGCCTATTATATAGGTCCTGGATGGCAGGACGCTTGGCCCCAGTGATGTACTGAATGCACTACCCTCTGTAGCGCCTTATGGTCAGATGCCGAGCAGTTGCCACACCAGGCGGTGATGCAACCAGTCAGGATGTGGGCACAGAGGAACTTGAAGCTCTCGACCCACTCCACTACAGCACCGATGTGAATGGGGTTGTTTTCAGCCCTTTCCTGTAGTCCACAATCATCTCCTTTGGTCTTGAACACGTTGTTGAAGGAGGTTGTTGTCCTGGCAACACCCGGCCAGGTCGCTGACCTCCTCCCAAAAGGCTGTCTCATCGTTGTCGGTAACACCGTTGAGTCGTGGGCAAACTTAATGATGGTGCTGGAGTTGTGCCTGGCCGTGCAGTCACGGGGGAACAGGGAGTACAGGAGGGGACTAAGTACACAACCCTGAGGGGCCCCCGTGTTGAGGGTGACGGATGCGTTATTACCTATCCTTTAGTGTTTGTGCTCCCACTGGTACAGAGAAAGCCGACAGAATGAAAAGGTATTCAAGAATGCCGTTAATGTTACTTGATTTATCATTTGATTTAATAAAACACCCATAAAAACATAAGTGATAAAATACAATTTTTAAAAAAAAGGTACCTTGTCAGCACAGACGAAGCCGAGACCGAGAGAGGCCAGGACCTCGATGACAACCGGGCTGCTGTTGGATTGGACCTGGTAGTAGGGCCTGATCTGGGGCATGGTGAGCTGCCACTGGACATGCTGTCTCATCAGGGACCCAAGGTCAGACACTACAAACACACTCTTTTCAGCCTGGGGAACACAAGAGCTAGTTATATATATATATATATATATATATATATATATATATAAATTAATTAATTAATTACACACACACCCCGAAAGACAAGCGCTCGTCACACACACACACACACACCCCGAAAGACAAGCGCTC
>NC_060181.1:1224390-1230494 GCF_021184085.1 Oncorhynchus gorbuscha
CCCTCACCAGAGCTTGTTCGTAAACATGCCCGTCAATGACATCTTCCAGGGTGGTTCCTCCCTCCAGGAGTTCAATCATGTGGTTTGGTTCGTCAGCGAGTCCTTTCATCTCAACCGTATTCAGCAGACAATCATAAAGAAGTAGTAGTCAAGTAGTCAAAGTCGCGACTGAGCCGTGGGTCCTGCAACACACGGAGAGAGGACAACCATATGTAGCTGGTAGGCGGACAACAACTTTATTATTACAAATCTCCTTTAAGAAACCATGCAAGCTAGTACAAAAAAAACTACTTTACATGAATTTTGTTTATCTGAAGTGGATGATATATCTATGTATTTTCCACCATGCTTGCCGAGACATGGGTTGGACTGTGTATGATGTTCCCAATATTGACCTTAATTCCAGAGGCGTCAGCTTGATCCAAAAGCTGCTTACATCACATGTTGACATAAACAAGCCCCTTTGTAAGGGTGCCTTCAAACCAAAACACATCAACTGGTTGTCTGACGCAGCGAAACACCACTAGGCCTTCCCACAACACACTGCTCTTACTGGAAACCATCGAGTTCCTGCTCGTTTTACACATACGTTCGTCCGGTTTGAAGGCACCCCGCGGAAAGTGTCAGAATGGCTTCTGCTTACATGGACAAGTCTGTAGAAGGCCGTGTCCCGCTATCAGCTAGGATCCCAAGGCGGCTCAGCGTTGAAGTCAAAGCGCTCCCGGTAAAGGGACGCCCCTAGGCCTTCTGGGTAGCAGTTATACCCCTGTAAAGAGAAGAGGGAGCCCTGTGGGGAGAACAGGTACAGGTTTTTAAAAAGTTGCTGATTGTTTGTGTTGAAACGGGAAATGTGTGACTCAAAGGCCTAAAGGCTCAGACAAGTCATTAACATAGTCAGCCAGGCGTAACAGCATGGATAGAGGGTACAGTGTGTTCAGATCTAGTCACTATTGCATAAACCTGGAAACTAATTATATTCATTGACAGATTATACTGATGGTGAAGTCTGTACACATAGCTATGATGAGTGAAATTTACTGCACCCTAAAATAACCATTTGTTAAGTGACTTTTCCACTACGCAGTGGTGTATGGAAGGATCAATATGTTAGGTACTTAGCTTCAACCCAGTGGTAAATATTGACAAAGTCAAAACATGGCATTCTGTACTCATTTACCGGAGCGCTGTAACCAACTATGTGTAGGAAAACATTTCGTGGGGAGTTTAAGATTCATTTATTGAGGCAGAAAGCTGTTGGATACACATCAATAAAACATACTATTTGCATAATTAATCAATGTGCTTTGACAAGCAAAGAAATATGACAGAGAAAATGCTGCCATGCAACGCAAAACACTATCTAGCAAGTGTTACTTTGGTTCCCAGTAAAGGTGGTATTTTGAATCAGTATCATGGATGACCATGATGAATGGGCACAGAGAAGAAAATGTAACTAGGTCTGAACCTGTATCTGTACTTTAGACCCAACGCCCAGACTAAACTCCCACTCACCAGCTCGGCAAGCGTTATGTCAAAATACGTTCATTGTTAACCAAATATAAAGTTTGGTTGAGCAACTATCTTACATTTACTCACGTTGGCCCGGTAGGTACTTCCAACAAACGTCTAAATATATATATATATATATATATATATAAATAAAAAAACAATTAATCGAAAATATAATATATATAATATCTACAGCTGCTGTAGACTTCCGACCTGAGCAATCACGAGTCAACCCTGGAAGTGACATTTTCTCGGTTGTTTGTACATTATTATTCACATCTAATTATTTTTAAAGTACATACCAGTCGTAACGGGAGTGAATGAAGATAGTTGCTCAGTGAAACTCCATATTTTGTGACCGTATTTTGACCGCTTGGCGAGCTGGGGAACCGGAGTCTGAACCGGAGCTTTCTGGGCGTTAGAAGTCTAACAGGTCATTGGTTTGTTATCACAACACAGCAAACGAGCAAGGAATGATGTCTGATAAACACTAAGAGGTAATTAGGTAGCTACTTAACATTCATTTGGCTGTCCATGTCCAGAGACACAGCGAAACGTTGTTAAACATTTGACAGTAGTTAGAAGTCTCTTTGGTCTCATGCAGAACGCGGCGCTGTTGACATGGCGCTATTCAAATACACGTAGCTACCAACCCACTAAAACTGTGAAATACATTAATGCTATCATTTATCAAATAGTATCTTATTTTGTTCTACAGGTAAACGAACAATGTGTGCAAATGTTTACAAGAGAGCGCCATTTCCAGATGGAAAAGGAAAGCAGGTCGCCCGTGTTGTGGCTAGTTAGCAGTTAGCGCCCTGTTAGCTGGCGAGGACTCCGCCGCCATGTTGGCTAGCCAGCTTACTTTAGCACCAATTCAATCGAAGTCTTTTTTTTATATACTTACGTGAGATAACGGCGAAAATGTTTCGGAAAATCGTCTTCTCTTTTTCGGCGGAATTTTTAAAATGTAGTACACACCACATTAAAAAGAAAGAACAAGGTCTATTTTTGCCATATGTTTGGCTGACGACAGCTCTGTAAATGTACGGCCGTTGTTTCTCTTGGCTACTTGGAGAAGGGGCGGGGTCTGCTTCGCCCTAGCCAATCACGTTTCGATATTTTTAAAGGAAATGCCAAATATGTATTTCCGAATCAAATAGATTTGTTGCGTGTTTAATCATGGTCATTATATTTGGTGCTAACATATCACTTTATACCGACAGGGACAATCATGGGAAAACTGTTTGGAAAATTATTTCACACTCATGGTATGACAATCTACTTGCATTTGCTGTTGAATAAGATTCTGAATAATTTATATAATTATGAACACCAGCAACAGATGCTTCTTACATTGAAACCAATTAACTTGTCCATAGTTTGTGACAAAAGTAAACGCTGACTATTTGTGCCTGATCTCCTATTATTTTATGTGGCTTCAGCTGTCACTCTGTCAGTGCAATGCACACATCATGTAAACACACATACTGTACATCAAACAGGAACATATTAGTTGACCTGCTATACTATAGAATCCCATTTCAGCTACCCAAATACCCCCCAATCCAGTGGTACCAAACTCCAGTTCTACTGTCCCCACTGCGGCACACATTTCTGTTGTAGCCCTGGACAAATGTACCTGATTCAACTCATTGAAGGCCTGATGATGTCTACTGTGGGAGGTACTCGAGGACCAGAGTTGGACACCACTGCTCTAATCTAAACTCTTGTTTGTATTCTAAATAAATATAGAATTGTTTTAAGTGCTTTCTTTCACCTGTTTGAAACACAGATCCAGCTTGTGCTCCTCACAGAGTGAAATGGTTTAAATCCAAGTTTATTTACAGGGTGAATTATGCATAGTCACAAGATTCGGGGAATATTCAATAGCTGTAAACATTTGGGTGTGACACTAGGGTGTAACATTGGGGTGTAACAGTGACAGTGGGGTGTAACATGGGGGTGTACCAGTGACAGTGGGGTGTAACAGTGGGGTGTAACAGTGACATTGGGGTGTAACAGTGGGGTGTGACAGTGACTGTGGGGTGTAACATTGGGGTGTGACAGTGACATTGGGGTGTAACAGTGGGGTGTAAACAGTGGGCTGTAACAGTGACATTGGGGTGTAAACATTGGGGTGTAACAGTGTCATTGGGGTGTAACAGTGGGCTGTAACAGTGACATTGGGGTGTAACAGTGTCATTGGGGTGTAACAGTGGGGTGTGACAGTGACATTGGGGTGTAACAGTGGGCTGTAACAGTGACATTGGGGTGTAACAGTGGGCTGTAACAGTGACATTGGGGTGTGACAGTGACATTGGGGTGTAACAGTGGGGTGTGACAGTGACATTGGGGTGTAACAGTGGGCTGTAATAGTGTCATTGGGGTGTAACAGTGGGGTGTGACAGTGACATTGGGATGTAACAGTGAGGTGTAACAGTGGGCTCTAACAGTGACATTGGGGTGTAACAGTGTCATTGGGGTGTAACAGTGGGGTGTGACAGTGACATTGGGGTGTAACAGTGAGGTGTAACAGTGGGCTGTAACAGTGACATTGGGGTGTAACAGTGTCATTGGGGTGTAACAGTGGGGTGTGACAGTGACATTGGGGTGTAACAGTGAGGTGTAACAGTGGGCTGTAACAGTGACATTGGGGTGTAACAGTGTCATTGGGGTGTAACAGTGGGGTGTGACAGTGACATTGCGGTGTAACAGTGAGGTGTAACAGTGACATTGGGGTGTAACAGTGTCATTGGGGTGTAACAGTGGGGTGTGACAGTGGCATTGGGGTGTAACAGTGAGGTGTAACAGTGGGCTGTAACAGTGACATTGGGGTGTAACAGTGTCATTGGGGTGTAACAGTGAGGTGTAACAGTGGGCTGTAACAGTGTCATTGGGGTGTAACAGTGGGGTGTGACAGTGACATTGGGGTGTAACAGTGAGGTGTAACAGTGGGCTGTAACAGTGACATTTGTGTGTAACAGTGGGGTGTGTGACACTCAAACTTTGAACTCCTGTGTTATTTGTTACATCAACACTTTCCTCACAGATTAACTTGGTTAAGTGCCCATTTGTTTGGCTTGGTAAAATTCAGGTAAACATTCACTCGAGTGACCCAGTTTTATGTAATTGGTTCTATAAAAAACGAACTCCATAACTATTCTATAACAAGTGATTCATTTCTCATCCTGCTACAGTTTGTCACAGTCTGTGTCACCCTACACCAGTTATGGATTTCATTTTTATTAAAACTGGGTCACTCGTTTGAATGTTTACCTGAATTTTACACTGTTAAACTCCAATGTTACACCCCACTGTCACACCCCACTGTCACACCCCACTGTTACACCCCACTGTTACACCCCACTGTCACACCCCACTGTTACACCCCACTGTTACACCCCACTGTTACACCCCACTGTCACTGTTACACCCCACTGTTACATTTACATTACATTTAAGTCATTTAGCAGACGCTCTTATCCAGAGCGACTTACAAATTGGTAAATGACTATTGTAGTTGGAAATGGCAGATTTGTTATGGAATATCTACATTGGCCGTACAGAGGCCCATTATCAGCAACCATCACTCCCGTATTCCAATGGCACGTTGTGTTAGCTAATCCAAGTTTATCATTTTAAAAGGCTAATTGATCATTAGAAAACCCTTTTGCAATTATGTTAGCACAGCTAAAAACTGTTCTTATGATTATAGAGGCAATAAAACTGTCCTTCTTTAGACTAGTTGAGTATCCAGAGCATCAGCATTTGTGGGTTCGTTTGCAGGCTCAAAATGGCCAGAAACAAAGACCTTTCTTCTGAAACTCATCAGTCTATTCTTGTTCTGAGAAATGAAGGCTATTCCATGCGAGAAATTGCCAAGAAACTGAAGATCTCGTACAACGCTGTGCACTACTCCCTTCACAGAACAGCGCAAATGGTCTCTAACCAGAATAGAAATAGGAGTGGGAGGCCCCGGTGCACAACTGAGCAAAAGGACAAGTACATTAGAGTGTCTAGTTTGACAAACAGACACCTCACAAGTCCTCAACTGGCAGCTTTATTAAATAGTATCCTCAAAACACAAGTCTCAACATCAACAGTGAAGAGGTGACTCTGGGATGTGGCCTTCTAGGCAGAGTTGTGAAGAAAAAGCCATATTACATTTACATTTAAGTCATTTAGCAGACGCTCTTATCCAGAGCGACTTACAAATTGGTGCATTCACCTTATGACATCCAGTGGAACAGCCACTTTACAATAGTGCATCTAAATATTTTAAGGGGGGAGGGGGTGAGAAGGATTACTTTATCCTATCCTAAGTATTCCTTAAAGAGGTGGGGTTTCAGGTGTCTCCGGAAGGTGGTGATTGACTCCGCTGTCCTGGCGTCGTGAGGGAGTTTGTTCCACCATTGGGGAGCCAGAGCAGCGAACAGTTTTGACTGGGCTGAGCGGGAACTGTACTTCCTCAGTGGTAGGGAGACGAGCAGGCCAGAGGTGCACCCCAATGTTACACCCCACTGTCACTGTCACACCCCACTGTTACACCCCACTGTCACCCCACTGTTACACCCCACTGTCACTGTTACACC
>NC_060181.1:1230994-1240994 GCF_021184085.1 Oncorhynchus gorbuscha
TCAATGTGGAGCTGTATACAGGAAGTACCAGATCAATGTGGAGCTATATACAGGGAGTACCAGTATCAGATCAATTTGGAGCTATATACAGGTAGTACCAGATCAATGTGGAGCTATATACAGGGAGTACCAGTATCAGATCAATGTGGAGCTATATACAGGTAGTACCAGTACCAGATCAATGTGGAGCTATATACAGGAAGTACCAGATCAATGTGGAGCTATATACAGGAAGTACCAGTACCAGCTCAATGTGGAGCTATATACAGGCAGTACCGGATCAATGTGGAGCTATATACAGGGAGTACCAGATCAATGTGGAGCTATATACAGGGAGTACCAGATCAATGTGGAGCTATATACAGGGAGTACCAGTATCAGATCAATTTGGAGCTATATACAGGAAGTATCAGTACCAGATCAATGTGGAGCTATATACAGGAAGTACCAGATCAATGTGGAGCTATATACAGGAAGTACCAGTACCAGCTCAATGTGGAGCTATATACAGGAGTACCAGTACCAGATCAATGTGGAGCTATATACAGGTAGTACCAGATCAATGTGGAGCTATATACAGGGAGTACCAGATCAATGTGGAGCTATATACAGGGAGTACCAGTATCAGATCAATGTGGAGCTATATACAGGAAGTACCAGATCAATGTGGAGCTATATACAGGGAGTACCGGTACCAGATCAATGTGGAGCTTTTTACAGGAAGTACCAGTACAAGATCAATGTGGAGCTATATAAAGGAAGTACCAGTACCAGATCAATGTGGAGCTATATGCAGGAATAACCAGTACCGGATCAATGTGAAGCTATATACAGGAAGTACCAGATCAATGTGGAGCTATATACAGGAAGAACCAGTACCAGATGAATTTGGAGCTATATACAGGGAGTACCAGATCAATGTGGAGCTATATACAGGGAGTACCAGTACCAGATCAATGTGGAGCTATATACAGGGAGTACCAGATCAATGTGGAGCTATATACAGGGAGTACCAGATCAATGTGGAGCTATATACAGGAAGAACCAGTACCATATCAATGTGGAGCTATATACAGGGAGTACCAGTACCAGATGAATTTGGAGCTATATACAGGGAGTACCAGATCAATGTGGAGCTATATACAGGGAGTACCAGTACCATATCAATGTGGAGCTATATACAGGGAGTACCAGTACCAGATCAATGTGGAGCTATATACCTATAGTACCAGATCAATGTGGAGCTATATACAGGAAGTACCAGTACCATATCAATGTGGAGCTGTATACAGGAAGTACCAGATCAATGTGGAGCTATATACAGGGAGTACCAGTATCAGATCAATGTGGAGCTATATACAGGAAGTACCAGATCATTGTGGAGCTATATACAGGGAGTACCGTTACCAGATCAATGTGGAGCTTTTTACAGGACGTACCAGTACCAGATCAATGTGGAGCTATATACAGGGAGTACCAGTACCAGATCAATGTGGAGCTATATACAGGTAGTACAAGATCAATGTGGAGCTATATACAGGGAGTACCAGATCAATGTGGAGCTATATACAGGGAGTACCAGTATCAGATCAATGTGGAGCTATATACAGGAAGTACCAGTACCCGATCAATGTGGAGCTATATACAGGGAGTACCAGTACCAGATCAATGTGGAGCTATATACCTATAGTACCAGATCAATGTGGAGCTATATACAGGAAGTACCAGTACCATATAAATGTGGAGCTATATACAGGGAGTACCAGATCAATGTGGAGCTATATACAGGGAGTACCAGATCAATGCGGAGCTGTATACAGGAAGTACCAGATCAATGTGGAGCTATATACAGGGAGTACCAGTATCAGATCAATGTGGAGCTATATACAGGAAGTACCAGATCAATGTGGAGCTATATACAGGGAGTACCGTTACCAGATCAATGTGGAGCTTTTTACAGGAAGTACCAGTACCAGATCAATGTGGAGCTATATACAGGGAGTACCAGTACCAGATCAATGTGGAGCTATATACAGGTAGTACAAGATCAATGTGGAGCTATATACAGGGAGTACCAGATCAACGTGGAGCTATATACAGGGAGTACCAGTATCAGATCAATGTGGAGCTATATACAGGAAGTACCAGTACCCGATCAATGTGGAGCTATATACAGGGAGTACCAGTACCAGATCAATGTGGAGCTATATACAGGAAGTACCAGTACCAGATCAATGTGGACGCTATATACAGGAAGTACCGGTACCAGATCAATGTGGAGCTATATACAAGGAGTACCAGATCAATGTGGAACTATATACAGGCAGTACCAGATCAATGTGGAGGTATATACAGGAAGTACCAGATCAATGTGGAGCTATATACAGGAAGTACCAGATCAATGTGGAGCTATATGGGGTGGCAGCGTAGCCTAGTGGTTAGAGCGTTGGACTAGTAACCGGAAGGTTGCGAGTTCAAACCCCCCAGCTGACAAGGTACAAATCTGTTGTTCTGCCCCTGAACAGGCAGTTAACAGGAACTGTTCCCAGATCAATGTGAAAATAACAATATGTTCTTAACTGACTTGCCTGGTTAAATAAAGGTAAAATAAAAATATATACAGGAAGTACCAGATCAATGTGGAGCTATATACAGGAAGTACCAGATCAATGTGGAGCTATATACAGGAAGTACCAGATCAATTTGGAGGTATATACAGGAAGTACCGGTTCCATATCATTGTGGAGCTATATACAGGGAGTACCAGTTCGAGATGAATTTGGAGCTATATACAGGAAGTACCAGATCAATGTGGAGCTATATAAAGGAAGTACCAGGACCAGATCAATGTGGAGCTATATACAGTAAGTACCAGATCAATGTGGAGCTATATGCAGGAAGTACCAGATCAATGTGGAGCTATATACAGGGAGTACCAGTACCAGATCAATGTGGAGCTATATACAGGAACTACCAGTACCAGATCAATGTGGATCTATATACAGGAAGTACCAGATCAATGTGGAGCTATATACAGGGAGTACCAGTACCAGATCAATGTGGAGCTATATGCAGGAAGTACCAGATCAATGTGGAGCTATATACAGGAAGTACCAGTACCATATCAATGTGGAGCTATATACAGGAAGTACCAGATCAATGTGGAGCTATATACAGGTAGTACAAGATCAATGTGGAGCTATATACAGGGAGTACCAGTATCAGATCAATGTGGAGCTATATACAGGAAGTACCAGTACCCGATCAATGTGGAGCTATATACAGGGAGTACCAGTACCAGATCAATGTGGAGCTATATACCTATAGTACCAGATCAATGTGGAGCTATATACAGGAAGTACCAGTACCATATAAATGTGGAGCTATATACAGGAAGTACCAGATCAATGTGGAGCTATATACAGGGAGTACCAGTACCAGATCAATGTGGAGCTATATGCAGGAAGTACCAGATCAATGTGGAGCTATATACAGGAAGTACCAGTACCATATCAATGTGGAGCTATATACAGGGAGTACCAGATCAATGTACAGAGGTACAAGGTATTTGAGGTAGATATGTAGATGAAGGCAGGGTAAAGTGACAAGGCATCAGGATAGATAATAATAAGGTATTTGAGGTAGATATGTAGATGAAGGCAGGTTAAAGTGACATGACTCCTGTTCCTCTGGTTCTAACTCAGTGATAATTCCACTACTCCTGTTCCTCTGGTTCTAACTCAGTGATAATTCCACTATTCCTGTTCCTCTGGTTCGAACTCAGTGATAATTCCACTATTCCTGTTCCTCTGGTTCGAACTCAGTGATAATTCCACTATTCCTGTTCCTCTGGTTCTAACTCAGTGATAATTCCACTATTCCTGTTCCTCTGGTTCTAACTCAGTGATAATTCCACTATTCCTGTTCCTCTGGTTCTAACTCAGTGATAATTCCACTATTCCTGTTCCTCTGGTTCTAACTCAGTGATAATTCCACTACTCCTGTTCCTCTGGTTCGAACTCAGTGATAATTCCACTATTCCTGTTCCTCTGGTTCTAACTCAGTGATAATTCCACTATTCCTGTTCCTCTGGTTCTAACTCAGTGATAATTCCACTATTCCTGTTCCTCTGGTTCGAACTCAGTGATAATTCCACTATTCCTGTTCCTCTGGTTCTAACTCAGTGATAATTCCACTACTCCTGTTCCTCTGGTTCGAACTCAGTGATAATTCCACTATTCCTGTTCCTCTGGTTCTAACTCAGTGATAATTCCACTATTCCTGTTCCTCTGGTTCTAACTCAGTGATAATTCCACTATTCCTGTTCCTCTGGTTCGAACTCAGTGATAATTCCACTATTCCTGTTCCTCTGGTTCTAACTCAGTGATAATTCCACTACTCCTGTTCCTCTGGTTCGAACTCAGTGATAATTCCACGACTCCTGATCCTCTGGTTCAGACAGAATAAAGAAAGAAACTGAGGAACAACAGGCTAGTAGTCTGGTATGAGGCTGATTGTAAAGCAGGTAGAAACAGGCTAGTAGTCTGGTATGAGGCTGACTACAGCAGGTAGAAACAGGCTAGTAGTCTGGTATGAGGCTGACTGTAAAGCAGGTAGAAACAGGCTAGTAGTCTGGTATGAGGCTGACTACAGCAGGTAGAAACAGGCTAGTAGTCTGGTATGAGGCTGACTGTAAAGCAGGTAGAAACAGGCTAGTAGTCTGGTATGAGGCTGACTACAGCAGGTAGAAACAGGCTAGTACTCTGGTATGAGGCTGACTACAGCAGGTAGAAACAGGCTAGTAGTCTGGTATGAGGCTGACTGTAAAGCAGGTAGAAACAGGCTAGTACTCTGGTATGAGGCTGACTGTAAAGCAGGTAGAAACAGGCTAGTACTCTGGTATGAGGCTGACTGTAAAGCAGGTAGAAACAGGCTAGTACTCTGGTATGAGGCTGACTGTAAAGCAGGTAGAAACAGGCTAGTACTCTGGTATGAGGCTGATTGTAAAGCAGGTGGAAACAGGCTAGTAGTCTGGTATGAGGCTGACTGTAAAGCAGGTAGAAACAGGCTAGTACTCTGGTATGAGGCTGACTGTAAAGCAGGTAGAAACAGGCTAGTACTCTGGTATGAGGCTGACTGTAAAGCAGGTAGAAACAGGCTAGTACTCTGGTATGAGGCTGATTGTAAAGCAGGTGGAAACAGGCTAGTAGTCTGGTATGAGGCTGACTGTAAAGCAGGTAGAAACAGGCTAGTACTCTGGTATGAGGCTGATTGTAAAGCAGGTGGAAACAGGCTAGTACTCTGGTATGAGGCTGACTGTAAAGCAGGTAGAAACAGGCTAGTACTCTGGTATGAGGCTGACTGTAAAGCAGGTAGAAACAGGCTAGTACTCTGGTATGAGGCTGACTGTAAAGCAGGGGGAAACAGGCTAGTACCCTGGTATGAGGCTGACTGTAAAGCAGGTGGAAAATAAGTGTTTATAAATGGTGAAAAGACTATGAAGGCATAGATAGGGGTTGGTACCCTGTCCCTTCCACTCTGTTCCCTATAACCTACCCCTATGGGCCCTGTTCAAAGTCATCTACTATGTAGGGGTATGGTGTCTGAGGAACAACAATGCAGCTGTAGACAGCAGGGAATAAAAGACAGTTTGATTGCAAAGATGTAATGATAATTTACTTGACTTAAATGATTTGTACGGTACAATAAGCGATGTTTGATCAACCCATGCTCTGCAACATGTTTTCATCAGAATGAGATAACCTTAGGGCTATAGGTGGTTACCTGGGTGAGACACGAAAACATGTACAATGTATTATCATATCAATCATTATGAAACATCAATAGGCAGAGAACAAATCAATAACCTTTAAAACTATTGTTCTTCCATCAATCAAATAACAACTAGACATGAACAAGCCATTTAGATTCTATTCATCAAAATGTAGAATGAAATGTGTGTTTGTAAATCCACTTAGATAGGGGTCTGTGATTGGATAGGCAAGAGCCATCGTGATCTTTATAGCAGGTCTATAAATCCATTAGATCACTGTGCAGTCTGTGCTGTTATTGGATCACTGAGTGGATTCCTTTTGATCTCCCCGACACTGTTCAAATGATTGGCCAGCTCCTGGACCACTGATGTCCTTCCCACCTGGTCGTGTCTCCTCTTCTCCATGATCAAGTCCTCTAAACACTGGAACTCCAGCACGTGAGACTGTTTATCTGACATCAGGATCTTTAACCTGTATGGCTGTTTTCCTATCCGGATCTCCCCGCCCATTTTGAACTCCCGTTTGCCAAACCTGCACCAAGCGGCAAAGCACTCTGAATTTCTCCAGCTCAACTCTCTGTCTTTAGCTCCTACCTGTTCCATAGCGTTCTGAACCACCATCTCGGCGCTGAGGGCTTTGAATTTATACAGCTCGTTGACTATCCTACATCTCCTTCCCTGGCTGGCGTCGGTCAGGAAGCTGTTCTTTATCTCTGCTCTGTGCAGGTGCACCACCTGGAAGTCACCGACATACACCGCCCAGTGGGGGTACTGCCCCGTGGTTACAAACTCCACCAGGTCACCTGCCCTGCATTTGTGTAGTATATTCTCGGGAGAGTAGGTTTCCATGCCCGCGGTCTTGACGCTCTTCTCGTAAATACATTCCCCCCGGTGGTAAACGGCGCAATCCACCTCGTTGCTCTTGTCGCAGTGTTTATGTTCAGTACCAGTGTGGTGCTCCTTATCCGCTCCATCTACGTTACGGTTTTCACCCTCCTGTTCCTCGTCATCTGTTGAGAAGATATATGACACTCCGATCCGAGGACCCTCCTCAGTGTCCAGCCCGTTGGGGTCCACTGTGGGAACTTCTGCGTAACTTTGTTGTGACTGTTTAATTCTATCCACCTGGTTGCCCATGCCTCCTCCCTGGTAGCAGATAGGGATGCGGGAATGATGCTGCTTTCTGTCAGGCGGGCCACCTGTTAAAAGCCGAGGATCATCGCCATCTGTAGCCGCCTCTGTACCACACAGCCCGGGTAAAACTAATGACACCCTCCCGAAGGGCTCCGATAAATCTGTAGCGGCAGGTCTCCCACAAAAGCAAAATCGTATTCCCAAGCAGCAGTCTGCTGTGATGAAGTCTATTCAAATCAACAAGTGTCTTGCTGTGGATGGATGGAGAATAACAGCATTAGTATTCAGGAAAAACAATTCCCTCCGTTCAGGTGTAGGCTAGTCCTCTACACGCGCCTCACCTGATATTCGCTAAGCTATTCTCCATGCGTAAAGTTGGAACATTTAACTATCACGAGCAATACGATTAGGTCGGAACAACAACAATAATAATAGACTTGAGGTTATTCGTGCCCGGTGACTAAAATGTATCTTATGTCCGTGCTGTCCGATTAAGTAGGATGAATGAATAGTTTCCGCAGTGGTGTAGTCAACACCACCGAGGCGATACTGAAACCTGCAAGTCGTTGCGGATTCGATGGCAGGCAGATCTCGGTCTTGGCACAGCTACAGCGACTGTTACAAACGCTTCTCATTTAAAGCTGTAGTGCTTATTTTCTTTTCATTATCTTTCACATTCTGAGTTCCCCAACTCTCAGACGACGGGGTACAAAGTTAATGTGTTGGTATTCATTATTTACAACCCATTCTGCTCACAGGTTTCAATAATATTCTACTTCATCGGGAATAAATACGATGTAGATCCATGTGTACGACTACATACCTTTGTTATTAAACATATGTAGCAACATTATCATTACTCTAGAACATTGTATTAAAATCGTACATAACAATATCTTGGTAATATCAGAGTGCTAATAAAGTTGAACCTGTTTGTAGTGTTGTTACACAAGAGGAAGAGAGAGTTTTTCTCATGGCTTCTCACTCTGCAGATTTTCTTCATTTTACCTGTAACAGCATGGCACTCACACCTAGTCTACTAAACTGTTCCATAGTGGCCTTAGTGTCTCACATCGTCTGGTCTACTAAACTGTTCCTTAGTGTCTCACATCGTCTAGTCTACTAAACTGTCCCTTAGTATCTCACACCTTCTAGTCTACTAAACTGTTAGTGTCTCACACCTAGTCTACTAAACTGTTCCTGAGTATCTCACATCATCTAGTCTACTAAACTGTTCCTTAGTGTCTCACATCACCTAGTCTACTAAACTGTTAGTATCTCACACCTTCTAGTCTACTAAACTGTTCCTTAGTGTCTCACACCTTCTAGTCTCCTAAACTGTTCCTTAGTGTCTCACATCACCTAGTCTACTAAACTGTTCCTTAGTGTCTCACATCACCTAGTCTACTAAACTGTTCCTTAGTATCTCACATCACCTAGTCTACTAAACTGTTCCTTAGTATCTCACATCACCTAGTCTACTAAACTGTTCCTTAGTGTCTCACATCACCTAGTCTACTAAACTGTTCCTTAGTGTCTCACACCTTCTAGTCTCCTAAACTGTTCCTTAGTGTCTCACATCACCTAGTCTACTAAACTGTTCCTTAGTGTCTCACATCACCTAGTCTACTAAACTGTTCCTTAGTATCTCACATCACCTAGTCTACTAAACTGTTCTAGTCTACTAAACTGTTAGTATCTCACACCTTCTAGTCTACTAAACTGTTCCTTAGTGTCTCACACCTTCTAGTCTACTAAACTGTTCCTTAGTGTCTCACACCTTCTAGTCTCCTAAACTGTTCCTTAGTATCTCACATCACCTAGTCTACTAAACTGTTCCTTAGTGTCTCACATCACCTAGTCTACTAAACTGTTCCTTAGTGTCTCACACCTTCTAGTCTACTAAACTGTTCCTTAGTGTCTCACACCTTCTAGTCTACTAAACTGTTCCTTAGTGTCTCACACCTTCTAGTCTACTAAACTGTTCATTAGGGTCTCACACCTTCTAGTCTACTAAACTGTTAGTATCTCACACCTTCTAGTCTACTAAACTGTTCCTTAGTGTCTGACAACTTCTAGTCTACTAAACTGTTAGTATCTCACATCGTCTAGTCTACTAAACTGTTCCTTAGTATCTCACATCACCTAGTCTACTAAACTGTTAGTATCTCACATCGTCTAGTCTACTAAACTGTTCCTTAGTGTCTCACACCTTCTAGTCTACTAAACTGTTAGTATCTCACATAGTCTAGTCTACTAAACTGTTCCTTAGTGTCTCATACCTTCTAGTCTACTAAACTGTCAGTATCTCACACCTTCTAGTCTACTAAACTGTTCCTTAGTATCTCACATAGTCTAGTCTACTAAACTGTTCCTTAGTATCTCACACCTTCTAGTCTACTAAACTGTTCCTTAGTGTCTCACACCTTCTAGTCTACTAAACTGTTCCTTAGTGTCTCACACCTTCTAGTCTACTAAACTGTTCCTTAGTGTCTCACGTCACCTAGTCTACTAAACTGTTCCTTAGTATCTCACACCTTCTAGTCTACTAAACTGTTCCTTAGTATCTCACACCTTCTAGTCTACTAAACTGTTCTTTAGTATCTCACACCTTCTAGTCTACTAAACTGTTAGTATCTCACACCTTCTAGTCTACTAAACTGTTAGTATCTCATACCTTCTAGTCTACTAAACTGTTCCTTAGTATCTCACATCACCTAGCCTACTAAACTGTTCCTTAGTATCTCACACCTTCTAGTCTACTAAACTGTTCTTTAGTATCTCACACCTTCTAGTCTACTAAACTGTTAGTATCTCACACCTTCTAGTCTACTAAACTGTGAGTATCTCACACCTTCTAGTCTACTAAACTGTCCCTTAGTATCTCACACCTTCTAGTCTACTAAACTGTTCCTTAGGGTGTCACACCTTCTAGTCTACTAAACTGTGAGTATCTCACACCTTCTAGTCTACTAAACTGTCCCTTAGTATCTCACACCTTCTAGACTACTAAACTGTTCCTTAGGGTCTCACACCTTCTAGTCTACTAAACTGTTAGTGTCTCACACCTTCTAGTCTACTAAACTGTTCCTT
>NC_060181.1:1248494-1303494 GCF_021184085.1 Oncorhynchus gorbuscha
GAACTCTTTGGCCTGAATGCCAAGAGTCACGTCTGGAGGAAACCTAGCACCATCCCTACGGTGAAGCACGGTGGTGGCAGCATCATGCTGTGGGGGTGTTTTTCAGCAGCAGGGACTGGGAGACTAGTCAGGGTCGAGGGAATGATGAATGGAGCAAAGGGCAGAGAGATTCTTGATGAAAACCTGCTCCAGAGCACTCAGGACCTCAGACTGGGGTGAAGGCTCACCTTCCAACAGGACAACGACTCTAAGCACACAGCCAAGGCAACACGTGAGTGGTTTCAGGACAAGTCTCTGAACGTCCTTGAGTGGCCGCGCCAGAGCCTGAACTTGAACCTGATCGAACATCTCTGGAGAGACCTGAACATTGCTGTGCATCGACGCTCCCCATCCAACCGGACAGAGCTTGAGAGGATCTGCAGAGAAGATCGGGAGAAACTCCCCAAATACAGGCGTGCCAAGCTTGTAGCATCATACCCAGGAAGACTGCTTCAACAGCTTTGGCAGTAAAGGGTCTGAATACTTATGAAAATGTAATATTTCGTGTTTTTAGTTTAATAAATTAGCAAAAAACTCTAAAACCTGTTTTTACTTTGTCATTATGAGTAAAGGGTCTGAATACTTATGAAAATGTAATATTTCATGTTTTTAGTTTAATAAATTAGCAAAAAACTCTAAAACCGGTTTTTGCTTTGTCATTATGGAGTATTATGTGTAGATTGATAAGGCAGGAAAAAACAATGTAATCCATTTTTTAGAATCGTAAAATAAATTATTATGTAACGTTACAAAATGTGGAAAAAGTCAAGGGGTCTGAATATTTTCTGAAGGTGCTGTAAACTCCAAAATTAAACTAATTCTAGTAATGGCCTTGTTATTGTGGACTGTATTATTATACATACCGGGTGGACTGATGGTGCACCTCAAACGTTCTATCCATGAGTTTGGGAGAGGACGTACAGACTTAGGCAATGCTGTTGGTTCATTCATTGTGCAGGGCGGCTAACAGTCAGCCTATAATTATAGTGAATTTGTATTTGATTTTGAATAGCCTAGTAATAGGGATTTTTTTTCTAATATTTTCATAATTAAAAGTCTAACATTACCGTTGGCTACAGAATATCTCACCCCTGTGATTCCATCTCTCTCTCCTTCATTCCTTTCTGGGGGGTGTAGAGAGAGGGGCTGTCCACAGTTTAATGAAACATGTTACGATCAATGTTCCTAAACACATGTTTTCCCAAATGAAGCACTGGATAGCTACAGGGACAGGGTAGGAGAGCCCATGGCTTACAGAGTACTGGGTAGCAGGAACAGGGTTGGACAGCCCATGGTATACAGAGTACTGGGTATCTGCAGGAACAGGGTTGGAGAGCCCATGGCTTACAGAGTACAGGAACAGGGTAGGAGAGCCCATGGCTTGCAGAGTACAGGAACAGGGTAGGAGAGCCCATGGTATACAGAGTACAGGAACAGGGTAGGAGAGCCCATGGCATACAGAGTACTGGGTAGCTGCAGGAACAGGGTTGGAGAGCCCATGGTATACAGAGTACTGGGTAGCTGAACAGGGTAGGAGGGCCCATGGCATACAGAGTACTGGGTAGCTGCAGGAACAGGGTAGGAGAGCCCATGGCATACAGAGTACTGGGTAGCAGGAACAGGGTTGGACAGCCCATGGTATACAGAGTACTGGGTAGCTGAACAGGGTTGGAGAGCCCATGGCATACAGAGTACTGGGTAGCAGGAGCAGGGTAGGAGCGCCCATGGTATACAGAGTACTGGGTAGCTGAACAGGGTAGGAGAGCCCATGGTATACAGAGTACTGGGTAGCTGCAGGAGCAGGGTAGGAGCGCCCATGGTATACAGAGTACTGGGTAGCTGAACAGGGTAGGAGAGCCCATGGCATACAGAGTACTGGGTAGCTGCAGGAACAGGGTAGGAGAGCCCATGGCATACAGAGTACTGGGTAGCAGGAACAGGGTTGGACAGCCCATGGTATACAGAGTACTGGGTAGCTGAACAGGGTTGGAGAGCCCATGGCATACAGAGTACTGGGTAGCAGGAGCAGGGTAGGAGCGCCCATGGTATACAGAGTACTGGGTAGCTGAACAGGGTAGGAGAGCCCATGGTATACAGAGTACTGGGTAGCTGCAGGAGCAGGGTAGGAGAGCCCATGGCATACAGAGTACTGGGTAGCTGAACAGGGTAGGAGAGCCCATGGTATACAGAGTACTGGGTAGCTGCAGGAGCAGGGTAGGGGTGTCCATGGTTTACAGAAGAGGTCGTGCTCCTCGAACAGTGGTTGATGTGTGAAGTGAAATAACCAGAAGAGTATTCTACCCAGCATGACTGAAAAACAACCTGCCAGAAGAGTATTCTACCCAGCATGACTGAAAAACAACCTGCCAGAAGAGTATTCTACCCAGCATGACTGAAAAACAACCTGCCAGAAGAGTATTCTACCCAGCATGACTGAAAAACAACCTGCCAGAAGAGTATTCTACCCAGCATGACTGAAAAACAACCTGCCAGAAGAGTATTCTACCCAGCATGACTGAAAAACAACCTGCCAGAAGAGTATTCTACCCAGCATGACTGAAAAACAACCTGCCAGAAGAGTATCCTACCCAGCATGACTGAAAAACAACCTGCCAGAGTTCCTCCATTCACTATTGGAGCGCATACAGCTTGTCTTTCCCTCCTGCCCTGGTTCCTGCCTATTTGATAATGGGCCAATCAGAACTCAATTTACATTTTAGTAAAGTTGAGAGTACATTGATTATAGCGTGATGGGAAAAAAATATGATCACTTGATGAGAGAACATGTGCAGGCAAGGAACAGAGCACAAGTTATTTTTCAAATCATCACTAGTCTACAGTAGCATTATGCAGACCACATCACTAGTATATAGTAGCATTATGCAGACCACATCACTAGTATATAGTAGCATTATGCAGACCACATCACTAGTCTATAGTAGCATTATGCAGACCACATCATCACCAGTCTATAGTAGCATTATGCAGACCACATCACTAGTCTATAGTAGCATTATGCAGACCACATCACCAGTCTATAGTAGCATTATGCCGACCACATCACCAGTCTATAGTAGCATTATGCAGACCACATAATCACCAGTCTATAGTAGCATTATGCAGACCGTATGCAGTTTGTTTAGATTTCTAAGACATTCTAAGGGTTGTATCATTCACACAGCCTTGTTTCAGGATGGTAAGTTGGTGGTTGAAGATATATCTCTTCTCTCTATCTCTCTAGTGGTGTGGGGGCTGTGCTTTGCCAAAGTGGGTGGGGTTATATCCTGCCTCTTTGGCTCTGTCCGGCGGTATCATCGGATGGGGCCACAGTGTCTCCTGACCCCTCCTGTCTCAGCCTCCAGTATTTACCTGGCATGATGACTCCTTTCTGTCCCCAGTCCACCTGGCTGTGCTGCTGCTCCAGTTTCAACTGTTCTGCCTGCGGCCATGGAACCCTGACCTGTTCACCGGACATGCTACCTGTTCCAGACCTGCTGTTTTCAACTCTCTAGAGACAGCAGGGGTGGTGGAGATACTCTGAATGACCAGCTATGAAAAGCCAACTGACATTTACTCCTGAGGTGCTGACTTGCTGCACCCTCGACAACCACTGTGATTATTATTATTTGACCATGCTGGTCATTTAGGAACATTTTAACATCTTGGCCATGTTCTGTTATAATCTCCACCCGGCACAGCCAGAAGAGGACTGGCCACCCCACATAGCCTGGTTCCTCTCTAGGTTTCTTCCTAGGTTCCTGCCTTTCTAGGGAGTTTTTCCTAGCCACTGTGCTTCTACATCTGCATTGCTTGCTGTTTGGGGTTTTAGGCTGGGTTTCTGTACAGCACTTTGAGATATCAGCTGATGTAAGAAGGGCTTTATAAATACATTTGATTTGACACAAAGTTGAAGACAACATGAATGATAAACTACCTACAATCTAACCAGACAACATGAAGGATAAACTACCTACAATCTAACCAGACAACATGAAAGTTAAACTACCTACAATCTATCCAGACAACATGAAAGTTAAACTACCTACAATCTATCCAGACAACATGAAGGATAAACTACCTACAATCTAACCAGACAACATGAAAGTTAAACTACCTACAATCTAACCAGACAACATGAAGGATAAACTACCTACAATCTAACCAGACAACATGAAAGTTAAACTACCTACAATCTAACCAGACAACATGAAAGTTAAAACTACCTAACCAGACAACATGAAGGATAAACTACCTACAATCTAACCAGACAACATGAAAGGATAAACTACCTACAATCTAACCAGACAACATGAAAGTTAAACTACCTACAATCTAACCAGACAACATGAAGGATAAACTACCTACAATCTAACCAGACAACAAACTAAAAAATGATACATTTTCAAGATATGGACCAAGAACAACAAGAATGTATTGCAACGAGTTACATTTGTAAAGCACATTGATACAGGTTCAGTATAAACTCATCCATACATGCAGTACAGTAACTAGTAGACAATTCATCATGACATTCCTGCAGCTGCACCTCTTCCTTCTGCAGCCTGCCCTCAACCCTGTCTGTCTGCATCCCAATTATCTACCCTTCTGACCCAAGTGTACACTTCCCTTCACTCAAATGCTTGGGGAGAAGTGCACAAGTGTACACTTCGCAGAGAATTGGGAGTATGTCCCAAATGACACCCTATTCCCTACATAGTGCACTCCTTTATACCACAGCCCTATGGCACCCTATTCCCTACATAATGCACTCCTTTATACCACAGCCCTATGGCACCCTATTCCCTACATAGTGCACTGCTATTGACCAGAGCCCTGGAATAGGGTGCCATTTGACACTTATCCACAGCATTCCTGTCTGTCGTCCTCAGGTGACCCACTTCCTTTCCTCTACGCCCCCTGGGGACATGGCACATTGTGCTTCCTGGTAATTACTGTGGCTGAGAGAGCTGCTGGCCAATCAGACGGCCTGATGGAGGGAAGCAAAGCCTAGGGAAGTACCTAATGCATTCACCAGACAACAGCATCTAGCACCGCTCAAACTAATGTGATCCAGTCACCACCAAGCAGAATAACAATACATGACAACATACCAGAAACCAAATGACAGCGATAACCTGTAAATTACAGAGATAACTTTAGAATAACTAGAAATATTTACAGAGATACACATACCAGAAACCAAATGACAGCGATAACCTGTAAATTACAGAGATAACTTTAGAATAACTAGAAATATTTACAGAGATACACATACCAGAAACCAAATGTCAGCGATAACCTGTAAATTACAGAGATACCTTTAGAATAACTAGAAATATTTACAGAGATACACATACCAGAAACCAAATGACAGCGATAACCTGTAAATTACAGAGATAACTTTAGAATAACTAGAAATATTTACAGAGATACACATACCAGAAACCAAATGACAGCGATAACCTGTAAATTACAGAGATAACTTTAGAATAACTAGAAATATTTACAGAGATACACATACCAGAAACCAAATGACAGCGATAACCTGTAAATTACAGAGATACCTTTAGAATAACTAGAAATATTTACAGAGATACACATACCAGAAACCAAATGACAGCGATAACCTGTAAATTACAGAGATAACTTTTTAGAATAACAGAGATAGAAATATTTACAGAGATACACATACCAGAAACCAAATGACAGCAGAGATAACCTGTAAATTACAGAGATACCTTTAGAATAACTAGAAATATTTACAGAGATACACATACCAGAAACCAAATGACAGCGATAACCTGTAAATTACAGAGATACCTTTAGAATAACTAGAAATATTTACAGAGATACACATACCAGAAACCAAATGACAGCGATAACCTGTAAATTACAGAGATACCTTTAGAATAACTAGAAATATTTACAGAGATACACATACCAGAAACCAAATGACAGCGATAACCTGTAAATTACAGAGATAACTTTAGAATAACTAGAAATATTTACAGAGATACACATACCAGAAACCAAATGACAGCGATAACCTGTAAATTACAGAGATACCTTTAGAATAACTAGAAATATTTACAGAGATACACATACCAGAAACCAAATGACAGCGATAACCTGTAAATTACAGAGATACCTTGACAGCGATAACCTGTAAATTACAGAGATACCTTTAGAATAACTAGAAATATTTACAGAGATACACATACCAGAAACACATTTGTTTGGGAGGGTAGGATGTTACATTTATTTTATTATTACATATTTATTTATACTTTTTACATTTCATTTTGTAATAATCAGAACACATATCTCAGGACAGTGAAGAAAATGTGGAGGAATGTCATGTTTTGTACCAACTTAATAAAATACAACAGCATCAATATTATTATTCAGTCCCATTAAACAAGCAACAACAAAGACTCCTAAAACGCAAGGTTGACATTATATAAAACTATTGGTACCTCTATAACACTGTGGAGGAGGTTAGGAGTGAGGCATGGAGGGAGGGGGTTGGGACTGATGTATTGATAAATGGCTACCAGACAGATAGGGGTCTGATAGATTGATAGGCGACTAGTTATGGAAGGTAGGGGTCAATAATAGATCAATCCATCGATAGCCGACTATGTATGGAGGATAGGGGTCAATAATAGATCAATCCATCGATAGCAGACTATGTATGGAGGATAGGGGTCAATAATAGATCAATCCATCGATAGGAAACTAGTTATGGAAGGTAGGGGTCAATAATAGATCAATCCATCGATAGCAGACAAGTTATGGAGGATAGGGGTCAATAATAGATCAATCCATCGATAGGAGACGATGTATGGAGAATAGGGGTCAATAATAGATCAATCCATCGATAGCAGACCATGTATGGAGGATAGGGGTCAATAATAGATCTATCCATCGATAGGAGACTAGTTATGGAAGGTAGGGGTCAATAATAGATCTATCCATCGATAGCAGACTAGTTATGGAAGGTAGGGGTCAATAATAGCAGGAGGTATTGGGTAGGTGACTAGTTATGGAAGGTAGGGGTCAATAATAGATCAATCCATCGATAAGAGACTAGTTATGGAAGGTAGGGGTCAATAATAGATCAATCCATCGATAGGTGACTAGTTATGGAAGGTAGGGGTCAATAATAGCAGGAGGTATTGGGTAGCAGGAGGTATTGGGTAGTTATGGAAGGTAGGGGTCAATAATAGATCAATCCATCGATAGGAGACTAGTTATGGAAGGTAGGGGTCAATAATAGATCAATCCATCGATAGGAGACTAGTTATGGAAGGTAGGGGTCAATAATAGATCAATCCATCGATAGCAGACCATTTATGGAGGATAGGGGTCAATAATAGATCTATCCATCGATAGCAGACCATGTATGGAGGATAGGGGTCAATAATAGATCTATCCATCGATAGCAGACCATGTATGGAGGATAGGGGTCAATAATAGATCAATCCATCGATAGGAGACTAGTTATGGAAGGTAGGGGTCAGTTATGGAAGGTAGGGGTCAATAATAGATCAATCCATCGATAGGTGACTAGTTATGGAAGGTAGGGGTCAATAATAGCAGGAGGTATTGGGTAGGAGACTAGTTATGGAAGGTAGGGGTCAATAATAGATCAATCCATCGATAGGAGACTAGTTATGGAAGGTAGGGGTCAATAATAGCAGGAGGTATTGGGTAGGAGACTAGTTATTCAAGGTAGGGGTCAATAATAGCAGGAGGTATTGGGTAGGAGACTAGTTATTCAAGGTAGGGGTCAATAATAGATCAATCCATTGATAGGAGACTAGTTATGGAAGGTAGGGGTCAATAATAGCAGAAGGTATTGGGTAGGTGACTAGTTATGGAAGGTAGGGGTCAATAATAGCAGGAGGTATTGGGTAGGTGACTAGTTATGGAAGGTAGGGGTCAATAATAGCAGGAGGTATTGGGTAGGTGAGTAGTTATGGAAGGTAGGGGTCAATAATAGCAGGAGGTATTGGGTAGGTGACTAGTTATGGAAGGTAGGGGTCAATAATAGCAGGAGGTATTGGGTAGGAGACTAGTAATGGAAGGTAGGGGTCAATAATAGATCAATCCATCGATAGGTGACTAGTTATGGAAGGTAGGGGTCAATAATAGCAGGAGGTATTGTGTAGGTGACTAGTTATGGAAGGTAGGGGTCAATAATAGATCAATCCATCGATAGGTGACTAGTTATGGAAGGTAGGGGTCAATAATAGCAGGAGGTATTGGGTAGGTGACTAGTTATGGAAGGTAGGGGTCAATAATAGATCAATCCATCGATAGGTGACTAGTTATGGAAGGTAGGGGTCAATAATAGCAGGAGGTATTGGGTAGGTGACTAGTTATGGAAGGTAGGGGTCAACAACAGCAGGAGACATTGGGTAGGAGACTAGTTATGGAAGGTAGGGGTCAACAACAGCAGGAGGTATTGGGTAGGATACTAGTTATGGAAGGTAGGGGTCAATAATAGCAGGAGGTATTGGGTAGGAGACTAGTTATGGAAGGTAGGGGTCAATAATAGCAGGAGGTATTGGGTAGGAGACTAGTTATGGAAGGTAGGGGTCAATAATAGCAGGAGGTATTGGGTAGGAGACTAGTTATGGAAGGTAGGGGTCAACAACAGCAGGAGGTATTGGGTAGGAGACTAGTTATGGAAGGTAGGAGTCAACAACAGCAGGGGGTATTGGGTAGGAGACTAGTTATGGAAGGTAGGGGTCAACAACAGCAGGAGGTATTGGGTAGGAGACTAGTTATGGAAGGTAGGGGTCAACAACAGCAGGAGGTATTGGGTAGGAGACTAGTTATGGAAGGTAGGGGTCAACAACAGCAGGGGGTATTGGGTAGGAGACTAGTTATGGAAGGTAGGGGTCAACAACAGCAGGAGGTATTGGGTAGGAGACTAGTTATGGAAGGTAGGGGTCAACAACAGCAGGGGGTATTGGGTAGGAGACTAGTTATGGAAGGTAGGGGTCAACAACAGCAGGAGGTATTGGGTAGGTTGATGAGGTGATCGTGTAAACGCACAGACAATGGTCTCTACACACTCATCATGCTTCACTAGGACCTCTTGATAATATTTTTTTCTACATCGTCATCAACAACAATAAACAACCACTATGGGGTCAAAATGGGGGGACAGAACACATCCATCCAAATAAAGAGAGAAAGATAGAACAGAGAAGAACAGAGTACGGCTATTAAGAGTGTACTAATGAGTTGCTGCTGCTACTGCTACTGTTACTACTACTACTACTGTTACTACTATTTCTACTGCTGCTACTACTGTCCGAGGAGCATTATGAATAGACAGCGTCATAGCTAGAACACAGATTCTAATATGGTTCTTCTCTGTGAGGGACTAGGTCCAGGTCCAGGCTTTGGTGCTGTCTGGATAACCCAAGCAGACCTGGGTTCAAACAGGATTAGATTTCTTTGAATATTTGAGCTGTGCTTTATTGAGCTTGGCTGGCACAGTGGAACCAACGACAGTCTCAAAAAAACGAATCTGGTTACTCCAGCCAGGCATAAAGAAAACAGATACTAGTTTAACCCAGGTAGGTCTGAACCAGCATTGACGCCGTCACTAAGTAACACTAGCCGTCGCTATAAACAGAGATCTTAAACTGGCCGAGGGAGTGGAGTGCCCAGTCTGTACAGGACTGGTCAGAGATAAAGATATAGAAGTCTACTGGGCATGACAGAGATCTTAACAAACTGGCCGAGGGAGTGGAGGGCCCTGTCTGTACAGGACTGGTCAGAGATAAAAATATAGAAGTCTACTGGGCATGACAGAGATCTTAACAAACTGGCCGAGGGAGTGGAGGGCCCTGTCTGTACAGGACTGGTCAGAGATAAAGATATAGAAGTCTACTGGGCATGACAGAGGATGATGTCATAATAATTAAGGTAGAAAAATACAAATAAAAGACGAAAACAAAATAGATAAATAAAAACCCAAAGTAAAATTTTACCACAAAACAAAAATGTGGTCTTTGGTGTTCCCTCAGTCAAACAGAGAGGGAAATGTCTTGCATAAAGCAGTGGGGTGGGGGGGCGGTAGCTAGCTCAGGTCAATCTCTCCTCTGATCCGAGGTTGATCTAAACCCCCCCCCACCAACCAACCGGCGTCCAGTTCCTGAACAAAACACCAACTACTACTGGCTGATAGAGTGAACTGCACCTTGGGGAATCATGACACAGGCAACAACAATACCTTTGTGGTTGAAAGTAAACTAGGTTGAAAAGGGAACAGGGTTTTGAGTCAACATGCTGTATGATGGATCCATAGGCTATAGAAGAGAAGAGCACTACACCAGTCTCACTGTGACATTTAAAGACATCTCAATAAGAAGTACAGTGGGGCAAAACAAGTATTTAGTCAGCCACCAATTGTGCAAGTTCTCCCACTTAAAAAGATGAGAGAGGCCTGTAATTTTCATCATAGGTACACTTCAACAATGACAGACAAAATGAGAAAAAAATCCAGAAAATCACATTGTAGGATTTTTTATGCATTTCTTTGCAAATGCATTAAAAATCGTGAAAAATAAGTATTTGGTCACCTACAAACAAGCAAGATTTCTGGCTCTCACAGACCTGTAACTTCTTCTTCCTCTGTCCTCCACTCGTTACCTGAATTAATGGCACCTGTTTGAACTTGTTATCAGTGTAAAAGACACCTGTCCACAACCTCAAACAGTCACACTCCAAACTCCACTATGGCCAAGACCAAAGAACTGTCAAAGGATACCAGAAACAAAATTGTAGACCTGCACCAGACTGGGAAGACTGAATCTGCAATAGGTTGGTTTGAAGAAATCAACTGTGGGAGCAATTATAAGGAAATGGAAGACATACAAGACCACTGATAATCTCCCTCGATCTGGGGCTCCACGCAAGATCTCACCCCGTGGGGTCAAAATGATCACAAAAATCCCAGATCCACACGGGGGGACCTAGTGAATGACCTGCAGAGAGCTGGGACCAAAGTAACAAAGCCTACCATCAGTAACACACTACGCTGCCAGGGACTCCTTTGGTGCCAGACGTGTCACCCTGTTTAAGCCAGTACATGTCCAAGCCCGTCTGAAGTTTGCTAGAGAGCATTTGGATGATCCAGAAGAAGATTGGGAGAATGTCATATGGTCAGATGAAACCAAAATATAACTTTTTGGTAAAAACTCAACTCGTCGTGTTTGGAGGACAAAGAATGCTGAGTTGCATCCAAAGAACACCATACCTACTGTGAAGCATGGGGGTGGAAACATCATGCTTTGGGGCTGTTTTTCTGCAAAGGGACCAGGACGACTGATCCGTTTAAAGGAAAGAATGAATGGGGCCATGTATCGTGAGATTTTGAGTGAAAACCTCCTTCCATCAGCAAGGGCATTGAAGATGAAACGTGGCTGGGTCTTTCAGCATGACAATGATCCCAAACACACCGCCCGGGCAAGGAAGGAGTGGCTTCGTAAGAAGCATTTCAAGGTCCTGGAGTGGCCTTGCCAGTCTCCAGATCTCAAACCCATAGAAAATCTTTGGAGGGAGTTGAAAGTCCGTGTTGCCTAGCAACAGCCCAAAAACATCACTGCTCTAGAGGAGATCTGCATGGAGGAATGGGCCAAAATACCAGCAACATTGTGTGAAAACCTTGAGAAGAATTACAGAAAACGTTGACCTCTATCATTGCCATCAAAGGGTATATAACAAAGTATTGAGATAAACGTTTGTTAGTGACCAAATACTTATTTTCCACCATAATTTGCAAATAAATTCATTAATAATCCTACAATGTGATTTTCTGGAATTTTTTTCTCATTTTGTCTGTCATAGTTGAAGTGTACCTATAATGAAAATTACAGGCCTCTCATCTTTTTAAGTGGGAGAACTTGCACAATTGGTGGCTGACTAAATACTTTTTTGCCCCACTGTAAGTATTTTCAGATTCTTTTTTTTGCATGGGGGTGGGTGGGTTTCTAAACTTAGGCAAATAGAAGGAGGAGGGAGGGGTTGGGTTGGTTCGTCTAGTGTGGGGAGTCTACAGCAGGGATGGCCAACTGTCATGGGACCGAAGTGGCTCGAGGGTCAGCGTACCCATCATGCAGGGCCGAAGTGGCTCGAGGGTCAGCGTTCCCATCATGCAGGGCCGAAGTGTCTCGAGGATCAGCGTACCCATCATGCAGGGCCGAAGTGGCTCGAGGGTCAGCGTTCCCATCACGCAGGGTCGAAGTGGCTCGAGGGTCAGCGTACCCATCATGCAGGGCCGAAGTGGCTCGAGGGTCAGCGTAGCCATCATGCAGGGCCGAAGTGGCTCGAGGGTCAGCGTTCCCATCATGCAGGGCCGAAGTGTCTCGAGGATCAGCGTACCCATCATGCAGGGCCGAAGTGGCTCGAGGGTCAGCGTTCCCATCATGCAGGGCCGAAGTGGCTCGAGGGTCAGCGTTCCCATCATGCAGGGCCGAAGTGGCTCGAGGATCAGCGTTCCCACGCAAGATTTTCTAACGAATATACTGCAATTCCACACATTTTCAGGGTGGGGAGAAATGTTTGCAGTTTTTAATATATCTGAATGAGAGTAACTAACATAATCAATGGGTTGTCCATGCCTGCTCTACAGACACTAACTAGTCAAACCATTCCAGGCTTAGTCCATCAAAAACACCTACTGAGGTCAGCAAAATAATACAGTTATTTGTGAATCTTTTTCTATTATTCAGCAAATGTTTTAACCATTGAACGTAGACTTTAAAGGGAACTTCTATTGAACTCTATGGACTCAATATTACAGTGTTGTCAATACTTTTGATAGTTTCCTATGTTTTCTGGATGCCCTGAAGCAGTGGTTCCCAAACAGGGGTACTAAGACCCCTGGGGGTATTTGGTCTATCCACAGGGGTTACTAGAGAAGACTTGTGAGACCACAGGCCTAATGTTAAAATCCTCATGATGGGGTACTAGGACCCCTGGGGGTATTTGGTCTACCCACAGGGGTTACTAGAGAAGACTTGTGAGACCACAGACCTAATGGTAAAATCCCTATAAGGTCTGGTCTTTCTGCAGGGCTGAGAGGTGGAGGGGTCTATAAGGGCTAGTATTTCTGCAGGGCTGAGAGGTAGAGGGGTCTATAAGGTCTGGTCTTTCTGCAGGGCTGAGATGTGGAGGGGTCTATAAGGTCTGGTCTTTCTGCAGGGCTGAGATGTGGAGGGGTCTATAAGGTCTGGTCTTTCTGCAGGGCTGAGATGTGGAGGGGTCTATAAGGTCTGGTCTTTCTGCAGGGCTGAGAGGTGGAGGGGTCTATAAGGTCTGGTCTTTCTGCAGGGCTGAGAGGTGGAGGGGTCTATAAGGTCTGGTCTTTCTGCAGGGCTGAGATGTGGAGGGGTCTATAAGGTCTGGTCTTTCTGCAGGGCTGAGAGGTGGAGGGGTCTATAAGGTCTGGTCTTTCTGCAGGGCTGAGAGGTGGAGGGGTCTATAAGGTCTGGTCTTTCTGCAGGGCTGAGATGTGGAGGGGTCTATAAGGTCTGGTCTTTCTGCAGGGCTGAGAGGTGGAGGGGTCTATAAGGTCTGGTCTTTCTGCAGGGCTGAGATGTGGAGGGGTCTATAAGGTCTGGTCTTTCTGCAGGGCTGAGATGTGGAGGGGTCTATAAGGTCTGGTCTTTCTGCAGGGCTGAGATGTGGAGGGGTGGAGGTGCTCGTCCACTCCACTCCCTCAGCTGTCCATCCTTGAAGATGAGGTTGAGAGCGGGCAGCGGAACACCAGACTCGGCCGGGGGCTGGCTGAGAGGACCGGACACTCCACTGTCAGGGTCGGGCTGACCCTGGCTGCCATCCTATAAGACACACAGGTCAGGGGTCAAAGGTCAGTTGTTGATAACACAGTACATTAGGCACCAAAAGGAAAAAAACTGAATAAAACAGGGCAGGAATTGTCCATTAAGAAATACCTGGAATTATCCAATACGAAACCCTAATGTACATTTTCCATTGCAAACCATTTAAAAACGTTTTCTGTTGTGTGCCCTTATGAACACGACCCAGGTACTTTCATGTAGTTTGTTACCAGTACTAAGGAGCCAGCTCTTTCATGTAGTATGTTACCAGTACTAATGAGCCAGCTCTTTCATGTAGTATGTTACCAGTACTAATGAGCCAGCTCTTTCATGTAGTATGTTACCAGTACTAATGAGCCAGCTCTTTCATGTAGTATGTTACCAGTACTAATGAGCCAGCTCTTTCATGTAGTATTTTACCAGTACTAATGAGCCAGCTCTTTCATGTACAGTGCCATGAAAATTATTTGACCCCTTTATGATTTTCTCTATTTAAAATAAAAATTGACAGTGTTCCAGACCACTGTGTGACCACGGTCTCTGTAGCCGATGTGAGCAAGACCTTTAAACAGGTCAACATTCACAAGGCCACAGGGCCAGACGGATTACCAAGGTGTCTACTCAGAATATGCGCTGAACAACTGGCAAGTTTCTTAAGTGAAATGTTCAACCTGCCCCTGACTGAGTCTGTAATACCTACATGTTTCAAGCAGACCCACCATAGTCCCTGTGCCCAAGAACACCGAGGTAACCTGTCTAAATGACTACCACCCTGTAGCACTCACATCCGTAGTCATGAAATGCTGGGAATGGCTCTCCTCAATGCCATTAAATGAAAGTCCAAATATGGGGAGTACTTTCCCATGGGACGGGACGTGTTGATCTTACTCGTTTGGTCTACTCTAGATCTTTCTCTCTCCACCCTTTGCCCACATTGTGTAACAGCCGGAGTGTTGGAACAGCGAGCTTGGTGCGAAAGGGGATGTCCTGGAATAATATTTGATATAGATCTACAGTTAGACTGGACATAAATAACAAAATCACTAGAATGACCGGGTCTGCATACTGGGATTCCTTATTATTTGGCCCTAGTGTGAAGGGAGATTATAAATGAGGATTCTGTATTCTTTTCAAAGCTGGTGTGATGTATAAATCAGATACCCATCATCAGTTATTGCAGGTTCCTCAAATGATATTGGTAATGCTATATAATATATTATAATATAATAATAATAATATTATAACAAGGATGACATGGGGACTATTTTCTGTTTTGCCAAATAGGCAACGTGTGAGTAATGAACATTAAGAACTCTGTTTTGTAGTTCTCGGATGAGGCAGGGCTTGAAAACTGATAAGGACTACAAAGGGAAACCCAGCCGTGAGCTGCCCAGTGACGCGGGCCTACCAGACGAGCTAAATGCCTTTTATGCTCGCTTTATTAAGGCAAGCAACACTGAAGCATGCATGAGTGCACCAGCTGTTCACACTCCACACTGCCCTTTCCCACCTAGACAAAAGGAACACCTGTTTGAGAATGCTGTTCATTGACTACAGCTCAGCATTCAACACCATAGTGTCCGCAAAGCTCATCACTAAGCTAAGGACCCTGGGACTAAACACCTCCCTCTGCAACTGGATCTGGACTTCCTGATGGGCCGCCCCCAGGTGGTAAGGGTAGGCAACAACACATCTGCTATGCTGATCCTCAACACTGGAGCTGTGTGCTGAGTCCCTTCCTGTACGACCTGTTCACCCACGACTCCAACACCATCATTAAGTTTGCTGACAACACAACAGTGAGCACCGACAATGATGAGACAGCCTATAAGGAGGATGTCAGAGACCTGGCTGTGTGGTGCAAAGACAACAACCTCTCCCTCAACGTGATCAAGACAAAGGAGCCGAGCACGACCCCATTAACATCGATGGGGCTGTAGTGCAGCGGGTCGAGAGTTAAGTTCCTTGGTGTCCACATCACTAACAAACTATCATGGTCCAAACATACCAAGACAGTTGTTAGGAGGGCATGACAACACCTTTTCCTCTTCAGGAGACTGAAAAGATTTGGGATGGGTCCCCAGATGCTCAAAAGGTTCTATAGCTGCACCATCGAGAGCATTCTGACCGGTTGCATCACCGCCTGGTATGGCAACTGCTCGGCATCTGACCATAAGGAACTACAGAGGGTAGCGTGTATGGCTCAGTACTTCCTGACATCAGGACCTATATACTAGGCGGTGTCAGAGGAAGGCCCCCAAAATTGTCAAAGACTCCTGTCACCCAAGTCATAGACTGTTTTCTATGCTACTACACAGGAAGTGGTACCGGAGCGCCAAGTCTAGGACCAAAAGGCTCCTTAACAGCTTCTATTCCCAAGCCAGAAGACTGCTGAACAACTAATCAAATAGCCACCCAGACTACTTACAATGACCCCCCTTTGTTTTTACACTACCACTACTCTCTGTTTATTATCTATGCATATACACTTTACAAATTTCGTCGATTGACTCGGTACCGGTACCTCCTGTATTTAGCCTTGTTATTGTTATGTACATTTCTTGTGTTACTTTTTGATAATGTAGATGTAGTTTTACTTTAGTATATTTAGTAAATATTTATTGAACTACATTGTTGGTTACGGGCCTGTAAGTAAGCATTTCACGGAAAGGTCTACACCTGTTGTATTCGGCACATGTGACAAATAAAATCAGATTTGATTTGTGAGTAATGAACATTAAGAACTCTTCTGGTTGTCTCGCTCCCATTACTCTTCCCAGTACCTTCTCTAGTTTTACTGACATTCTGAAATCAAAATAGGTCTTTCCTCTATTGTGATGTGAATGTGAATAAGTGATACTACAAAGTTTTTGCTTTGTATATTGATATTTGTATATGTATATAGATAAATGGATATTTGTATATTGATATTTGTATATGTATATAGATAAATGGATATATGTATATAGATAAATGGATATTTGTATATTGATATTTGTATATGTATATAGATAAATGGATATTTGTATATTGATATTTGTATATGTATATAGATAAATGGATATTTGTATATTGATATTTGTATATGTATATAGATAAATGGATATTTGTATATTGATATTTGTATATGTATATAGATAAATGGATATATGTATATAGATAAATGGATATTTGTATATTGATATTTGTATATGTATATAGATAAATGGATATTTGTATATTGATATTTGTATATGTATATAGATAAATGGATATTTGTATATTGATATTTGTATATGTATATAGATAAATGGATATATGTATATAGATATATGGATATATGTATATTGACAAATGGATATATGGATATTTGTACATGATATATGGATCATGATATACGTACAGTGGGGCAAAAAAGTATTTAGTCAACCACCAATTGTGCAAGTTTATTTTAGGAAAGAATGAATGGGGCCATGTATTGTGAGATTTTGATTGAAAACCTCCTTCCATCAGCAAGGGCATTGAAGATGAAACGTGGCTGTGTCTTTCAGCATGACAATGATCCCAAACACACCGCCCGGGCAATGAAGGAGTGGCTTCGTAAGAAGCATTTCAAGGTCCTGGAGTGGCCTAGCCAGTCTCCAGATCTCAACCCTGTAGAAAATCTTCGGAGGGAGTTGAAAGTCTGTGTTGCCCAGCAACAGCCCCAAAACATCACTGCTCTAGAGGAGCTCTGCATGGAGGAATGGGCCAAAATACCAGCAACAGTGTGTGAAAACCTTGTGAAGACTTACAGAAAACGTTTGACCTCTATCATTGCCATCAAAGGGTATGTAACAAAGTATTGAGATAAACTTTTGTTATTTCCCACCATAATTTGCAAATAAATTCATTAAATATCCTACAATGTGATTTCCTGTTTTTTTTCTCATTTTGTCTGTCATAGTTGAAGTGTACCTATGATGAAAATGACAGGCCTCTCTCATCTTTTTAAGTGGGAGAACTTGCACAATTGGTGGCTGACGAAATACTTTTTTGCCCCACTTTATGTATATGGATATATTGATATTGATATATGGAAATATGTATAAATATGTATATTGATATATGTATATTGATATATGTATATATGTATATTGATATATGTATATATGTATATTGATATATGGATATATATATATTGATATATGTATATTGATATATGTATATTGATATATGGATATATATATATTGATATATGTATATTGATATATGTATATTGATATATGTATATTGATATATGTTGATATATGTATATTGATATATGTATATTGATATATGTATATATGGATATATGTATATGGATATATGTATATGGATATATGTATATTGATATATGTATATTGATATATGTATATTGATATATGTATATATGGATATTGATATATGTATATATGGATATTGATATATGTATATATGGATATTGATATATGTATATATGGATATTGATATATGTATATTGATATATGTATATATGGATATTGATATATGTATATATGTATATTGATATATGTATATCGATATATGTATATATGGATATTGATATATGTATATATGGATATTGATATATGTATATTGATATATGTATATATGTATATTGATATATGTATATATGGATATTGATATATGTATATATGGATATTGATATATGTATATATATATATTGATATATGTATATTGATATATGTATATTGATATATGGATATATATATATTGATATATGTATATTGATATATGTATATTGATATATGTATATTGATATATGTTGATATATGTATATTGATATATGTATATTGATATATGTATATATGGATATATGTATATGGATATATGTATATGGATATATGTATATTGATATATGTATATTGATATATGTATATTGATATATGTATATATGGATATTGATATATGTATATATGGATATTGATATATGTATATATGGATATTGATATATGTATATATGGATATTGATATATGTATATTGATATATGTATATATGGATATTGATATATGTATATATGTATATTGATATATGTATATCGATATATGTATATATGGATATTGATATATGTATATATGGATATTGATATATGTATATTGATATATGTATATATGTATATTGGATATATGGATATTGATATATGTATATATGGATATTGATATATGTATATATGTATATTGATATATGTATATTGATATATGTATATGGATATATGTATATGGATATATGTATATGGATATATGTATATGGATATATGTATATTGATATATGTATATGGATATATGTATATGGATATATGTATATTGATATATGTATATTGATATATGTATATGGATATATGTATATGGATATATGTATATGGATATATGTATATGGATATATGTATATGGATATATGTATATGGATATATGTATATGGATATATGTATATGGATATATGGATATTGATATATGTATATGTATATATGTATATATGTATATTGATATATGTATATGTATATATGTATATGTATATATGTATATATGTATATTGATATATGTATATGTATATATGTATATTGATATATGTATATGTATATATGTATATTGATATATGTATATGGATATATGTATATGGATATATGTATATGGATATATGTATATGGATATATGTATATTGATATATGTATATGTATATATGTATATGTATATATGTATATATGTATATTGATATATGTATATTGATATATGTATATTGATATATGTATATGTATATATGTATATTGATATATGTATATGGATATATGTATATGGATATATGTATATGGGGGTTCTGGCTGGGCGCTTGAGGTGTGGCAGCATGGAAACAGGTTTATGAGACTGGACCACTTTCAGTGTTCTGGTCCGATTGGCTGGTTTGATTTGAGTGCTCTTCAAGTGGCAGCAAGGTGTAATACAATAGAAAGCAGCTCTTACCTGGAACGACTGAACAAAACTCAGAACATTCAATGATAGTGTTCGGCTGGAATGAAGTAAGTCTTGAAGGCTGAAACAACAAAGAATTACACCTTCATCCTTCTTTTAAGTTGACACTTTTTAAGATAAACCCCCCCCCCAAAACAACCTCTAGTCTTTTTCCATTTCCCAACCAGGCCATAAAAAAAACAGGCTCTTTATGTTGTTCTTCCTGTACCTGTCTTTGCTACAGAGGCCGTGCGAGGCGATCTTTCGGCATATTTTGCGGTTGAGCTCGGAGCTGAAGAGAGGCATCCCAAAGCACAGCTCTAGAGGGACCCAGTCATCTTCTGTCAACGGCACTGCAGGGGGGGTACCAAACATTACATCATCAAACGGGGACAAGAAGAGAGATAAATCCTGTATGCTCTAGTCGGCTGGCCCTCGCTACATATTTGTCGCCAGACCCACTGGCTCCAGGTCATCTACAAGGCCATGCTAGGTAAAGCTCTGCCTTATCTCAGTTCACTGGTCACGATGGCAACACCCATCCATAGCACGCGCTCCAGCAGGTGTATCTCACTGATCATCCCTAAAGCCAACACCTCATTCGGCCGCCTTTCGTTCCAGTTCTCTGCTGCCTGTGACTGGAACGAATTGCAAAAATCGCTTAAGTTGGAGACTTTTATCTCCCTCACCAACTTCAAACATCAGCTATCTGAGCAGCTAACCGATCGCTGCAGCTGTACATAATCGATTGGTAAATAGCCCACCCATTTTCACCTACCTCATCCCCATACTGTTTTTATTTTTTACTTTTCTGCTCTTTTGCACACCAATATCTCTACCTGTACATGATCATCTGATCATTTATCACTCCAGTGTTAATCTGCAATATTGTAATTATTCGCCTACCTCCTCATGCCTTTTGCACACATTGTATATAGACTCCCCTTTTTTTCTACTGTGTTATTGACTTGTTAATTGTTTTACTCCATGTGTAACTCTGTGTTGTCTGTTCACACTGCTATGCTTTATCTTGGCCAGGTCGCAGTTGTAAATGAGAACTTGTTCTCAACTAGCCTACCTGGTTAAATAAAGGTGAAATAAAAAATAAAATTAAAATAAAATCACAGAACGGAACGTGAGAGTATAAGAATATAGAATAGATTAGAATAAAACCAAGGATGGAAATTCCCTTTTGACCTCTCAGTGACACAGACTCACTAAAAACACATGAACAATATATACTGTACACTGAGTGGACAAAACATTAGGAACACCTACTCCCTCCATGACATAGACTAACCAGGTGAATATATATACTGTACACTGAGTGGACAAAACATTAGGAACACCTACTCCCTCCATGACATAGACTAACCAGGTGAATATATATACTGTACACTGAGTGGACAAAACATTAGGAACACCTACTCCCTCCATGACATAGACTAACCAGGTGAATATATACTGTACACTGAGTGGACAAAACATTAGGAACACCTACTCCCTCCATGACATAGACTAACCAGGTGAATCCAGGTGAAAGCTATGATCATTTATTGATGTCACTTAAATCCATTTCAATCAGTGTAGATGGAGGGGAGGAGACACGTTAAAGGATTTTTAAGCCCTGAGACAATTCCAAAAGAGGGTGCAACTCCTTATTAGGAAGGTGTTCCTAATGTTGTGGACACTCAGAAACAGATAGGGGGAAGGGGGGTGCAACTCCTTATTAGGAAGGTGTTCCTAATGTTGTGGACACTCAGAAACAGATAGGGGAAGGGGGTGCAACTCCTTATTAGGAAGGTGTTCCTAATGTTGTGGACACTCAGAAACAGATAGGGGGAAGGGGGGTGCAACTCCTTATTAGGAAGGTGTTCCTAATGTTGTGGACACTCAGAAACAGATAGGGGGAAGGGGGGTGCAACTCCTTATTAGGAAGGTGTTCCTAATGTTGTGGACACTCAGAAACAGATAGGGGGAAGGGGGTGCAACTCCTTATTAGGAAGGTGTTCCTAATGTTGTGGACACTCAGAAACAGATAGGGGGAAGGGGGGTGCAACTCCTTATTAGGAAGGTGTTCCTAATGTTGTGGACACTCAGTTAGAAACAGATAGGGGGAAGGGGGGTGCAACTCCTTATTAGGAAGGTGTTCCTAATGTTGTGGACACTCAGAAACAGATAGGGGGAAGGGGGGTGCAACTCCTTATTAGGAAGGTGTTCCTAATGTTGTGGACACTCAGTTAGAAACAGATAGGGGGAAGGGGGGTGCAACTCCTTATTAGGAAGGTGTTCCAGATGTCTGATTCAAAAGCCTCTTCCAAAGGGATGAATAGTCACTATTGTATTCGAAGTGGTATACTAGTAGTATGAACCTTGGAACAAAGCACCAGTTTCAGTAGCCCCACTGTCCCCTTCTGCTGCTTGCTTTCCTTCTCCAAAAGTAGTGCACTACATAGGGAATAGGGTGCTATTTCAGATCGCCCCCTAGTTTGAGTAGACTGTACTATACCTTCTGCCGCTTGCTTTCCTCCATTGTTGTCCTCTGTGACCAGCTCAAAGGACTCCGTGCTGCTGTTGGCCTCCAACCCACCTCCCAGATGACTGTCTCCTATATAGACAATATAACAATAGTTACCCACCACCCAGTTGCCTAGTTAAATAAGGATTAGAAACCCAGTTGACCCTCTGGAGAGCCCTGCGGTTGAGGGCGGTGCAGTTGCTGTACCAGGCGGTGATACAGCCAGAAGGGATGCTCTCAATGGTGCATCTGTAAACGTTTGTGAGGGTCTTAGGAACCAAGACGAATTTCCTCAGCCTCCTGAGGTTGAAGAGGCTCTGTTGCGCCTTCTTCACCACACTGTCTGTGTGGGTGGACCATTTCAGATCGTCAGTGACGTGTTCCCCCGAGGAACTCTAAGGTTTATACCTTCTCCAAGAAGTCTAGGACCCAGTTGCATAGGACGGGGATCAGACCCAAATGATGAGCTTGAAGGGCACTGTGGTGTTGAATGCTGAGCTGTTGGCAATGAACAGCATTCTTACATAGTTATTCCTCTTGTCCAGGATGGGATAGGGCAGTGAAATGGCGATTGCATGGTCTGTGGATTTATTCAGGTGGTATTGAAATTGGGTCTAGGGTGGCAGGTAAGGGGGAGGTGATATGATCCTTGACTAGTCTCTCAAAGCACTTCATGATGACAGAAGTGGGTGCCACGGGACGACAGTCCCTCTGTTCAGTTACCTTGGCCTTCTTGGGTACAGGAACAATGGTGGCCATCTTGAAGCAAGTGGGGACAACAGACTGGGATAGGGAGAGATTGAATATGTCCGTAAACACTCCAGCCAGCTGGTCTGCGCATGCTCTGAGGACGCAGCTAGGGATGCTGTCTGGGCCGGCAGCCTTACGAGGGTTAACACGCTTAAATGTCTTAATCAAGTCGGCCTCGGAGAACGAGTGCCCACAGTCCATGGGAGCGGGCCGCGTCGATGGCACTGTCGATGGCACTGTCGATGGCACTGTCGATGGCACTGTGTTATCCTTAAAGAGGGCGAAGAAAGTGTTTAGCTTGTCCGGGAGCAGGACGTGGCTGGTTTTCCCTTTGAAGTCTTAAGTTGTAGTTTATAATCCATGATTGTCTGTTGACCCTGCCACATTCAGTTGAAGTCAGGAAGTTGGGACATCTACGATGTGCATGACAAGTCATTTTTCCAACAATATCTTACAGACAGATTATTTCACTTATAATTCAATGTATCACAATTCCAGTGGGTCTGGAGGGACTGGTGCACTTCACAAAATAGATGAAAATTATGTGGATATATTGAAGCAACGCCTCAAGACATCAGTCAGGAAGTTAAAGCTTGGTCGCAAATGGGTCTTCCAAATGGACAATGACCCCAAGCATACTTCCAAAGTTGTGGCAAAATGGTTTAAGGACAAAAAACTGCACTGTTTGTAATCAACTATATTCCCTGGCACCTTGCAATGGTTAAATGCGGTGGTGGTTCATGCTTCCAGTTTGCACAAAGTCCAGACATTATGGGCTAATAATGTTGGAAATGACACAAAAAACTATATATCCTACAACGTTGCTTAGGAGCAAGAAGCAGAAGCAGACCTGCCATGTCCGTCGGCACCATCTTACCTCATTATATACTCAGTGGACAGTTTATTAGGTACACTATCACAAAAATGGTTTGTTCCTACAGACAGTGAGTCAAGTGGCCTTGGATTGCTATATAAAGCAGGCAGACCGGCATTAAGGCATTCATTTATTCGATTGAACATTAGCATGGGCAAAACCAGTGACCTAAAGCAACTTTGAGTAGATTGTTGGTGCCAGGCGAGCTGGTTCCAGTATCTCAGAAATGGCCTCCGGGGCTTTTCAGTGTCTAGGGTTTCCAGAGAATAGTGTGACAAACCAAAAACCCAGCGGCACAAACAGCCTGTTGATGAGAGAGGTCCAAGAAGAATGGCAAGGTTTGTGCTATCAGGCGGCCCACAAACAGGCATGTAACGGCGCAGTACAGTCCTTGTCATGGCTATTGCAGCAGACAACCACACCGGGTTCCTATCAGCTAAAAACAAGAAGCAGCAGCCCCAGTGGGCACCCCATCACCAACACTGGACAATTTTGGGGTGATAAAAATCTCTTGATACCAATATTGGGTAACATTTCCATGCCCCGAAGGATTCAGGCTGTTTTGCGGGCAAAGAGGGGTCCGACCCAGTACCTAATAAACTGAACATGGAGTATAGGTTCTATATCTATGGTCCCCTGTTCTAGACAGTATTGGTTCTATATCTATGGTCCTCTGTTCCAAACAGTATAGGTTCTATATCTATGGTCCCCTGTTCCAAACAGTATCGGTTCTATATCTATGGTCCTCTGTTCCAAACAGTGTAGGTTCTATATCTATGGTCCTCTGTTCCAAACAGTATTGGTTCTATATCTATGGTCCCCTGTTCTAGACAGTATCGGTTCTATATCTATGGTCCCCTGTTCCAAACGGTATAGGTTCTAGATCTATGGTCCTCTGTTCCAAACAGTATCGGTTCTATATCTATGGTCCTCTGTTCCAAACAGTGTAGGTTCTATATCTATGGTCCTCTGTTCCAAACAGTATTGGTTCTATATCTATGGTCCCCTGTTCCAAACAGTATTGGTTCTATATCTATGGTCCCCTGTTCTAGACAGTATCGGTTCTATATCTATGGTCCCCTGTTCTAGACAGTATCGGTTCTATATCTATGGTTCCCTGTTCTAGACAGTGTAGGTTCTATATCTATGGTCCCCTGTTCCAAACGGTATAGGTTCTTTTTCTATGGTCCCCTGTTCTAGATAGTATCGGTTCTATATCTATGGTCCCCTGTTCTAGACAGTGTAGGTTCTATATCTATGGTCCCCTGTTCTAGACGGTATAGGTTCTTTTTCTATGGTCCCCTGTTCTAGACAGTATCGGTTCTATATCTATGGTCCCCTGTTCTAGACAGTATCGGTTCTATATCTATGGTCCCCTGTTCTAGACAGTGTAGGTTCTATATCTATGGTCCCCTGTTCTAGACAGTGTAGGTTCTATATCTATGGTCCCCTGTTCTAGACAGTATCGGTTCTATATCTATGGTCCCCTGTTCTAGACAGTATCGGTTCTATATCTATGGTCCTATGTTCTAGACAGTGTAGGTTCTATATCTATGGTCCCCTGTTCTAGACAGTATCGGTTCTATATCTATGGTCCCCTGTTCTAGACAGTATCGGTTCTATATCTATGGTCCCCTGTTCTAGACAGTATCGGTTCTATATCTATGGTCCCCTGTTCTAGACAGTGTAGGTTCTATATCTATGGTCCCCTGTTCTAGACAGTGTAGGTTCTATATCTATGTCCCCTGTTCTAGACAGTATCGGTTCTATATCTATGGTCCCCTGTTCTAGACAGTATCGGTTCTATATCTATGGTCCCCTGTTCTAGACAGTATCGGTTCTATATCTATGGTCCCCTGTTCTAGACAGTGTAGGTTCTATATCTATGGTCCCCTGTTCTAGACAGTGTAGGTTCTATATCTATGGTCCCCTGTTCTAGACAGTGTAGGTTCTATATCTATGGTCCCCTGTTCTAGACAGTGTAGGTTCTATATCTATGGTCCCCTGTTCTAGACAGTGTAGGTTCTATATCTATGGTCCCCTGTTCTAGACAGTGTAGGTTCTATATCTATGGTCCCCTGTTCTAGACAGTGTAGGTTCTATATCTATGGTCCCCTGTTCTAGACAGTGTAGGTTCTATATCTATGGTCCCCTGTTCTAGACAGTATCGGTTCTATATCTATGGTCCCCTGTTCTAGACAGTATTGGTTCTATATCTATGGTCCCCTGTTCTAGACAGTATCGGTTCTATATCTATGGTCCCCTGTTCTAGACAGTATCGGTTCTATATCTATGGTCCCCTGTTCTAGACAGTATCGGTTCTATATCTATGGTCCCCTGTTCTAGACAGTATCGGTTCTATATCTATGGTCCCCTGTTCTAGACAGTATCGGTTCTATATCTACCAAAAAGTGTTAAATAAATCAAAATATAGTTTATATTTGAGATTCTTCAAAGTAGCCACCCTTTGCCTTGATGACAGCTTTGCACACTCTTGGCATTCCCTCAAACAGCTTCATGAGGAATGCATTTCCGAAAGTCTTGAAGGAGGTCCCACATATGCTGAGCACTTGTTGGCTGCTTTTCCTTCACTCTGCGGTCCAACTCATCCCAAACCATCTCAATTGGGTTGAGGATGGGTGATTGTGGAGGCCAGGTCATCTGATGCAGCACTCCATCACTCTCCTTCATGGTCAAATAGCCATTACACAGCCTGGAGGTGTGTTGGGTCATTGTCCTGTTGAAAAACAAATGATAGTCCCACTAAGCCCAAACCAGATGGGATGGTGTATCGCTGCAGAGTACTGTGGTAGCCATGCTGGTTAAGTGTACCTTGAATTCTAAATAAATCACTGACAGTGTCACCAGCAAAGCACCATCACACCTCCTCCTCCATGCTTCACAGTGGGAACCACACATGCAGAGATCATTCGTTCACCTACTCTGCGTCTCACAAAGACACAGCGGTTTGAACCAAAAATCTCAAATTTGGCCTCATCAGACCAAAGGAAAGATTTTCACCAGTCTAATGTCCATTGCTCGTGTTTCTTGGCCCGAGCAAGTCTCTTCTTATTATTGGTGTCCTTTAGTAGTAGTGGTTTCTTTGCAGCAATTCGACCATGAAGGCCTGATTATTTCTTACTTTTATTTTCTATTTTTTACTTACTTTTTTAACTTCTTAAAGCATTGTTGGTTAAGGGCTTGTAAATAAGCATTTCACTGTAAGGTCTACAACTGTTGTATTCGGCGCATGTGACAAATACAATTGTATTTTATTTGATTCATGCAGTCTCCTCTGAACAGTTGATGTTGAGATGTGTCTGCTACTTGAACTCTGTGAAGCATTTATTTGGGCTGCCATTTCTGAGGCTGGTAACTCTAATGAACTAATCCTCTGCAGCAGATGTAACTCTGGGTCTTCCTTTCCTGTGGCGGTCCTCATGAGAGACAGTTTCATCATTGCACTTCATGGTTTTTGCGACTGCACTTGAAGAAACTTGCAAAATTCTTGAAATGTTCCGTTTTGACTGACTTTCATGTCTTAAAGTAATGATGGGACTGTCGTTTTGCTTTGATTATTTGAGCTGTTCTTCCCATAATATGGACTTGGTCTTTAACCAAATAGGGCTATCTTCTGTATACTACCCCTACCTCGTCACAACTGATTGGCTCAAACACATTAAGATGGACCGAAGTTCCAGAAATATACTTTTAACAAGGCACGCCCGTTAATTGAAATGCATTCCAGGTGACTACCTCATGAAGCTGGTTGAGAGAATGCCAAGAGTATGCAAAGCTGTCATCGAGGCAAAGGGTGGCTACTTTGAAGAATCTCAAATATAAAATATATTTAGATTTGTTAACACTTGTTTGGTTACTACATGATTCCATGTGTTATTTCATAGTTTTGATGTCTTCACTATTATTCTACAATGTAGAAAATAGTCAAAAATAAAGAAAAACCCTGGAATGAGCAGGTGTGTCCAAACTTTTGATTGGTACTGCATATATATATTGACTGAAGACGGGAGACTGCATTCATTCGGCTGGCCAATTACCGTCATCCAAAATTCTATGACCGTCGCAACCCTAATCCCAACCCTCCACTCACCCCTGCCGTCGGAGCTCTCGCTGGCCCTCCTGCGGTGCCTGTTGTTGGGGTTGAGCATGGTGATGTAACCACACTGGTGCTCCAGATCCACCTTCTCCCTCAGCAGCAGCAGGGCCTTGTGGACACACATGTTGGAGGAGGAGAACTCTGTGGGAGGGGGGGGGCAGAAAGAGTTCAACTAGGTTTACGCAGAAAGATTTGTATATCAACTCTTACATGTGATACTTCTAACGTGTCACTTCTTGTAGTCAACCAAATTCAACAGAAGAGAGGGCTTGAGAAAGCAACAGGTCTCTGACTTGATTATCAGATACTATCGTCAGTTCTGCAGGCTCAGATAGATAGCAGTGCATCAAATACAGCAGCTTGAGAACTAGCTACCTCCTTTGAGATCCTCCCGGTCAAACGGGAAGGGGACATGAACTGTCTCTCCATGACCCTGCAGCCCATGGCCCTGTGGACCCAGAGAGACTTACGTTAGAGTGTGTGTGTGTGTGTGTGTGTGTGTGTGTGTGTGTGTGTGTGTGTGTGTGTGTGTGTGTGTGTGTGTGTGTGTGTGTGTGTGTGTGTGTGTGTGTGTGTGTGTGTGTGTGTGTGTGTGTGTGTGTGTGTGTGTGTGTGTGTGTGTGTCTTACCTGTATGAGTACAGCGGAGTGTGTGAGGGCGTCATTGAGCATGGTCAGCACGTTGGACGTAGGAACCACACCGGGGTCGTGACCCCAGGAAGTGATCAGCAGCCTGTCAAAAACCTGGAACACATACAATAATCACCAGGAATCCTCACAACCAGAAAAACTGAGTGTGTCATTCTGATGACAGGTAGTAGCACTCAGGCCAGGCAGCAAGGCGATTTCACACACACAGATAAAGGCTAGTACCAAACTAAAACGGATGTTCAACGGAAGTAGATTTTTAGACCAAGACTAAGATGAATCTGTGTCCGGGAAACCAGTCCACAGAATATCGGACCATTAAAACTGACCTGATGTCTGGTAGTTTCTACAGACTGACTTGGAAGATGTCTGGTAGTTTCTACAGACTGACCTGGAAGATGTCTGGTAGTTTCTACAGACTGACCTGGAAGATGTCTGGTAGTTTCTACAGACTGACCTGGAAGATGTCTGGTAGTTTCTATAGACTGACCTGGAAGATGTCTGGTAGTTTCTACAGACTGACCTGGAAGATGTCTGGTAGTTTCTACAGACTGACCTGGAAGATGTCTGGTAGTTTCCGGAGCCTGGAGCCCTTGGACAGCAGCAGGGAGGGAGGACCCTGGCCGGTCACATGGTACAGATAGAGCTTGAACCAGATGGAGCTCACTTCGGGGATTGCTGGGCCAATGTGCTACAGGGGGAACAATAAAGTTTATTTATTCATAAATGTATGGTTGATTTGAATAGGGAGAAATGCAAGCACATACGACTTTATGTACCATGACATGAATCAGATTAGATGGCCAAAGTTCATGGAATTTACAAGAATGTTCAAATCCCGAAATAAAATAATAGCAGGCTAATCCACCCTCCTGACTGTGGCCGATCCACCACCCTGACTGTGGCCGATCCACCCTCCTGACTGTGGCCGATCCACCCTGCTGACTGTGGCCGATCCACCCTGCTGACTGTGGCCGATCCACCCTGCTGACTGTGGCCGATCCACCCTGCTGACTGTGGCCGATCCACCCTCCTGACTGTGTCCGATCCACCCTCCTGACTGTGGCCGATCCACCCTCCTGACTGTGGCCGATCCACCCTCCTGACTGTGGCCGATCCACCACCCTGACTGTGGCCGGTCCACCCTGCTGACTGTGGCCGATCCACCACCCTCCTGACTGTGGCCGATCCACCACCCTCCTGACTGTGGCCGATCCACCACCCTCCTGACTGTGGCCGATCCACCCTCCTGACTGTGGCCGATCCACCCTCCTGACTGTGGCCGATCCACCACCCTGACTGTGGCCGATCCACCACCCTGACTGTGGCCGATCCACCACCCTGACTGTGGCCGATCCACCACCCTGACTGTGGCCGATCCACCACCCTGACTGTGGCCGATCCACCCTGCTGACTGTGGCCGATCCACCCTGCTGACTGTGGCCGATCCACCCTGCTGACTGTGGCCGATCCACCCTGCTGACTGTGGCCGATCCACCCTGCTGACTGTGGCCGATCCACCCTGCTGACTGTGGCCGATCCACCCTCCTGACTGTGGCCGATCCACCACCCTCCTGACTGTGGCCGATCCACCACCCTCCTGACTGTGGCCGATCCACCATGTTGACTGAGAACGATCCACCCTGCTGACTGTGGCCAGTCGACCCTGCTGACTGTGGCCGATCCACCACCCTGACTGTGGTCGATCCACCCTCCTGACTGTGGCCGATCCACTCTCCTGACTGTGGCCGATCCACCACCCTCCTGACTGTGGCCGATCCACCACCCTCCTGACTGTGGCCGATCCACCACCCTCCTGACTGTGGCCGATCCACCACCCTCCTGACTGTGGCCGATCCACCCTCCTGACTGTGGCCGATCCACCCTCCTGACTGTGGCCGATCCACCAGCCTGACTGTGGCCGATCCACCACCCTGACTGTGGCCGATCCACCACCCTGACTGTGGCCGATCCACCACCCTGACTGTGGCCGATCCACCACCCTGACTGTGGCCGATCCACCCTGCTGACTGTGGCCGATCCACCCTGCTGACTGTCGCCGATCCACCCTGCTGACTGTGGCCGATCCACCCTGCTGACTGTGGCCGATCCACCCTGCTGACTGTGGCCGATCCACCCTGCTGACTGTGGCCGATCCACCCTCCTGACTGTGACCGATCCACCCTGCTGACTGTGGCCGATCCACCACCCTCCTGACTGTGGCCGATCCACCATGCTGACTGAGAACGATCCACCCTGCTGACTGTGGCCAGTCGACCCTGCTGACTGTGGCCGATCCACCACCCTGACTGTGGCCGATCCACCCTCCTGACTGTGGCCGATCCACCCTCCTGACTGTGGCCGATCCACTCTCCTGACTGTGGCAGATCCACTCTCCTGACTGTGGCCGATCCACTCTCCTGACTGTGGCCGATCCACTCTCCTGACTGTGGCCGATCCACCCTGCTGACTGTGGCCGATCCACTCTCCTGACTGTGGCAGATCCACTCTCCTGACTGTGGCCGATCCACTCTCCTGACTGTGGCCGATCCACCCTGCTGACTGTGGCCGATCCACCATGCTGACTGTGGCCGATCCACCCTGCTGACTGTGGCCAGTCGACCCTGCTGACTGTGGCCGATCCACCATCCTGACTGTGGCCGATCCACCATCCTGACTGTGGCCGATCCACCATCCTGACTGTGGCCGATCCACCACCCTGACTGTGGCCGATCCACCACCCTGACTGTGGCCGATCCACCATCCTGACTGTGGCCGATCCACCACCCTGACTGTGGCCGATCCACCACCCTGACTGTGGCCGATCCACCACCCTGACTGTGGCCGATCCACCACCCTGACTGTGGCCGATCCACCACCCTGACTGTGGCCGATCCACCACCCTGACTGTGGCCGATCCACCACCCTGACTGTGGCCGATCCACCACCCTGACTGTGGCCGATCCACCACCCCGACTGTGGCCGATCCACCCTGCTGACTGTGGCCGATCCACCACCCTGACTGTGGCCGATCCACCCTGCTGACTGTGGCCGATCCACCCTCCTGACTGTGGCCGATCCACCCTCCTGACTGTGGCCGATCCACCCTCCTGATTGTGGCCGATCCACCCTGCCGACTGCGGCCGATCCACCACCCTCCCGACTGCGGCCGATCCACCACCCTCCCGACTGTGGCCGATCCACCACCCTCCCGACTGTGGCCGATCCACCACCCCGACTGTGGCCGATCCACCACCCCGACTGTGGCCGATCCACCCTGCTGACTGTGGCCGATCCACCCTGCTGACTGTGGCCGATCCACCCTGCTGACTGTGGCCGATCCACCCTGCTGACTGTGGCCGATCCACCCTGCTGACTGTGGCCGATCCACCCTGCTGACTGTGGCCGATCCACCCTGCTGACTGTGGCCGATCCACCCTGCTGACTGTGGCCGATCCACCCTGCTGACTGTGGCCGATCCACCCTCCTGACTGTGGCCGATCCACCCTGCTGACTGTGGCCGGTCCACCACCCTCCTGACTGTGGCCGATCCACCATGCTGACTGAGAACGATCCACCCTGCTGACTGTGGCCAGTCGACCCTGCTGACTGTGGCCGATCCACCACCCTGACTGTGGCAGATCCACCCTCCTGACTGTGGCCGATCCACTCTCCTGACTGTGGCAGATCCACTCTCCCGACTGTGGCCGATCCACCACCCTCCCGACTGCGGCCGATCCACCACCCTGCCGACTGCGGCCGATCCACCACCCTCCCGACTGTGGCCGATCCACCACCCTCCCGACTGTGGCCGATCCACCACCCCGACTGTGGCCGATCCACCACCCTCCCGACTGTGGCCGATCCACCACCCCGACTGTGGCCGATCCACCACCCCGACTGTGGCCGATCCACCACCCCGACTGTGGCCGATCCACCACCCAGACTGTGGCCGATCCACCACCCAGACTGTGGCCGATAGTTCTGTATCTGTATAACTGTATAGTTCTGTAGCTGTATAGTTCTGTAGCTGTATAGCTGTATAGTTCCGTAGCTGTATAGCTGTATAGTTCTGTAGTTGTATAGTTCTGTAGCTGTATAGCTGTATAGTTCTGTAGCTGTATAGTTCTGTAGCTGTGTAGCTCTGTAGCTGTATAGTTATGTAGCTGTATAGCTGTATAGTTCTGTAGCTGTATAGTTATGTAGCTGTATAGCTGTATAGTTCTGTAGTTGTGTAGTTATGTAGCTGTATAGCTGTATAGTTCTGTAGCTGTATAGTTCTGTAGCTGTAGCTGTATAGCTCTGTAGCTGTATAGTTCTGTAGCTCTATAGTTGTATTTCTCTATAGTTGTATAGCTCTAATTTAAATGGATTTTTATTTGGATTTAATGTAATGGACATACACAAAATTCATGAAGTGAAATTTTAAAAAATGACTTAAAAAAATATATATACATATTATAAATGGAAAAGTGGTGCGTTCATATGTATTCACCCCTTTACTATGAAGCCCCTAAATAAGATCTGGTGCTTCCAATTACCTTCAGAAGTCACATTACTAGTTAAATAAAGTATGAGTGCAATCTAAGTGTCACATGATCTGTCACATGATCTCAGTATATACAGACCTGTTCTGTTAGGCCCCAGAGTCTACAACACCACTAAGCAAGTGGCACCATTAAGAACAAGGAGCTCTCCAAACAGGTCAGGGACAAAGTTGTGGAGAAGTAAAGATCAGGGTTGGGTTATAGAAAAATATCAGAAACTTTGAACAGAAATTAATTACAATTTTTTTAAAGAATATGGTACCACAACAAACCTGTCAAGAGAGGGCCGCCCACCAAAACTCACGGACCAGACAAAGAGGGCATTAATCAGAGAGGCAACAAAGATAACCCTGAAGGAGGTGCAAAGCTCCACAGAAGAGATTGGAGTATCTGTCCATAGGACCACTTGAAGCCGTACACTCCACAGAGCTGGGCTTTATGGAAGAGTGACCAGAAAAAAGCCATTTGCTTAAATAAGAAAATAAGCAAACATGTTTGCGTCGTGGCAGCATTATTCTTGAGGGAAACCTGTTTCAGTCTTCCAGAGATTTGAGACTGGGACGGAGGTTCACCTTCCAGCAGGACAATGACCCTAAGCCTACTGCTAAACTAACACTTGAGTGGTTTAAGGGGAAAACTTTAATTGTGTTGGAATGGCCTCGTCAAAGCCCAGACCTCAACCCAATTGAGAATCTGTGGTATGACTTAAAGATTGCTGTACACCAGCAGAACCTACCCAACTTGAAGGAGCTGGAGCTGTTTTTCTTTGAAGAACGGGCATGGGCTAAGCTTATAGAAACATACCCAAAAGGCTTGCAGCTGTAATTGCTGCAAAAGGTGGCTCTACAAAGTATTGATTTGGGAGGGTGAAAAGTTACGCACACTCATTCCGTTTTTTTTCTTGTTTGTTTCACAATAAAACATATTTTGCATCTTCAAAGTGGTAGGAATGTTGTGTAAATCAAATGATACAAACCCCCTCAAAAATCTATTTTAATTCCAGGTTGTAAGGCAACAAAATAGGAAAAATGACAAGGGCACTGTAGTTGCTCTCTGTCAGTCAGACGCCAGACTGGAGTCTGTCCAGGACAAACTGCTTTCCAGTCTGAATGAGTGTGAATCCCCATACCTGTTGTGTGTGTGTTCTGGAGCAGTCTTAGAGCACGGTGACCAGCGCTCACACACACACACACACACACACACACACACACACACACACACACACACACACACACACACACACACACACACACACACACACACACACACACACACACACACACACACACACACACACACACACACACACACACACACACACACACACACACACACAACAGGCCCTAGCCAGTCACAGAGGAGCAGCCAGCGTTGCCTGCGGTCTGTGAAGTTGGGGGTGGTGAGTGGAGGGGCTGTGAAGTTGGGGGTGGTGAGTGGAGGGGCTGTGAAGTTGGGGGTGGTGAGAGGAGGGGCTGTGAAGTTGGGGGTGGTGAGAGGCGGGGCTGTGAAGTTGGGGGTGGTGAGAGGCGGGGCTGTGAAGTTGGGGGTGGTGAGAGGAGGGGCTGTGAAGTTGGGGGTGGTGAGAGGCGGGGCTGTGAAGTTGGCGGTGGTGAGAGGAGGGGCTGTGAAGTTGGGGGTGGTGAGAGGAGGGGCTGTGAAGTTGGGGGTGGTGAGAGGCGGGGCTGTGAAGTTGGGGGTGGTGAGAGGCGGGGCTGTGAAGTTGCGGGTGGTGAGAGGAGGGGCTGTGAAGTTGGGGGTGGTGAGAGGAGGGGCTGTGAAGTTGGGGGTGGTGAGAGGAGGGGCTGTGAAGTTGGGGGTGGTGAGAGGAGGGGCTGTGAAGTTGGGGGTGGTGAGAGGCGGGGCTGTGAAGTTGGCGGTGGTGAGAGGAGGGGCTGTGAAGTTGGGGGTGGTGAGAGGAGGGGCTGTGAAGTTGGGGGTGGTGAGAGGAGGGGCTGTGAAGTTGGGGGTGGTGAGAGGAGGGGCTGTGAAGTTGGGGGTGGTGAGAGGAGGGGCTGTGAAGTTGGGGGTGGTGAGAGGCGGGGCTGTGAAGTTGGGGGTGGTGAGAGGAGGGGCTGTGAAGTTGGGGGTGGTGAGAGGAGGGGCTGTGAAGTTGGGGGTGGTGAGAGGCAGGGCTGTGAAGATGGGGGTGGTGAGTGGAGGGGCTGTGAAGTTGGGGGTGGTGAGAGGCGGGGCTGTGAAGTTGGGGGTGGTGAGAGGCGGGGCTGTGAAGTTGGGGGTGGTGAGAGGCGGGGCTGTGAAGTTGGGGGTGGTGAGAGGAGGGGCTGTGAAGTTGGGGGTGGTGAGAGGCGGGGCTGTGAAGTTGGGGGTGGTGAGAGGAGGGGCTGTGAAGTTGGGGGTGGTGAGAGGAGGGGCTGTGAAGTTGGGGGTGGTGAGAGGAGGGGCTGTGAAGTTGGGGGTGGTGAGAGGAGGGGCTGTGAAGTTGGGGCTGGTGAGAGGCGGGGCTGTGAAGTTGGGGGTGGTGAGAGGCGGGGCTGTGAAGTTGGGGGTGGTGAGAGGAGGGGCTGTGAAGTTGGGGGTGGTGAGAGGAGGGGCTGTGAAGTTGGGGGGTGGTGAGAGGCGGGGCTGTGAAGTTGGGGGTGGTGAGAGGCGGGGCTGTGAAGAGGGACCAGTGTGTACCTGAGGCGTGCAGCTGCTGATAGGTCGTATCTCGTTGCTGAGCGGTGCCATGGAGACCAGTAGTTTGTAGTTCTTGTTGAGGACACGGCTGCAGGTGGCCTGGTCTAGACCCAGCAGACTCTCACAGCGCAGCATATCCAGAGGGAGGCCTGGGGGGGGGTCAATCACACACACGGACCAATCAGATGCAGCAGACTCTCACAGCGCAGCATACCCAGGGAGAGGCCTGGGGGAGGGGGTCAATCACATGCAGCAGGAGGACTGGGGGGGTCAATCACACACACGGACCAATCAGATGCAGCAGGAGGACTGGGGGGGTCAATCACACACACGGACCAATCAGATGCAGCAGGAGGACTGAGGGGGTCAATCACACACACGGACCAATCAGATACAGCAGGAGGCCTGGGTGGGGGGGGGTCAATCACACACACGGACCAATCAGATGCAGCAGGAGGACTGGGGGGGGTCAATCACACACACGGACCAATTAGATGCAGCAGGAGGCCTGGGGGGGGGGTCAATCACACACGGACCAAGACAATACACACACACACACACACACGCACACGCACACCACACACACACACACACACACACACACACACACACACACACACACACACACACACACACACACACACACACACACACACACACACACACACACACACACACACACACACACACACACACAAACGGACAAAGACAACACACAGACACCACACACACACACCACACACAGACGTTAGGGATACTGTTAGGAAAATGTGGGGTCAGTCATTTGACCGGCAGCATTTTAATGAGGAGGACATTTTGAGAAATGTACTGGAACCATATGCAGGTGTGGACCCTGAATAGGGCGTCCTCCCACGGTGTGCAGAAATCACATTTAGATCATAATTCATATCAGCAGAAAATGCTAGTCCAGGATGCAACGATGTGCGTCTCTTCTTTACGAATTCTGAAGTGAATTTGAACGTATTAGAGCAACCGTCCACCTTTACTTTTCCTCAGCCAACAAGATGAGTAACGAACAGCCAAATCACTAGCCTGTCAATCTACAAAGCCCCATATTAGAAAAGTTCACCTGTTCTATTGGCCAGCTTGTCATTCTGTGCAACAAAGAAACAAACAGACCCTGGGACAGTTGTAGGAGATAAATCCCAAATTCAATCAACCAGTAGACTTCATCAAAAACACAACATTAAAAAGCAATGAGTCTGATACAACAGCTCAGAACATTTAGATAATAACTATTTTTAACTATTTTTTCATTATAAACACAGCATTGCGCACAAGGCAGCAGGCCACATATACAAATGTTCCTTCCATTATGCAATTAGCAGGAAAACACTGTTAGTATGAATGTATGAAGAGCAGAAATCTAAAGATGCATCAACTATCATGTGTTAATATGACTGGGATTACCATGGGTTGTTAATATGACTGGGATTACCAAGGGTTACTAATATGACTGGGATTATCAAGGGTTACAAATATGACTAGGGTTATCATGGGTTACTAATATGACTGGGATTACCACTGGGATTATTGTTAATATGACTGGGATTACTAATATGACTGGGATTATTGTTACAAATATGACTGGGATTATCATGGGTTACAAATATGACTGGGATTATCATGTTACAAATATGACTGGGATTACAAATATGACTGGGTTGTTACTAATATGACTGGGATTATCATGGGTTACTAATATGACTGGGATTATCATGGGTTACTAATATGACTGGGATTATCATGGGTTACAAATATGACTGGGATTATCATGGGTTACTAATATGACTGGGATTATCATGGGTTACTAATATGACTGGGATTATCATGGGTTACTAATATGACTGGGATTATCATGGGTTACTAATATGACTGGGATTATCATGGGTTACAAATATGACTGGGATTGACTGGGATTATTAGCATGGGTTGTTATAACTGGGATTATCAACAACTAGCATGGGTTGTTAATATGACTGGGATTATCATGGGTTGATAATATGATTATCAACAACTAGGATTATCATGTTGTTAATATGACTGGGATTATATAACTGGGATGGGATTATCAACAACTATCATGGGTTGCTAATATGACTGGGATTATCAACAACTAGCATGGGTTGTTAATATGACTGGGATTATCAACAACTAGCATGGGTTGTTAATATGACTGGGATTATCATGGGTTGTTAATATGACTGGGATTATCAACAACTAGCATGGGTTGTTAATATGACTGGGATTATCAACAACTAGCATGGGTTGTTAATATGACTGGGATTATCAACAACTAGCATGGGTTGGGATTATCAACAACTATGGGTTGACTGGGATTATCAACAACTAGCATGGGTTGTTAATATGACTGGGATTATATGGGTTGTTCATGGGTTGTTGATAATATGACTAGGATTATATTATGACTAGGATTATCAACAACTATCATGGGTTGTTAATATGACTGGGATTATCATGGGTTGATAATATGACTAGGATTATCAACAACTAGCATGGGTTGTTATAATATGACTGGGATTATCAACAACTAGCATGGGTTGTTAATATGACTGGGATTATCAACAACTAGCATGGGATGCTAATATGACTGGGATTATCAACAACTAGCATGGGATGCTAATATGACTGGGATTATCAACAACTAGCATGGGTTGTTAATATGACGAGGACTGTTCTTTTGGATACTGGACAATAAAAGAAAATTGCCTCCACGATGAAAGAAAGTTGATTTGAAAACCAATAGGCGAGTAGCGAGGCTACTTACAAGCAATGTAAGACAGGTCTCATAATGTGTAGTGAAACCTTCAGGTTTCCAACTAAACTAAATGCATACTGCCTCCAGCTCATTGCAAAGTGGAGTGTGACACTCTGAGGAAGCCTGCCTTCCGTTGCTCTTTGAGATGCTGTCTGACAGATTTCCTGCTCCAAGGCTCTGGATCTGTGTGCTGTACCCGTGTGATAAGATACATAACAAATATACTGTACGCATGAGACAATATAATTCCACTAAATTATGCAAATGTTCCTATTGACCGATGAGCATGACTAGTTAAATTGATTTACATTGACTGGTATTTCCATCAATTATTACCGGCTAACCAGGACCCTGACGGACGTGTCAAATGAAATCAAAAACGTTGTCACGTGCTCCGAATACAACAGGTGTAGACTTCACCGTGAAATGTTTACTTACAAGCCCTTAACCAACAGTACAGTTCAAGAAGACGGAAATATTTACCAAGTAGACTAAAATAAAATGTTATAAAATAACATAACAATAGCGAGGCTATAAACAGGGGGTACCGGTACAGAGTCAATGTGGAGGCTATATACAGGGGGTATCAGTACAGAGTCAATGTGGGGGCTATATACAGGGTGTTATGGTACAGAGTCAATGTGGAGGCTATATACAGGGGGTATCAGTACAGAGTCAATGTGGAGGCTATATACAGGGTATCAGTACAGAGTCAATGTGGAGGCTATATACAGGGGGTATCAGTACAGAGTCAATGTGGGGGCTATATACAGGGGGTACCGGTACAGAGTCAATGTGGAGGCTATATACAGGGGGTACCGGTACAGAGTCAATGTGGGGGCTATATACAGGGGGTACCGGTACAGAGTCAATGTGGAGGCTATATACAGGGTATCAGTACAGAGTCAATGTGGAGGCTATATACAGGGGGTACCAGTACAGAGTCAATGTGGAGGTTATATACAGGGGGTATCAGTACAGAGTCAATGTGGAGGCTATATACAGGGGGTATCAGTACAGAGTCAATGTGGAGGCTATATACAGGGGATACCAGTACAGAGTCAATGTGGAGGCTAAATACAGGGTACCAGTACAGAGTCAATGTGGAGGCTATATACAGGGGATACCAGTACAGAGTCAATGTGGAGGCTATATACAGGGGTACCGGTACAGAGTCAAGGTGGAGGCTATATACAGGGGTACCGGTACAGAGTCAATGTGGAGGCTATATACAGGGGGTACCAGTACAGAGTCAAGGTGGAGGCTATATACAGGGGTACCGGTACAGAGTCAATGTGGAGGCTATATATACAGGGGTACCGGTACAGAGTCAAGGTGGAGGCTATATACAGGGGGTACCGGTACAGAGTCAATGTGGAGGCTATATACAGGGGTACCGGTACAGAGTCAATGTGGAGGCTATATACAGGGGTACCGGTACAGAGTCTATGTGGAGGCTATATACAGGGGGTACCAGTACAGAGTCAATGTGGAGGCTATATACAGGGGTACCGGTACAGAGTCAATGTGGAGGCTATATACAGGGGTACCGGTACAGAGTCAATGTGGAGGCTATATACAGGGGGTACCGGTACAGAGTCAATGTGGAGGCTATATACAGGGGGTACTGGTACAGAGTCAATGTGGAGGCTATATACAGGGGGTACCGGTACAGAGTCAATGTGGAGGCTATATACAGGGGTACCAGTACAGAGTCAAGGTGGAGGCTATATACAGGGGGTACCGGTACAGAGTCAATGTGGAGGCTATATACAGGGGGTACCGGTACAGAGTCAATGTGGGGGCTATATACAGGGAATTACAGTACAGAGTCAATGTGGAGGCTATATACAGGGGGTACCGGTACAGAGTCTATGTGGAGGCTATATACAGGGGGTACCGGTGCAGAGTCAATGTGGAGGCTATATACAGGGGGTACCGGTACAGAGTCAATGTGGAGGCTATATACAGGGGTTACCAGTACAGAGTCAATGTGGAGGCTATATACAGGGGGTACCGGTACAGAGTCAATGTGGAGGCTATATACAGGGGTACCAGTACAGAGTCAATGTGGAGGCTATATACAGGGGTACCGGTACAGAGTCAATGTGGAGGCTATATACAGGGGGTACCGGTACAGAGTCAATGTGGAGGCTATATACAGGGGGTACCGGTACAGAGTCAATGTGGAGGCTATATACAGGGGGTACCGGTACAGAGTCAATGTGGAGGCTATATACAGGGGGTACCGGTACAGAGTCAAGGTGGAGGCTATATACAGGGGGTACCGGTACAGAGTCAATGTAGAGGCTATATACAGGGGGTACCGGTACAGAGTCAATGTGGAGACTATATACAGGGGGTACCAGTACAGAGTCAATGTGGAGGCTATATACAGGGGGTACCATTACAGAGTCAATGTGGAGGCTATATACAGGGGGTATCAGTACAGAGTCAAGGTGGAGGCTATATACAGGGGGTACCAGTACAGAGTCAATGTGGGGGCTATATACAGGGGGTACCATTACAGAGTCAATGTGGAGGCTATATACAGGGGGTATCAGTACAGAGTCAAGGTGGAGGCTATATACAGGGGGTACCAGTACAGAGTCAATGTGGAGGCTATATACAGGGGGTACCGGTACAGAGTCAATGTGGAGGCTATATACAGGGGGTACCGGTACAGAGTCAATGTGGAGGCTATATACAGGGGTACCGGTACAGAGTCAATGTGGAGGCTATATACAGGGGGTACCGGTACAGAGTCAATGTGGAGGCTATATACAGGGGGTACCGGTACAGAGTCAATGTGGAGGCTATATACAGGGGGTACCGGTACAGAGTCAATGTGGAGGCTATATACAGGGGGTACCGGTACAGAGTCAATGTGGAGGCTATATACAGAGGGTACCGGTACAGAGTCAATGTGGAGGCTATATACAGGGGGTACCGGTGCAGAGTCAATGTGGAGGCTATATACAGGGGGTACCGGTACAGAGTCAATGTGGAGGCTATATACAGGGGTTACCTGTACAGAGTCAATGTGGAGGCTATATACAGGGGTACCGGTACAGAGTCAATGTGGAGGCTATATACAGGGGGTACCGGTACAGAGTCAATGTGGAGGCTATATACAGGGGTACCGGTACAGAGTCAATGTGGAGGCTATATACAGGGGGTACCGGTACAGAGTCAATGTGGAGGCTATATACAGGGGGTACCGGTACAGAGTCAATGTGGAGGCTATATACAGGGGGTACCAGTACAGAGTCAATGTGGAGGCTATATACAGGGGGTACCGGTACAGAGTCAAGGTGGAGGCTATATACAGGGGTACCGGTACAGAGTCAATGTAGAGGCTATATACAGGGGTACCGGTACAGAGTCAATGTGGAGACTATATACAGGGGGTACCAGTACAGAGTCAATGTGGAGGCTATATACAGGGGTACCATTACAGAGTCAATGTGGAGGCTATATACAGGGGGTATCAGTACAGAGTCAAGGTGGAGGCTATATACAGGGGGTACCAGTACAGAGTCAATGTGGGGCTATATACAGGGGTACCATTACAGAGTCAATGTGGAGGCTATATACAGGGGTACCAGTACAGAGTCAATGTGGAGGCTATATACAGGGGGTATACAGAGTCAATGTGGAGGCTATATACAGGGGTACCGGTACAGAGTCAATGTGGAGGCTATATACAGGGGGTACCGGTACAGAGTCAATGTGGAGACTATATACAGGGGTACCAGTACAGAGTCAATGTGGAGGCTATATACAGGGGGTACCATTACAGAGTCAATGTGGAGGCTATATACAGGGGTATCAGTACAGAGTCAAGGTGGAGGCTATATACAGGGGGTACCGGTACAGAGTCAATGTGGAGGCTATATACAGGGGTACCAGTACAGAGTCAATGTGGAGACAATATACAGGGGGTACCAGTACAGAGTCAATGTGGAGGCTATATACAGGGGGTACCATTACAGAGTCAATGTGGAGGCTATATACAGGGGGTATCAGTACAGAGTCAAGGTGGAGGCTATATACAGGGGGTACCAGTACAGAGTCAATGTGGAGGCTATATACAGGGGGTATCAGTACAGAGTCAAGGTGGAGGCTATATACAGGGGGTACCGGTACAGAGTCAATGTGGAGGCTATATACAGGGGGTACCGGTACAGAGTCAATGTGGAGACTATATACAGGGGGTACCAGTACAGAGTCAATGTGGAGGCTATATACAGGGGGTACCATTACAGAGTCAATGTGGAGGCTATATACAGGGGGTATCAGTACAGTGTCAAGGTGGAGGCTATATACAGGGGGTACCAGTACAGAGTCAATGTGGAGGCTATATACAGGGGGTACCAGTACAGAGTCAATGTGGAGGCTATATACAGGGGGTACCAGTACAGAGTCAATGTGGAGGCTATATACAGGGGGTACCGGTACAGAGTCCATGTGGAGGCTATATACAGGTGGTACCGGTACAGAGTCAATGTGGAGGCTACATACAGGGGGTACCGGTACAGAGTCAATGTGGAGGCTATATACAGGGGGTACCGGTACAGAGTCAATGTGGAGGCTACATACAGGGGGTACCAGTACAGGTTAGTTGAGGTCATCTGTACATGTAGGTGGGGGTGAAGTGACTATACATAGGTAACAAACAAACAGCGAGTAGCAGTAGTGTTCAAAGGGGAAGGGGGGGGGCAATGTAAATTGTCTGGTGACGATTTTTATGAATTGTTCAGCGGTCTAATGGCTTGGGGGTAGAAGCTGTTGAGGAGCCGTTTGGTCCTAGACTTGGTGCTCCGGTACCGCTTGCCGTGCGGTAGCAGAGAAAACAGTCCAGAACTTGGGTGACTGGAGTCGCTGACAATTTTATGGGCTTTCCTCAGACACCACCTATCATATAGGTCCTGGATGGCAGGACGTTTGGCACCAGTGATGTACTGGGCTGTACGCTCTACCCTCTGTAGGGCCTTCCTCAGACACCACCTATTATATAGGTCCTGGATGGCAGGACGCTTGGCCCCAGTGATGTACTGGGCCGTACGCTCTACCCTCTGTAGGGCCTTCCTCAGACACCACCTATTATATAGGTCCTGGATGGCTGGACGCTTGGCACCAGTGATGTACTGGGCCGTACGCTCTACCCTCTGTAGGGCCTTCCTCAGACACCACCTATTATATAGGTCCTGGATGGCAGGACGCTTGGCCCCAGTGATGTACTGAATGCACTACCCTCTGTAGCGGCTTACAGTCAGATGCCAGGATGCTCTCAATGGTGCAGCTAAAGAACATTTTGAGGATCTGGGGACCCATGCCAAATCTTTTTAGTCTCTCGAGGTGGAAAAGGTTTTGAGGTGCCCTCTTCACGACCGTCTTGGTATGTTTGAACCATGATAGTCGAAAACAGAGATGAACCAAAACCCTTATATTATATCACACACTCAGTTCTGTTGGCTGGAGTATTATATTATATTACACACTCAGTTCTGTTGGCTGGAGTATTATATTATATTACACACTCAGTTCTGTTGGCTGGAGTATTATATTATATTACACACTCAGTTCTGTTGGCTGGAGTATTATATTATATTACACACTCAGTTCTGTTGGCTGGAGTATTATATTACTATCTATAAAAACACAAAATAACTAGACAGGATGTTAAAACTACTACCTATAAAAACACTAATAACTAGACAGGATGTTAAAACTACTACCTATAAAAACACTAAAAACTAGACAGGATGTTAAAACTACTACCTATAAAAACACTAATAACTAGACAGGATGTTAAAACTACTATCTATAAAAACACAAAATAACTAGACAGGATGTTAAAACTACTACCTATAAAAACACTAATAACTAGACAGGATGTTAAAACTACTACCTATAAAAACACTAATAACTAGACAGGATGTTAAAACTACTACCTATAAAAACACTAATAACTAGACAGGATGTTAAAACTACTACCTATAAAAACACTAATAACTAGACAGGATGTTAAAACTACTATCTATAAAAACACAAAATAACTAGACAGGATGTTAAAACTACTACCTATAAAAACACTAATAACTAGACAGGATGTTAAAACTACTACCTATAAAAACACTAATAACTAGACAGGATGTTAAAACTACTATCTATAAAAACACTAATAACTAGACAGGATGTTAAAACTACTATCTATAAAAACACTAATAACTAGACAGGATGTTAAAACTACTATCTATAAAAACACTAATAACTAGACAGGATGTTAAAACTACTACCTATAAAAACACTAATAACTAGACAGGATGTTAAAACTACTATCTATAAAAACACTAATAACTAGACAGGATGTTAAAACTACTATCTATAAAAACACTAATAACTAGACAGGATGTTAAAACTACTATCTATAAAAACACTAATAACTAGACAGGATGTTAAAACTACTATCTATAAAAACACTAATAACTAGACAGGATGTTAAAACTACTATCTATAAAAACACTAATAACTAGACAGGATGTTAAAACTACTATCTATAAAAACACTAATAAAAAGGATGTTAAAACTACTACCTATAAAAACACTAATAACTAGACAGGATGTTAAAACTACTACCTACAGGAAAAACACTAATAACTAGACAGGATGTTAAAACTACTATCTATAAAAACACTAATAACTAGACAGGATGTTAAAACTACTATCTATAAAAACACTAATAACTAGACAGGATGTTAAAACTACTACCTATAAAAACACTAATAACTAGACAGGATGTTAAAACTACTACCTATAAAAACACTAATAACTAGACAGGATGTTAAAACTACTATCTATAAAAACACTAATAACTAGACAGGATGTTAAAACTACTACCTATAAAAACACTAATAACTAGACAGGATGTTAAAACTACTACCTATAAAAACACTAATAACTAGACAGGATGTTAAAACTACTACCTATAAAAACACTAATAACTAGACAGGATGTTAAAACTACTATCTATAAAAACACTAATAACTAGACAGGATGTTAAAACTACTACCTATAAAAACACTAATAACTAGACAGGATGTTAAAACTACTATCTATAAAAACACTAATAACTAGACAGGATGTTAAAACTACTACCTATAAAAACACTAATAACTAGACAGGATGTTAAAACTACTATCTATAAAAACACTAATAACTAGACAGGATGTTAAAACTACTACCTATAAAAACACTAATAACTAGACAGGATGTTAAAACTACTACCTATAAAAACACTAATAACTAGACAGGATGTTAAAACTACTACCTATAAAAACACTAATAACTAGACAGGATGTTAAAACTACTACCTATAAAAACACTAATAACTAGACAGGATGTTAAAACTACTACCTATAAAAACACTAATAACTAGACAGGATGTTAAAACTACTAGACAGGATGTTAAAACTACTATCTATAAAAACACTAATAACTAGACAGGATGTTAAAACTACTACCTATAAAAACACTAATAACTAGACAGGATGTTAAAACTACTATCTATAAAAACACTAATAACTAGACAGGATGTTAAAACTACTACCTATAAAAACACTAATAACTAGACAGGATGTTAAAACTACTATCTATAAAAACACTAATAACTAGACAGGATGTTAAAACTACTACCTATAAAAACACTAATAACTAGACAGGATGTTAAAACTACTACCTATAAAAACACTAATAACTAGACAGGATGTTAAAACTACTATCTATAAAAACACTAATAACTAGACAGGATGTTAAAACTACTACCTATAAAAACACTAATAACTAGACAGGATGTTAAAACTACTACCTATAAAAACACTAATAACTAGACAGGATGTTAAAACTACTACCTATAAAAACACTAATAACTAGACAGGATGTTAAAACTACTACCTATAAAAACACTAATAACTAGACAGGATGTTAAAACTACTATCTATAAAAACACTAATAACTAGACAGGATGTTAAAACTACTACCTATAAAAACACTAATAACTAGACAGGATGTTAAAACTACTATCTATAAAAACACTAATAACTAGACAGGATGTTAAAACTACTACCTATAAAAACACTAATAACTAGACAGGATGTTAAAACTACTACCTATAAAAACACTAATAACTAGACAGGATGTTAAAACTACTACCTATAAAAACACTAATAACTAGACAGGATGTTAAAACTACTATCTATAAAAACACTAATAACTAGACAGGATGTTAAAAAACTACTACTAGACAGGATGTTAAAACTACTATCTATAAAAACACTAATAACTAGACAGGATGTTAAAACTACTATCTATAAAAACACTAATAACTAGACAGGATGTTAAAACTAGACAGGATGTTAAAACTACTACCTATAAAAACACTAATAACTAGACAGGATGTTAAAACTACTACCTATAAAAACACTAATAAAGACAGGATGTTAAAACTACTACCTATAAAAACACTAATAACTAGACAGGATGTTAAAACTACTACCTATAAAAACACTAATAACTAGACAGGATGTTAAAACTACTACCTATAAAAACACTAATAACTAGACAGGATGTTAAAACTACTACCTATAAAAACACTAATAACTAGACAGGATGTTAAAACTACTACCTATAAAAACACTAATAACTAGACAGGATGTTAAAACTACTACCTATAAAAACACTAATAACTAGACAGGATGTTAAAACTACTACCTATAAAAACACTAATAACTAGACAGGATGTTAAAACTACTACCTATAAAAACACTAATAACTAGACAGGATGTTAAAACTACTATCTATAAAAACACTAATAACTAGACAGGATGTTAAAACTACTACCTATAAAAACACTAATAACTAGACAGGATGTTAAAACTACTACCTATAAAAACACTAATAACTAGACAGGATGTTAAAACTACTACCTATAAAAACACTAATAACTAGACAGGATGTTAAAACTACTATCTATAAAAACACTAATAACTAGACAGGATGTTAAAACAGGATGTTAAAACTACTATCTATAAAAACACTAATAACTAGACAGGATGTTAAAACTACTACCTATAAAAACACTAATAACTAGACAGGATGTTAAAACTACTATCTATAAAAACACTAATAACTAGACAGGATGTTAAAACTACTACCTATAAAAACACTAATAAAACAGGATGTTAAAACTACTACCTATAAAAACACTAATAACTAGACAGGATGTTAAAACTACTACCTATAAAAACACTAATAACTAGACAGGATGTTAAAACTACTACCTATAAAAACACTAATAACTAGACAGGATGTTAAAACTACTACCTATAAAAACACTAATAACTAGACAGGATGTTAAAAACTACCTATAAAAACACTAATAACTAGACAGGATGTTAAAAACTACTATAAAAACACTAATAACTAGACAGGATGTTAAAACTACTACCTATAAAAACACTAATAACTAGACAGGATGTTAAAACTACTATCTATAAAAACACTAATAACTAGACAGGATGTTAAAACTACTACCTATAAAAACACTAATAAAACTACTATCTATAAAAACACTAATAACTAGACAGGATGTTAAAACTACTATCTATAAAAACACTAATAACTAGACAGGATGTTAAAACTACTACCTATAAAAACACTAATAACTAGACAGGATGTTAAAACTACTACCTATAAAAACACTAATAACTAGACAGGATGTTAAAACTACTACCTATAAAAACACTAATAACTAGACAGGATGTTAAAACTACTACCTATAAAAACACTAATAACTAGACAGGATGTTAAAACTACTACCTATAAAAACACTAATAACTAGACAGGATGTTAAAACTACTATCTATAAAAACACTAATAACTAGACAGGATGTTAAAACTACTACCTATAAAAACACTAATAACTAGACAGGATGTTAAAACTACTACCTATAAAAACACTAATAACTAGACAGGATGTTAAAACTACTACCTATAAAAACACTAATAACTAGACAGGATGTTAAAACTACTACCTATAAAAACACTAATAACTAGACAGGATGTTAAAACTACTACCTATAAAAACACTAATAACTAGACAGGATGTTAAAACTACTACCTATAAAAACACTAATAACTAGACAGGATGTTAAAACTACTACCTATAAAAACACTAATAAAACAGGATGTTAAAACTACTACCTATAAAAACACTAATAACTAGACAGGGACCTATAATAACTACAGGATGTTAAAACTACTACCTATAAAAACACTAATAACTAGACAGGATGTTAAAACTACTACCTATAAAAACACTAATAACTAGACAGGATGTTAAAACTACTACCTATAAAAACACTAATAACTAGACAGGATGTTAAAACTACTACCTATAAAAACACTAATAACTAGACAGGATGTTAAAACTACTATCTATAAAAACACTAATAACTAGACAGGATGTTAAAACTACTACCTATAAAAACACTAATAACTAGACAGGATGTTAAAACTACTATACCTATAAGGATGTTAAAACTACTATCTATAAAAACACTAATAACTATAAAAACACTAATAACAGGATGTTAAAAACTACTATAAAAACACTAATAACTAGACAGGATGTTAAAACTACTATCTATAAAAACACTAATAACTAGACAGGATGTTAAAACTACTATCTATAAAAACACTAATAACTAGACAGGATGTTAAAACTACTACCTATAAAAACACTAATAACTAGACAGGATGTTAAAACTACTATCTATAAAAACACTAATAACTAGACAGGATGTTAAAACTACTACCTATAAAAACACTAATAACTAGACAGGATGTTAAAACTACTACCTATAAAAACACTAATAACTAGACAGGATGTTAAAACTACTACCTATAAAAACACTAATAACTAGACAGGATGTTAAAACTACTACCTATAAAAACACTAATAACTAGACAGGATGTTAAAACTACTATCTATAAAAACACTAATAACTAGACAGGATGTTAAAACTACTACCTATAAAAACACTAATAACTAGACAGGATGTTAAAACTACTATCTATAAAAACACTAATAACTAGACAGGATGTAAAAACACTAATAACTATGTTAAAACTACTATCTATAAAAACACTAATAACTAGACAGGATGTTAAAACTACTATCTATAAAAACACTAATAACTAGACAGGATGTTAAAACTACTACCTATAAAAACACTAATAACTAGACAGGATGTTAAAACTACTACCTATAAAAACACTAATAACTAGACAGGATGTTAAAACTACTATCTATAAAAACACTAATAACTAGACAGGATGTTAAAACTACTATCTATAAAAACACTAATAACTAGACAGGATGTTAAAACTACTACCTATAAAAACACTAATAACTAGACAGGATGTTAAAACTACTACCTATAAAAACACTAATAACTAGACAGGATGTTAAAACTACTACCTATAAAAACACTAATAACTAGACAGGATGTTAAAACTACTATCTATAAAAACACTAATAACTAGACAGGATGTTAAAACTACTATCTATAAAAACACTAATAACTAGACAGGATGTTAAAACTACTATCTATAAAAACACTAATAACTAGACAGGATGTTAAAACTACTACCTATAAAAACACTAATAACTAGACAGGATGTTAAAACTACTACCTATAAAAACACTAATAACTAGACAGGATGTTAAAACTACTACCTATAAAAACACTAATAACTAGACAGGATGTTAAAACTACTATCTATAAAAACACTAATAACTAGACAGGATGTTACCTATAAAAAACTAACTACCTATCTATAAAAACACTAATAACTAGACAGGATGTTAAAACTACTATCTATAAAAACACTAATAACTAGACAGGATGTTAAAACTACTATCTATAAAAACACTAATAACTAGACAGGATGTTAAAACTACTACCTATAAAAACACTAATAACTAGACAGGATGTTAAAACTACTACCTATAAAAACACTAATAACTAGACAGGATGTTAAAACTACTACCTATAAAAACACTAATAACTAGACAGGATGTTAAAACTACTATCTATAAAAACACTAATAACTAGACAGGATGTTAAAACTACTATCTATAAAAACACTAATAACTAGACAGAATGTTAAAACTACTATCTACTAATAACTAGACAGGATGTTAAAACTACTACTATAATAACTAGACAGGATGTTAAAACTACTACCTATAAAAACACTAATAACTAGACAGGATGTTAAAACTACTACCTATAAAAACACTAATAACTAGACAGGATGTTAAAACTACTACCTATAAAAACACTAATAAAAACAGGATGTTAAAACTACTACCTATAAAAACACTAATAACTAGACAGGATGTTAAAACTACTACTAATAACTATAAAAACACTAATAACTAGACAGGATGTTAAAACTACTATCTATAAAAACACTAATAACTAGACAGGATGTTAAAACTATCTATAAAAACACTAATAACTAGACAGGATGTTAAAACTACTATCTATAAAAACACTAATAACTAGACAGGATGTTAAAACTACTATCTATAAAAACACTAATAACTAGACAGGATGTTAAAACTACTATCTATAAAAACACTAATAACTAGACAGGATGTTAAAACTACTATCTATACTGAATAAAAATGTAGGTGCAACATGCAACAAGTTCAAAGATTTGACTGAGCTACAGTTCATATGAGGAAATACAGTTCAATAAATTCATTAGGTCCTAATCTATGGAATTACCATGACTGGGAATATAGATATGCATCTGTTGGTCACAGATACCTTTCAATAAAAGGTAGGGGAGTGGATCAGAAAACCAGTCAGTATCTGGTGTGGATCAGAACACCAGTCAGTATCTGGTGTGGATCAGAACACCAGTCAGTATCTGGTGTGGATCAGAAAACCAGTCAGTATCTGGTGTGGATCAGAACACCAGTCAGTATCTGGTGTGGATCAGAAACCCAGTCAGTATCTGGTGTGGATCAGAAAACCAGTCAGTATCTGGTGTGGATCAGAACACCAGTCAGTATCTGGTGTGGATTAGAAAACCAGTCAGTATCTGGTGTGGATCAGAAAACCAGTCAGTATCTGGTGTGGATCAGAAAACCAGTCAGTATCTGGTGTGGATCAGAAACCCAGTCAGTATCTGGTGTGGATCAGAGAACCAGTCAGTATCTGGTGTGGATCAGAAAACCAGTCAGTATCTGGTGTGGATCAGAGAACCAGTCAGTATCTGGTGTGGATCAGAAAACCAGTCAGTATCTGGTGTGACCACCATTTGCCTCATGCAGCGTGACACATCTCCTTCACATAGAGTTGATCAGGCTGTTGATTGTGGCCTGTGGAATGTTGTCCCACTCCTCTTCAGTGGCTTTAAAGTTGCTGGATATTGGCGGGAACTGGGACATGCTGTCATACACTGGTCCAGAGCATCCCGAACATGCTCAATGGGTGGCATGTTTGGTGAGTATGTAGGCCATGGGAGAACTGGGACATTTTCAGCTTCCAGGAAGTGTCCAGATCCTTGCGACATGGAGCTGTGTATTACCATGCTGAAACATGAGGTGATGGAGGATGAATGCAACGACAATGGGCCTCAGGATCTCACCACGGTATCTCAACATTCTAATTACCATGGATAAAATCCAATTGTGTTTGTTGTCCCTAGTTTATGCCTGCCCATACCATAACCCCACCACCGTAATGGGGCACTCTGTTCACAACGTTGACATCAGCAAATCGCTCGCCCACACCACGCCATACACACGTGGTCTGAGGTTGTAAGGCCGGTTGGACGTACTGCCACGTTCTCAAAAACGATGACTTAAGGTAGAGAAATGAACATTCACTTCTCTGGCAGCAGCTCTGGTGGACATTCCTGCAGTCAGCAAGCCAACTGCAAGCTCCCTCGAAACTTGCCACATCTGCAGCATTGTGTTGTGTTACAAAACTGAACATTTTAGAGTGGCTTATTATTGTCCCCAGCACAAGGTGCACCTGTGTACTGGCCATGCTGTATAAGCAGCTTCTTGAAATGCCACAGCTGTCAGGTGGATGGATTATCTTGGGAAAGGAGAAACGCTCACTAACAGTGATGTAAACAAAGTTGTGCACAACATTTGAGAGAAATAAGCTTTTTGTCTGTATGGGAACATGGGACCAACACTTTACATGCTGTGTTTATATAGTTGCTCAGTGTTATTATACCATTGCACATGGGACCAACACTTTACATGCTGTGTTTATATAGTTGCTCAGTGTTATTATACCATTGCACGTGGGACCAACACTTTACATGCTGTGTTTATATAGTTGCTCAGTGTTATTATACCATTGCACGTGGGACCAACACTTTACATGCTGTGTTTATATAGTTGCTCAGTGTTATTATACCATTGCATACAAAATATCTCATAACTTTTCCAACAACTTTTATTTTGAATTCTAACTACTTTTAACACACAGAACAGGGTGTGAGCATTATGTTATTGCTTCCTAACTAAAGAAAAAGGGTATAAGGTGTGTTGTTAGTTACCGTTGTTAGGCAGGTCAGGGCCCTGGTCGGTGGTTAGTTCCTTGTTGTAGCGGAGAAACAGGATGGTGTTCCTGAGGGTCAGAGCGTGGTCAAAATACCTCTGGGCCTCGCCCTCCGCCGTGCTCTCTACCTGAGGGAGGAGAGAGAGAGGGGTTAGTAACATGGTCAAAATACCTCTGGGCCTCGCCCTCCGCCGTGCTCTCTACCTGACGGAGGAGAGAGAGGGGTTAGTAACATGGTCAAAATACCTCTGGGCCTCGCCCTCTGCCGTGCTCCCTACCTGAGGGAGGGAGGAGAGAGAGAGAGAGAGGGGTTAGTAACATGGTCAAAATACCTCTGGGCCTCGCCCTCTGCTGTGCTCCCTACCTGAGGGAGGGAGGAGAGAGAGAGAGAGAGAGAGAGAGAGAGAGGGGTTAGTAACATGGTCAAAATACCTCTGGGCCTCGCCCTCCGCCGTGCTCTCTACCTGACGGAGCAGAGAGAGAGAGAGAGAGGTGTTAGTAACATGGTCAAAATACCTCTGAGCCTCGCCCTCCGCTGTGCTCTCTACCTGACGGAGGAGAGAGAGAGAGAGGGGTTAGTAACATGGTCAAAATAGCTCTGGGGCTCGCCATCAGCCGTGCTCTCTACCTGAGGGAGGAGAGAGAGGGGTTAGTAACATGGTCAAAATACCTCTGGGCCTCGCCCTCCGCCGTGCTCTCTACCCGAGGGAGGGAGGGAGGAGAGAGAGAGGGGTTAGTAACATGGTCAAAATACCTCTGGGCCTCGCCCTCCGCTGTGCTCTCTACCTGAGGGAGGAGAGAGAGGGGTTAGTAACATTGGCAAAATACCTCTGGGCCTCGCCCTCCGCCGTGCTCTCTACCTGACGGAGGAGAGAGAGAGAGGGGTTAGTAACATGGTCAAAATACCTCTGGGCCTCACCCTCCGCCGTGCTCTCTACCTGACGGAGGAGAGAGAGAGAGGGGTTAGTAACATGGTCAAAATACCTCTGGGTCTCGCCCTCCGCCGTGCTCTCTACCCGAGGGAGGGAGGAGAGAGAGAGGGGTTAGTAACATGGTCAAAATAACTTTGGGCCTCGCCGTTTGTGTGTGTATATTCTTTCCTGTGTCTTTCATGTGTACAAATTTGAGTCTGCCCCTGTGACCCTGTTGTGTTGCCATATTACGTTGCCAAAAGCGCTGTGTCCCCCTCTACGGCCCCTCTGTGTAAATTGGTTTGCCACCTCCAGCGACTGGTTTAGTTCCCATGGAGCCAAGTAATAAAGGCTTACTCTCTAGCTCAATTCCACACACAGCTTACTTTCTCCAGCTCCATCAGAAAGCTGTCCAGGGTCTCGTCTGACAGCTTCCCCACCTCAAACATGGTGACCGCATGGCTCTTCAGGTTCTGAGGGGGAGAACAGAGACATGGTTTTAGTACAGTGTTTACCGAACTGTGGGGCGAGGAGTCTGCAGGAGGGGAACGGGGGTCCCGTCCCCCAAAAAAGGAACTCAGTCCAGCTTTAAACTTACTAGTACTAATATAACCACTACTGCTAATACAACCACTATTGCTACCATTACAACTGCTAATACTACTACTATTACTGCT
>NC_060181.1:1308494-1509974 GCF_021184085.1 Oncorhynchus gorbuscha
CAGCGGTAGTGTTGGTTGTAGTTTTGGCTACATGACCATCATGACCATTCATGATTTAGGCTAGGGTTCTTGCAGATATACAAAGGTTTGCGACATTCAGTAATGAGAACAGATGAGGCAATAATAATTAATTAATAAGTGACTATTTTGATACGATATGAAGATATCTGAAGTGTCGATTCGGGAAATAGAGACTCTATAAACATTTTCCCATGGTGCCCCGACTTCCTAGTTAATTAAAGTTTACATGATTAGTTTAATCCCTGTGCCCCCGCACATTGACTCTGTACCTGTACATAGCCCCTCTACTGTACATAGCCCCTCTACTGTACATAGCCCCTCTACTGTACATAGCCCCTCTACTGTACATAGCCCCTCTACTGTACATAGCCCCTCTACTGTGCATAGCCCCTCTACTGTGCATAGCCCCTCTACTGTGCATAGCCCCTCTACTGTATATAGCCTCTACTGTATATAGCCTCTACTGTGTACAGCCACTCTACTGTGTACAGCCTCTACTGTATATAGCCCCTCTACTGTACATAGCCTCTCTACTGTACATAGCCTCTACTGTACATAGCCTCTCTACTGTATATAGCCTCTCTACTGTATATAGCCTCTACTGTATACAGCCCCTCTACTGTGTATAGCCCCTCTACTGTATACAGCCCCTCTACTGTACACAGCCCCCCTACTGTACATAGCCCCCTACTGTACATAGCCCCCTACTGTACATAGCCCCCTACTGTACATAGCCCCCTACTGTACATAGCCCCCCTACTGTACATAGCCCCCTACTGTACATAGCCCCCTACTGTACATAGCCCCTCTACTGTACATAGCCTCCCTACTGTACATAGCCTCCCTACTGTACATAGCCCCTCTACTGTACATAGCCCCTCTACTGTACATAGCCCCTCTACTGTACATAGCCCCTCTACTGTACATAGCCCCTCTACTGTAGAGCTTCCGGTTTGGAGCGAGTGGTCGAATCGGCGCTTCGCTCCCGCAGGTAGTATAACTTTTTACATTTCATTATATTTCATTATAGCACAACGGTTTGATTTGTCTAATCTTAGCAATTTCTTCTCAGCTAGCTACATAGCCGTCTTTGTATCAAAGATAATTGCGTAATTATCGTATTTCGCCGTCCTAACGTAGTCTTCACTAGCCAGCTAGCTAACGTCCACTGATTAGCTGCACTGGGAAAACTATTACACTCAACTGAACGACTTGATCAGTGTAATGTTAGCTAGCTACATAGCCGTCTTTGCTGTCTTCGTATCTTCGTTCCAAAATAATTGTGTTGTCTAGGTTTAGAGTGTGTAGTCTTAGAGTGATTATCTTAATTTACCGAGGTTAGCTAGCCAGCTATTTGTCGTCCTTAACGTAGGAGACTCTGCTAGCTAGCCAACAGCTAGCCAACGCTAGCCAACGTCTTCTGAATAGAACTCAACAACCCGGTCGCATTCACAGGTAGTATCACATTTTCATTTAATTTCATTACAGTACAACGGTTTGATTTGTTTGATCGTAGCTAGCTACTTAGCTAGCTACATAGCCGTCTTTGTATCAAAGATAATTGTGTAGTCTAGAGCGATTTTCTAGGTTAGCTAGCCAGCTATTGTCGTTCTTTTAACGCAACGTAACGTAAACAACACTACTAGCTAGCCAGCTAGCCCCGAACAGCAGCACTGTAGAAACTATTACACTCAACGGAACGACTTGATTAGTGTAGTGTCAACAACGCACCCACTGCCAGCTAGCCTACTTCAGCAGTACTGTATCATTTTAATCATTTCAGTCAATAAGATTCTTGCTACGTAGCTTAACTTTCTGAACATTCGAGACGTGTAGTCCACTTGTCATTCCAATCTCCTTTGCATTAGCGTAGCCTCTTCTGTAGCCTGTCAACTATGTGTCTGTTTATCCCTGTTCTCTCCTCTCTGCACAGACCATACAAACGCTCCACACCGCGTGGCCGCGGCCACCCTAATCTGGTGGTCCCAGCGCGCACGACCCACGTGGAGTTCCAGGTCTCCGGTAGCCTCTGGAACTGCCGATCTGCGGTCAACAAGGCAGAGTTCATCTCAGCCTATGCCTCCCTCCAGTCCCTCGACTTCTTGGCACTAACGGAAACATGGATCACCACAGACAACACTGCTACTCCTACTGCTCTCTCTTCGTCCGCCCACGTGTTCTCGCACACCCCGAGAGCTTCTGGTCAGCGGGGTGGTGGCACCGGGATCCTCATCTCTCCCAAGTGGTCATTCTCTCTTTCTCCCCTTACCCATCTGTCTATCGCCTCCTTTGAATTCCATGCTGTCACAGTTACCAGCCCTTTCAAGCTTAACATCCTTATCATCATTTATCGCCCTCCAGGTTCCCTCGGAGAGTTCATCAATGAGCTTGATGCCTTGATAAGCTCCTTTCCTGAGGACGGCTCACCTCTCACAGTTCTGGGCGACTTTAACCTCCCCACGTCTACCTTTGACTCATTCCACTCTGCCTCCTCCTTTCCACTCCTCTCCTCTTTTGACCTCACCCTCTCACCTTCCCCCCCTACTCACAAGGCAGGCAATACGCTCGACCTCATCTTTACTAGATGCTGTTCTTCCACTAACCTCATTGCAACTCCCCTCCAAGTCTCCGACCACTACCTTGTATCCTTTTCCCTCTCGCTCTCATCCAACACCTCCCACACTGCCCCTACTCGGATGGTATCGCACCGTCCCAACCTTCGCTCTCTCTCCCCGCTACTCTCTCCTCTTCCATCCTATCATCTCTTCCCTCCGCTCAAACCTTCTCCAACCTATCTCCTGATTCTGCCTCCTCAACCCTCCTCTCCTCCCTCTCTGCATCCTTTGACTCTCTATGTCCCCTATCCTCCAGGCCGGCTCGGTCCTCCCCTCCCGCTCCGTGGCTCGATGACTCATTGCGAGCTCACAGAACAGGGCTCCGGGCAGCCGAGCGGAAATGGAGGAAAACTCGCCTCCCTGCGGACTTGGCATCCTTTCACTCCCTCCTCTCTACATTTTCCTCCTCTGTCTCTGCTGCTAAAGCCACTTTCTACCACGCTAAATTCCAAGCATCTGCCTCTAACCCTAGGAAGCTCTTTGCCACCTTCTCCTCCCTCCTGAATCCTCCTCCCCCTCCCCCTCCTCCCTCTCTGCAGACGACTTCGTCAACCATTTTGAAAAGAAGGTCGACGACATCCGATCCTCGTTTGCTAAGTCAAACGACACCGCTGGTTCTGCTCACACTGCCCTACCCTGTGCTCTGACCTCTTTCTCCCCTCTCTCTCCAGATGAAATCTCGCGTCTTGTGACGGCCGGCCGCCCAACAACCTGCCCGCTTGACCCTATCCCCTCCCCTCTTCTCCAGACCATTTCCGGAGACCTTCTCCCTTACCTCACCTCGCTCATCAACTCATCACTGACCGCTGGCTACGTCCCTTCCGTCTTCAAGAGAGCGAGAGTTGCACCCCTTCTGAAAAAAACCTACACTCGATCCCTCCGATGTCAACAATTACAGACCAGTATCCCTTCTTTCTTTTCTCTCCAAAACTCTTGAACGTGCCGTCCTTGGCCAGCTCTCCCGCTATCTCTCTCTGAATGACCTTCTTTATCCAAATCAGTCAGGTTTCAAGACCAGTCATTCAACTGAGACTGCTCTCCTCTGTATCACGGAGGCGCTCCGCACTGCTAAAGCTAACTCTCTCTCCTCTGCTCTCATCCTTCTAGATCTATCGGCTGCCTTCGATACTGTGAACCATCAGATCCTCCTCTCCACCCTCTCCGAGTTGGGCATCTCCGGCGCGGCCCACACTTGGATTGCGTCCTACCTGACAGGTCGCTCCTACCAGGTGGCGTGGCGAGAATCTGTCTCCTCACCACGCGCTCTCACCACTGGTGTCCCCCAGGGCTCTGTTCTAGGCCCTCTCCTATTCTCGCTATACACCAAGTCACTTGGCTCTGTCATAACCTCACATGGTCTCTCCTATCATTGCTATGCAGACGACACACAACTAGTCTTCTCCTTTCCCCCTTCTGATGACCAGGTGGCGAATCGCATCTCTGCATGTCTGGCAGACATATCAGTGTGGATGACGGATCACCACCTCAAGCTGAACCTCGGCAAGACGGAGCTGCTCTTCCTCCCGGGGAAGGACTGCCCGTTCCATGATCTCGCCATCACGGTTGACAACTCCATTGTGTCCTCCTCCCAGAGCGCTAAGAACCTTGTTGTGATCCTGGACAACACCCTGTCGTTCTCAACCAACATCAAGGCGGTGGCCCGTTCCTGTAGGTTCATGCTCTACAACATCCGCAGAGTACGACCCTGCCTCACACAGGAAGCGGCGCAGGTCCTAATCCAGGCACTTGTCATCTCCCGTCTGGATTACTGCAACTCGCTGTTGGCTGGGCTCCCTGCCTGTGCCATTAAACCCCTTCAACTCATCCAGAACGCCGCAGCCCGTCTGCTGTTCAACCTTCCCAAGTTCTCTCACGTCACCCCGCTCCTCCGTTCTCTCCACTGGCTTCCAGTTGAAGCTCGCATCCGCTACAAGACCATGGTGCTTGCCTACGGAGCTGTGAGGGGAACGGCACCTCAGTACCTCCAGGCTCTGATCAGGCCCTACACCCAAACAAGGGCACTGCGTTCATCCACCTCTGGCCTGCTCGCCTCCCTACCACTGAGGAAGTACAGCTCCCGCTCAGCCCAGTCAAAACTGTTCGCTGCTCTGGCCCCCCAATGGTGGAACAAACTCCCTCACGACGCCCGGACAGCGGAGTCAATCACCACCTTCCGGAGACACCTGAAACCCCACCTCTTTAAGGAATACCTAGGATAGGATAAGTTGCACTATTGTAAAGTGACTGTTCCACTGGATGTCATAAGGTGAATGCACCAATTTGTAAGTCGCTCTGGATAAGAGCATCTGCTAAATGACTTAAATGTAAATGTAAATGTACTGTATATAGCCCCTCTACTGTATATAGCCTCTACTGTATATAGCCTCTACTGTATATAGCCTCTACTGTATATAGCCTCTCTACTGTACATAGCCCCTCTACTGTTATTTTCACTGTCTTCCTACTGTTGTTTTATTTCTTTACTCATCTATTGTTCACCTAATACCTATTTTCTTACTTAAAAATTGCACTGTTGGTTAGGGCCTGGAAGCATTTCACTGTAAGGTCTACACCAGTTGTATTCGGTGCACGTGACAAATAAACTTTGATTTGATTTTATTAACATAGTATCTATAATAACACTATAATATTATCAAGGGTTAGGGGTCAGAGGTTAGGGTACGTACCGGAGAGAGGTTCCCCATCATGAGGAAGGCGGTGAGGGTTAGGGGTCAGGGTTCAGAGGTTAGGGGACGTACCGGAGAGAGGTTCCCCATCATGAGGAAGGCGGTGAGGGTTAGGGGTCAGAGGTTAGGGGACGTACCGGAGAGAGGTTCCCCATCATGAGGAAGGCGGTGAGGGTTAGGGGTCGGGGTTCAGAGGTTAGGGGACGTACCGGAGAGAGGTTCCCCATCATGAGGAAGGTGGTGAGGGTTAGGGGTCGGGGTTCAGAGGTTAGGGGACGTACCGGAGAGAGGTTCCCCATCATGAGGAAGGCGGTGAGGGTTAGGGGTCGGGGTTCAGAGGTTAGGAGACGTACCGGAGAGAGGTTCCACATCATGAGGAAAGCGGTGAGGGTTAGGGGTCGGGGTTCAGAGGTTAGGGGACGTACCGGAGAGGGGTTCCCCATCATGAGGAAGGCGGTGAGGGTTAGGGGTCGGGGTTCAGAGGTTAGGGGACGTACCGGAGAGAGGTTCCCCATCATGAGGAAGGCGGTTAGGGGTCGGGGTTCAGAGGTTAGGGGACGTACCGGAGAGAGGTTCCCCATCATGAGGAAGGCGGTGAGGGTTAGGGGTCGGGGTTCAGAGGTTAGGGGACGTACCGGAGAGAGGTTCCCCATCATGAGGAAGGCGGTGAGGGTTAGGGGTCGGGGTTCAGAGGTTAGGGGACGTACCGGAGAGAGGTTCCCCATCATGAGGAAGGTGGTGAGGGTTAGGGGTCGGGGTTCAGAGGTTAGGGGACGTACCGGAGAGAGGTTCCCCATCATGAGGAAGGCGGTGAGGGTTAGGGGTTAGGGGTCGGGGTTCAGAGGTTAGGGGACGTACTGGAGAGAGGTTCCCCATCATGAGGAAGGAGGTGAGGGTTAGGGGTTAGGGGTCAGGGTTCAGAGGTTAGGGGACGTACCGGAGAGAGGTTCCCCATCATGAGGAAGGCGGTGAGGGTGGAGTCAAACAGGAAGGCGATCCTCTTGGTGGGTGGGGCAGCAGGACCAGGGTTACTCAGGCTGCTCACACTGGTGTTGTCTAACACACAGAGAGAGAAGAACTCATAATCCCACGATGCTGTGGATTGGAATGTATTGAGACAGCACAAACAGACCTGGGATCAGGCTAGAGCCGCCTTACTCAGGGGTTACTTTGGGCAGCCTGAGCCAGATCCAGGGCTTGGTAACCGTGGAGACTCTCACCTTGGTTCTCCAGGCTGGTGGTGTCTGTAGCAGAGGATCCAGCCTCCATCATCACAGGACCTCCCTGTTCCCACGACAACAGCATCTGTTTGGGGTCCACAGTGCTCCTGGGACACGGGGTGGGGAACATACATTAACACTAGGCCTGTGTGTGTCTTATAGTGTGGATGTGATTTACTCATGTTGCGTTACATCTGCTATTGTATTCAGAGTATTGACATTCCCTTGGGTTTGGTGCTGTGTAAACATGTCCCAAGAGTCTTTAAAGAGGGAGCCCTGCGGTGTGTGGATTTGGCTGCCACAAAAGGCTTCCATAGGCTTGAAGTGGTATTGAAGACCATATATGGTGTTGTAGTAGTATAGTGATGGAGTAGTATAGTGATGGAGTAGTATAGTGATGGAGTAGTATAGTGATATAGTAGTATAGTGATGGAGTAGTATAGTGATGGAGTAGTATAGTAATATAGTAGTATAGTGATATAGTAGTATAGTGATGGAGTAGTATAGTGATGGAGTAGTATAGTGGTATAGTAGTATAGTGATATAGTAGTATAGTGGTATAGTAGTATAGTGATATAGTAGTATAGTGATGGAGTAGTATAATGATGGAGCAGTATAGTGATATAGTAGTATAGTGATGGAGTAGTATAGTGATGGAGTACTATAGTGGTATAGTAGTATAGTGGAATAGTAGTATAGTGATATAGTAGTATAGTGATGGAGTAGTATAGTGGTATAGTAGTATAGTGATATAGTAGTATAGTGATGGAGTAGTATAGTGGTATAGTAGTATAGTGATATAGTAGTATAGTGGTATAGTAGTATAGTGATGGAGTAGTATAGTGGTAAAGTAGTATAGTGATATAGTAGTATAGTGATGGAGTAGTATAGTGGTATAGTAGTATAGTGATATAGTAGTATAGTGATGGAGTAGTATAGTGGTATAGTAGTATAGTGATATAGTAGTATAGTGGTATAGTAGTATAGTGATGGAGTAGTATAGTGATGGAGTAGTATAGTGATGGAGTAGTATAGTGATATAGCAGTATAGTGATGGAGTAGTATAGTGATGGAGTAGTATAGTGGTATAGTAGTATAGTGGTATAGTAGTGTAGTGATATAGTAGTATAGTGATGGAGTAGTAGAGTAGTATAGTGATATAGTAGTAGAGTGATATAGTAGTAGAGTGATATAGTAGTATAGTGATGGAGTAGTAGAGTGATATAGTAGTATAGTGATGGAGTAGTAGAGTAGTAGAGTGATATAGTAGTAGAGTGATATAGTAGTATAGTGATATAGTAGTATAGTGATATAGTAGTATAGTGATGTAGTAGTATAGTGATGAGTAGTATAGTGATGGAGTAGTATAGTGATGGAGTAGTATAGTGATGGAGTAGTATAGTGATGGAGTAGTATAGTGATGGAGTAGTATAGTGATATAGTAGTATAGTGATATAGTAGTATAGTGATATAGTAGTATAGTGATATAGTAGTAGAGTGATATAGTAGTAGAGTGATATAGTAGTATAGTGATATAGTAGTATAGTGATGGTGATATAGTAGTATAGTGTAGTGATGGAGTAGTATAGTGATGGTAGAGTGATATAGTGTAGTGATATAGTAGTATAGTAGTATAGTGATGGAGTAGTAGTATAGTGATATAGTAGTATAGTGATATAGTAGTATAGTGATATAGTAGTATAGTGATATATAGTATAGTGATATAGTAGTATAGTGATATAGTAGTATAGTGATATAGTAGTAGAGTGATATAGTAGTAGAGTGATATAGTAGTATAGTGATATAGTAGTATAGTGATATAGTAGTGTAGTGATATAATAGTGTAGTGATATAAAAGTATAGTGATATAGTAGTATAGTGATATAGTAGTAGAGTGATATAGTAGTAGAGTGATATAGTAGTATAGTGATATAGTAGTGTAGTGATATAGTAGTAGAGTGATATTAGTAGTGTGCTGATATAGTAGTATAGTGATATAGTAGTATAGTGATATAGTAGTGTAGTGATATAGTAGTATAGTGATATAGTAGTATAGTGATATAGTAGTATAGTGATATAGTAGTATAGTGATATAGTAGTATAGTGATATAGTAGTATAGTGATATAGTGGTATAGTGATATAGTAGTATAGTGAGAGAGTAGTGTTGTTATATAGTGGTATAGTAGTATAGTGAGAGATTAGTATAGTGATATAGTAGTGTGCTGATGTAGTGGTATTGAAGACCTACTTCAGTCTGTTGACAGAGGGGGCAGTCTTCCATGTGGGGTGGAGCTGCTCTGAGCTGAAAGAGCTTCCTTTCTTCAGGGCAAAACCCAGGCGACAGTACATAGAAACAGCATTCTGAGAGAGGAGAGGACTATTAAAATAACAGCGTACAGCCAGAAGCAGCCTGTTCCTAATCAATGGTATGCCATGAGGGTCAAACAGAACGGTGTCAGCCAAGTTAGTATCCATGGGTTGCTGCTTTGTTCTGCTCCTTCCACTGAAGACAGCTGGTCGGTCAGACCACCTTCACACCAATTATACTAATCATTATCAAGCACTGCAGGAATGTATTCTGAAAACACCCTGCATCATTACGATTACACAGAACAGAATACGTTGTGGAGAAAGTTTCCTGCTCTTATTTAACAACTAAAAGTTCATTGCCGAAGGAAATTCTCTCAGACACAAAAATCTCAATGTTTTAATGTATTCTACAGTCAAGAAATTATTGCCAGTAGGTTAGAACAGAAAACTAAAAACATCTTGTACCACATCCTTCAAGGTTAAAATGACAAGTGGGAAATATGAAATGGGGGAAATGTTTGAAAGTTTCACCCAGGAGACCATTAGATTGAAGGAGGCTTGCTCTAGGAGAAAGAGAGTGAGTGAGAAAGAGAGCGAGAGAGAGAGCGAGACAGACAGACAGACGAGAGAGAGAGACAGACAGAGAGACAGAGCGAGAGAGCGAGGTTGAGGGAGCACTGCTCTGAGTTAGAGAGAGAGAGAGCGAGGTTGAGGGACCACTGCTCTGAGTTAAAGAGAGAGAGCGAGGTTGAGGGAGCACTGCTCTGAGTTAAAGAGAGAGAGCGAGGTTGAGGGAGCACTGCTCTGAGTTAAAGAGAGAGAGCGAGGTTGAGGGACCACTGCTCTGAGTTAAAGAGAGTGAGCGAGGTTGAGGGAGCACTGCTCTGAGTTAAATAGAGAGAGCGAGGTTGAGGGAGCACTGCTCTGAGTTAAAGAGAGAGAGCGAGGTTGAGGGAGCACTGCTCTGAGTTAAAGAGAGAGAGCGAAGTTGAGGGAACACTGCTCTGAGTTAGAGAGAGAGAGAGAGAGAGAGAGAGAGAGAGAGAGAGAGAGAGAAGAGAGAGAGAGAGAGAGAGAGAGAGAGAGAGAGAGAGAGAGAGAGAGAGAGAGAGAGAGAGAGAGAGAGAGAGAGAGAGAGAGAGAGAGAGAGGGAGGGAGCACTGCTCTGAGTTAAATAGAGAGAGCGAGGTTGAGGGAGCCCTGCTCTGAGTTAAATAGAGAGAGCGAGGTTGAGGGAGCACTGCTCTGAGTTAAAGAGAGAGAGCGAGGTTGAGGGAGCACTGCTCTGAGTTAAAGAGAGAGAGCGAGGTTGAGGGAACACTGCTCTGAGTTAAAGAGAGAGAGAGAGAGAGAGCGAGGTTGAGGGAACACTGCTCTGAGTTAAAGAAGAGAGAGAGAGAGAGAGAGAGAGAGAGAGAGAGAGAGAGAGAGAGAGAGAGAGAGGGAGGTTGAGGGAGCACTGCTCTGAGTTAAATAGAGAGAGCGAGGTTGAGGGACCACTGCTATGAGTTAAATAGAGAGAGCGAGGTTGAGGGACCACTGCTCTGAGTTAAAGAGAGAGAGAGAGAGAGAGAGAGAGAGAGAGAGAGAGAGAGAGAGAGAGAGAGAGAGAGAGAGAGAGAGAGAGAGAGAGAGAGAGAGAGAGAGAGAGCACTGCTCTGAGTTAAAGAGAGAGAGCGAGGTTGAGGGACCACTGCTCTGAGTTAAAGAGAGAGAGCGAGGTTGAGGGACCACTGCTCTGAGTTAAAGAGAGAGAGCGAGGTTGAGGGACCACTGCTCTGAGTTAAAGAGAGAGAGAGAGAGAGAGAGAGAGAGGGAGAGAGAGGTTGAGGGAGCACTGCTCTGAGTTAAATAGAGAGAGCGAGGTTGAGGGACCACTGCTCTGAGTTAAATAGAGAGAGCGAGGTTGAGGGACCACTGCTCTGAGTTAAAGAGAGAGAGAGAGGTTGAGGGAGCACTGCTCTGAGTTAAAGAGAGAGAGAGAGGTTGAGGGAGCACTGCTCTGAGTTAAAGAGAGAGAGAGAGAGAGAGAGAGAGAGAGAGAGAGAGAGAGAGAGAGAGAGAGAGAGAGAGAGAGAGAGAGAGAGAGAGAGAGAGGTTGAGGGAGAGAGAGAGAGGTTGAGGAGAGAGAGAGAGAGGTTGAGGGAGCACTGCTCTGAGTTAAAGAGACAGCAAGAGAAAAATAGCAGCCCTAGGATATTAGGATGGAACATTTGTAGAATTTGGGGGAAATATTAAACCCTAGGGTGTTTGTGTCGTGCACAACAATAGCCAAAATGTCAGCAGTGCTGAATTGTCAAAACAAAACAATGAAAGTTAAAACATTTAACTTTCAAATCTGCTGATATTCTTATATATATATATATATATATATATATATATATATATATATATATATATATATATATATATTAAATATATGATGACTACAAATGATGATAATAATCTTCAATATAGAACAGGGACATTATCCTTTCAACAGAAAACATAATGATGAACTCAGTCTTTAATGGGGATGTTACCGAAGCAACATCTTAGATCATCTGAGTAAATGTAAGGCTGTCCTGAAGAATATGACATGTGTCCCTGTTCCTGATATAGAGCACAACTTAGGATGCCATCTAGGATGTAGACATGGCAGATTTCCCCTTGTGAGCCCAGGTAAAGCTCTGTTCCCAGCTAGCAGTGTCCAGCAGCACCAGGTGTTGACATGGACCATCCATTAATTAACCCATTAAAACTACAGCACCAGGTGTTGACATGGCCCTCCATTAATTAACCCATTAAAACTACAGCACCAGGTGTTGACATGGCCCTCCATTAATTAACCCATTAAAACTACAGCACCAGGTGTTGACATGGCCCTCCATTAATTAACCCATTAAAACTACAGCACCAGGTGTTGACATGGCCCTCCATTAATTAACCCATTAAAACTACAGCACCAGGTGTTGACATGGCCCTCCATTAATTAACCCATTAAAACTACAGCACCAGGTGTTGACATGGCCCTCCATTAATTAACCCATTAAAACTACAGCACCAGGTGTTGACATGGCCCTCCATTAATTAACCCATTAAAACTACAGCACCAGGTGTTGACATGGACCATCCATTAATTAACCCATTAAAACTACAGCACCAGGTGTTGACATGGCCCTCCATTAATTAACCCATTAAAACTACAGCACCAGGTGTTGACATGGCCCTCCATTAATTAACCCATTAAAACTACAGCACCAGGTGTTGACATGGCCCTCCATTAATTAACCCATTAAAACTACAGCACCAGGTGTTGACATGGCCCTCCATTAATTAACCCATTAAAACTACAGCACCAGGTGTTGACATGGACCATCCATTAATTAACCCATTAAAACTTCAGCAAGGTGTTGACACGATAATGGCTTCTCCAATTCAGGCAACTGCACCCCAAATGGCACCCTATTCCCTATATAGTGCTCTACTATAGACCAGAGCCCTATTCCCTATATAGTGTTCTACCTTGGACCAGAGCCCTATTCCCTATATAGTGTTCTACCTTGGACCAGAGCCCTATTCCCTATATAGTGTTCTACCTTGGACCAGAGCCCTATTCCCTATATAGTGTTCTACCTTGGACCAGAGCCCTATTCCCTATATAGTGCTCTACGTCTTCACACCACATATAACATTCAGATGGGCCCCAATAATATCCAGTGTCTCCTATAAGTAACTACGGACAATATAACAGTGTTACATACCTTCACCAGGCCCAAGTCGATCTCCAGAACATTAGCCAGCTGGAACAGAACCACCAGAGGATGATGATCAAGACTAAATGGGACTGATATCACTTTTAAAAAGTCAACAATAAAAGTCAATTATTAGCCTTGTTTGACCATCCTGCAAGCTCCTACTGTTAAGAAACAGAATGTGATCTCAAGACCAGGATGGTCCAACGAGGCCACGAGGAAATATTTTTTCACCTACCTCTGACACATTAGTCTGCTCGTCGATGGACACAAATATTTTGTACAATAGGGTTTCAAAGTAGTCTCCCTGGACCCTGTTCATCACGAAGCCTTCCAGAGGAGGAACTGGGAGATAATACATAATATTAATGAATAGATAACATACTGTATAATACAGTTGAAGTCGGAAGTTTACATACACCTTAGATAAATACATTTAAACTCAGTTTTTCACAATTCCTGACATTTAATCCCAGTAAAAATTCCCTGTTTTAGGTCAGTTAGGATCACCACTTTATTTTAAGAATGTGAAATGTCAGAATAATAGTAGAGAGAATGATTTATTTCAGCTTTTATTTCTTTCATCACATTCCCAGTGGGTCAGAAGTTTACATACACTCAATTAGTATTTGGTAGCATTGCCTTTAAATTGTTTAACTTGGGTCAAATGTTTTGGGTATCCTTCCACAAGCTTCCCACAATAGGTTGGGTGAATTTTGGGCCATTCTTCCTGACAGAGCTGGTGTAACTGAGTCAGGTTTGTAGGCCTCTTTGCTCGCACATGCTTTTTCAGTTCTATCCACAAATTTTATACAGTGTTGAGGTCAGGGCTTTGGTCCTTCTGTAGCTCAGTTGGTAGAGCATGGCGCTTGTAACGCCAGGGTAGTGGGTTCGATTCCCGGGACCACCCATACGTAGAATGTATGCACACATGACTGTAAGTCGCTTTGGATAAAAGCGTCTGCTAAATGGCATTTTTTTTATTTTTTTTATTTTTATTATTTTTTTTATTTTTATGATGGCCACTCAAATACCTTGACTTGTTGTCCTTAAGCCATTTTTCCACAACTTTGGAAGTCTGCTTGGGGTCATTGTCCATTTGGAAGACTAATTTGCGACCAAGCTTTAACTTCCTGACTGATGTCTTGAGGTGTTGCTTTAATATATCCACATAATTTTCCTTCCTCATGATGCCATCTATTTTGTGAAGTGCACCAGTCCCTCCTGCAGCAAAGCACCCCCACAACCGGATGCTGTGACCCCCCTTGCTTCACAGTTGGGATGGTGTTCTTTGGCTTGCAAGCCTCCCCTTTTTCCTCCAAACATAACGATGGTCATTATGGCCAAACAGTCATATTTTTGTTTCATCAGACCAGAGGAAGTTTCTCTAAAAAGTATGATATTTGTCCCCATGTGCATTGCAAACCGTAGTCTGGCTTTTTTATGGCAGTTTTGGAGCAGTGGCTTCTTCCTTGCTGAGCGGCCTTTCAGGTTATGTAGATATAGGACTCGTTTTACTGTGGATATAGATACTTTTGTACCTGTTTCCTCCAGCATCTTCACAAGGTCCTTTTCTGTTGTTCTGGGATTGATATACACTTTTGCACCAAAGTACGTTCCTCTCTAGGAGACAGAACGTGTCTCCTTCCTGAGCGGTATGACGGCTGCGTGGTCCCATGGTGTTTATACTTGCATACTATTGTTCGTACAGATGAACGTGGTACCTTAAGGCATTTGGAAATTGCTCCCAAGGATGAACCAGACTTGTGGAGGTCTACAACTCTTTTCTGAGGTCTTGACTGATTTCTATTGGATTTCCCATGATGTCAAGCAAAGAGGCACTGAGTTTGAAGGTAGGCCTTGAAATCCACATGTACACCTCCAATGTACTCAAATGATGTCAATCAGCCTATCAGAAGCTTCTAAAGCCATGACATCATTTTCTGGAATTTTACAAGCTGTTTAAAGGCACAGTCAACTTAGTGTATGTAAACTTCTGACCCACTGGAATTTTGATACAGTGAATTATAAGTGAAATAATCTGTCTGTAAACAATTGTTGGAAAAATGACTTGTGTCATGCACAAAGTAGATGTCCTAACTGACTTGCCAAAACTATAGTTTGTTAACAAGAAATGTGTGGAGTGATTGAAAAACTAGTGTATGTAAACTTCCGACTTCAACTGTATGTTTTGGGGCTTCTTCACAGCCCTCAGACAGATATAGGTGGTAATGTTGTGGGGCCTCTTCACAGCCCTCAGACAGATATAGATGGTAATATTGTGGGGCCTCTTCACAGCCCTCAGACAGATATATATGGTAATATTGTGGGGCCTCTTCACAGCCCTCAGACAGATATATATGGTAATGTTGTGGGGCCTCTTCACAGCCCTCAGACAGATATAGATGGTAATATTGTGGGCCCTCTTCACAGCCCTCAGACAGATATAGATGGTAATGTTGTGGGGCCTCTTCACAGCCCTCAGACAGATATAGATGGTAATGTTGTGGGGCCTCTTCACAGCCCTCAGACAGATATAGGTGGTAATGTTGTGGGGCCTCTTCACAGCCCTCAGACAGATATAGATGGTAATGTTGTGGGGCCTCTTCACAGCCCTCAGACAGTTATAAAGGGTAATGTTGTGGGGCCTCTTCACAGCCCTCAGACAGATATAAAGGGTAATGTTGTGGGGCCTCTTCACAGCCCTCAGACAGATATAGATGGTAATGTTGTGGGGCCTCTTCACAGCCCTCAGACAGATATAAAGGGTAATGTTGTGGGGCCTCTTCACAGCCCTCAGACAGATATAGATGGTAATGTTTTGGGGCCAAATGTTCTCGCCTTTCCATCCAAATGGACTTGTAATAACACCATTAACTCACTCAGATCAAGGATCTGCTGCCAATACCCATGAACACAGTATGAGACAAATAGGACCCTAAGAGGTGTGTGTTAATGTTGTCACGATACCAGCATTTTATTTTGATACCAGGTTTAGTATCATAATACTCAATACCAGGTTTAGTATCATAATACTCAATACCAGGTTTAGTATCATAATACTCAATACCAGGTTTAGTATCATAATACTCAATACCAGGTTTAGTATCATAATACTCAATACCAGGTTTAGGTCATAGTATCAATACCAGGTTTAGTATCATAATACTCAATACCAGGTTTAGTATCATAATACTCAATACCAGGTTTAGTATCATAATACTCAATACCAGGTTTAGTATCATAATACTCAATACCAGGTTTAGTATCATAATACTCAATACCAGGTTTAGTATCATAATACTCAATACCAGGTTTAGTATCATAATACTACCAGGTTTAGTATCAATACCAGGTTTAGTATCATAATACTCAATACCAGGTATCATAATTTAGTATCATAATACTCAATACCAGGTTTAGTATCATAATACTCAATACCAGGTTTAGTATCATAATACTCAATACCAGGTTTAGTATCATAATACTCAATACCAGGTTTAGTATCATAATACTCAATACCAGGTTTAGTATCATAATACTCAATACGATCACAATATCACGGCAAGAAAAGGCATATCAGCCAAAGTCAATCGTTGGGCATCTTGAATTCAAGATCATTACATTTGACAGATTTTACGTCAACATTTTTCAGAGACAGCCATGTATGCATGGATGAATCAATTAGACCTTGTTTTTACCAATCTAATTACATAACATAATGGGAGTCATTTATATGAATGGTAAATCTCTATTGATAAACTGGGTAAATCAATACGTAGTCTTGGCCTATCCACAATACAGGTGGACGCGTGTTCAATAGGAGTGTGTGCAGGCATTGAGTTATTGAGCTTGTTTTGGCTGATCGAATGGGACTACAGATGACCAACAATCTGTTTCTCTTCCATTGAAGACTTATTTCATTGTATTGATCAACAACATTTGCATAGAAGTAGCTTCTTTGATTAAAAAATGTGCGCCGTCTCGTTAACCAGTAATGACATCATTCACAAGGCAAGAGGAGAGCAGCCCGGAGTCCGTTCGTTGAGGCAAAAGATCATCTTTGGGAGAGACGTGAGACACCGATTAAGTGAATAAAATTTTGGATGCATATTATCACAAACTAAGTACCAAAGGGTAGTGAATTGATGTTCGCTATCTGTCAGCGAGAAAGGAAAGTTGGCCTACAAAGCTGGAAGCTACCGGTATCTTCTTCCATTATTCTACCTTGTATGGACATTGTTTTGCGAACTGTAAATAAGTTTCAACATTTCTACATGCCGTGTCGCATTATTGAAGTGTGTTAACTTGTGTGCAGGCTAGCAGTGAGTTAGTGGAGCTAACATGATACAGCCCAGACTCCCAGTACAGGCTAGCAGTGAGTTAGTGGAGCTAACATGATACAGTCCAGACTCCCAGTACAGGCTAGCAGTGAGTTAGTGGGGCTAACATGATACAGTCCAGACTCCCAGTACAGGCTAGCAGTGAGTTAGTGGAGCTAACATGATACAGTCCAGACTCCCAGGCTAGCAGTGAGTTAGTGGAGCTAACATGATACAGTCCAGACTCCCAGGCTAGCAGTGAGTTAGTGGAGCTAACATGATACAGTCCAGACTCCCAGTGCAGGCTAGCAGTGAGTTAGTGGAGCTAACATGATACAGCCCAGACTCCCAGTACAGGCTAGCAGTGAGTTAGTGGAGCTAACATGATACAGTCCAGACTCCCAGTACAGGCTAGCAGTGAGTTAGTGGGGCTAACATGATACAGTCCAGACTCCCAGTACAGGCTAGCAGTGAGTTAGTGGAGCTAACATGATACAGTCCAGACTCCCAGGCTAGCAGTGAGTTAGTGGAGCTAACATGATACAGTCCAGACTCCCAGTACAGGCTAGCAGTGAGTTAGTGGAGCTAACATGATACAGTCCAGACTCCCAGGCTAGCAGTGAGTTAGTGGAGCTAACATGATACAGTCCAGACTCCCAGGCTAGCAGTGAGTTAGTGGAGCTAACATAATACAGTCCAGACTCCCAGTGCAGGCTAGCAGTGAGTTAGTGGAGCTAACATGATACAGTCCAGACTCCCAGTACAGGCTAGCAGTGAGTTAGTGGAGCTAACATGATGCAGCCCAGACTCCCAGGCTAGCAGTGAGTTGGTGGAGCTAACATGATGCAGCCCAGACTCCCAGGCTAGCAGTGAGTTAGTGGAGCTAACATGATGCAGCCCAGACTCCCAGGCTAGCAGTGAGTTAGTGGGGCTAACATGATGCAGCCCAGACTCCCAGTGCAGGCTAGCAGTGAGTTAGTGGGGCTAACATGATACAGTCCAGACTCCCAGGCTAGCAGTGAGTTAGTGGAGCTAACATGATGCAGCCCAGACTCCCAGGCTAGCAGTGAGTTAGTGGAGCTAACATGATACAGCCCAGACTCCCAGTGCAGGCTAGCAGTGAGTTAGTGGAGCTAACATGTAGCAGCCCAGACTCCCAGGCTAGCAGTGAGTTAGTGGAGCTAACATGATGCAGTCCAGACTCCCAGTGCAGGCTAGCAGTGAGTTAGTGGAGCTAACATGATGCAGCCCAGACTCTCAGTACAGGCTAGCAGTGAGTTGCAGTGAGTTGCCAGGAGCTGCAGGGAGCTCCCTGCCTGCAAGGATAAGGACTAGCAGTTAGTTATGGGAGCAGACAGGGAGCTCTATAATAAGGGTTAGCAGTGAGTTATGGGAGCAGGTAGGGAGCTCTATAATAAGGGCTAGCAGTGAGTAATGGGAGCAGGCAGGGAGCTCTATAATAATGGCTAGCAGTGAGTTATGGGAGCAGGCAGGGAGCTCTATAATAAGGACAGGCAGTGAGTTATGGGAGCAGGCAGGGAGCTCTATAATAAGGACTAGCAGTGAGTTATGGGAGCAGGCAGGAAGCTCTATAATAAGGGGTAGCAGTGAGTTATGGGAGCAGGCAGGGAGCTCTATAATAAGGGGTAGCAGTGAGTTATGGGAGCAGGCAGGAAGCTCTATAATAAGGGGTAGCAGTGAGTTATGGGAGCAGGCAGGTAGCTCTATAATAAGGGCTAGCAGTGAGTTATGGGAGCAGGCAGGGAGCTCTATAATAAGGACTAGCAGTGAGTTATGGGAGCAGGCAGGGCGCTCTATAATAAGGACTAGCAGTGAGTTATGGGAGCAGGCAGGGTTCTCTATAATAAGATGTCGGCTGTGCTGATAGACAGGCTTGATCCGTGAGACCCATTTGACAGAAGTACCGAATGTACCACAAATTCTAGCATCAAACCTTTTACCATGTTCTAATATGGAAAAGGTCTGGAAGTTTGGGTGTACCGTGCAACACTTGGCAACCGCTCTGTTAGTGGCTACCTGAAATACAGCTGTCATCTGAGATGGGTACGTCTAGATAGATGTATCCCCTGTTGTACAGACCTGAAGGAGAAGAACGAGGCGCAGATAGCACATATTACTATAGCAACAAGATCAAAGAGCAACATCAATATATTACCATGTATGAAAACAGCATTCAATTAGTATTAGGACTAAGGAAAGCACATAGTGATTTTATTGATCTAAAGATGTCATTAGAAATACATCTGTTATGGCAGAGCATCATCTGTGCCCTACATTTTCCCCAGTCTACAATAAACAGAGAACAGCACATACAGTACATGCCCCTACATTTTCCCCAGTCCCCCACCGGGCGCAGTCTCCCATCTTCCCCAGTATCCCATCTTCCCCATCGGCTACAGTCTCCCAGCTTCCCCATCGGCTACAGTCTCCCATCGGCCCCCAGTCTCCCATCGGCCCCCAGTCTCCCATCGGCCCCCAGTCTCCCGTCTTCCCCATCGGCTACAGTCTCCCATCATCCCCAGTCTCCCATCTTCCCCATCGGCTCCCAGTCTCCCGTCTTCCCCAGTCTCCCGTCTTCCCCAGTCTCCCGTCTTCCCCAGTCTCCCGTCGGCCCCCAGTCTCCCGTCGGCCCCCAGTCTCCCGTCGGCCCCCAGTCTCCCATCGGCCCCCAGTCTCCCATCGGCCCCCAGTCTCCCATCGGCCCCCAGTCTCCCATCGGCCCCCAGTCTCCCATCAGCCCCCAGTCTCCCGTCTTCCCCATCGGCTACAGTCTCCCATCTTCTACAGTCTCCCGTCTTCCCCAGTCTCCCGTCTTCCCCAGTCTCCCGTCTCCCAGTCTCCCGTCTCCCAGTCTCCCGTCTCCCGTCTTCCCCAGTCTCCCGTCTCCCGTCGGCCCCCAGTCTCCCGTCGGCCCCCAGTCTCCCGTCGGCCCCCAGTCTCCCGTCGGCCCCCAGTCTCCCGTCGGCCCCCAGTCTCCCGTCGGCCCCCAGTCTCCCGTCGGCCCCCAGTCTCCCGTCGGCCCCCAGTCTCCCGTCGGCCCCCAGTCTCCCGTCGGCCCCCAGTCTCCCGTCGGCCCCCAGTCTCCCATCGGCTCCCAGTCTCCAGTCGGCCCCCAGTCTCCCATCGGCCCCCAGTCTCCCATCTTCCCCAGTCTCCTATCGGCTCCCAGTCTCCAGTCGGCCCCCAGTCTCCCATCGGCCCCCAGTCTCCCATCGGCCCCCAGTCTCCCATCGGCTCCCAGTCTACAGTCGGCCCCCAGTCTCCAGTCGGCCCCCGAGTCTCCAATCCTATCTGTTGTTCTCTCATCATAGCCACAATGGACCATAATGATAGGAGAGGCATGTCATCAAACTAAAATGTTTTCCAATAACGCCAAAGACACCCTGATGGTTAACGATTACCATCCACCCACAACACTGTCATTTTGCAGCCTGGTGGGATGAACACACACGAAGCAGAGAATAGATACCACTCACTCAGTACCACATTGTACTCCATTGATCCGGCCAGCTGGGGTCCTGAATCAATCATCTTATCAATTGCCTTCCTCTCTGCCAACGAGCAGATCTGAAATCAGACAGGACAGGGGGAGGACAGACAGACATTAGGGGGAGAGAAGGAGAGGAAAAGAGAAGAGCAGGGACACAGGCAGACATTAGGAGGAGAGGAGGAGGAGGAGAGGAGAATGTGCCAATCAGCTGTGTCCAAACCTACTGTGAATTTACCAGGTTTTTTGCTAGCGAGGTCACATGACTGAACAAAATTGTTTGTTATCAGACCAATATTTACCACCCAGGATGAGTTTAAAACAGCTGTGACATGGTTGGTGTAATTACATAAAACGCCTGTGAATACCTATAGAAAGAAAAAAAGGCATCTCTGGTAATATATATTGTTTTAAACCATTTAGGCTAGAGACCTCTGGTAATATATTTAGGCTAGAGACCTCTGGTAATATATTTAGGCTAGAGACCTCTGGTAATATATTTAGGCTAGAGACCTCTGGTAATATATTTAGGCTAGAGACCTCTGGTAATATATTTAGAATAGAGACCTCTGGTAATATATTTAGAATAGAGACCTCTGGTAATATATTTAGAATAGAGACCTCTGGTAATATATTTAGAATAGAGACCTCTGGTAATATATTTAGAATAGAGACCTCTGGTAATATATTTAGGATAGAGACCTCTGGTAATATATTTAGAATAGAGACCTCTGGTAATATATTTAGAATAGAGACCTCTGGTAATATATTTAGAATAGAGACCTCTGGTAATAATATTTAGAATAGAGACCTCTGGTAATATATTTAGAATAGAGACCTCTGGTAATATATTTAGAATAGAGACCTCTGGTAATATATTTAGAATAGAGACCTCTGGTAATATATTTAGAATAGAGACCTCTGGTAATATATTTAGAATAGAGACCTCTGGTAATATATTTAGAATAGAGACCTCTGGTAATATATTTAGAATATAGAGACCTCTGGTAATATATTTAGAATAGAGACCTCTGGTAATATATTTAGAATAGAGACCTCTGGTAATATATTTAGAATAGAGACCTCTGGTAATATATTTAGAATAGAGACCTCTGGTAATATATTTAGGCTAGACACCTCTGGTAATATATTTAGAATAGAGACCTCTGGTAATATATTTAGAATAGAGACCTCTGGTAATATATTTAGAATAGAGACCTCTGGTAATATATTTAGAATAGAGACCTCTGGTAATATATTTAGAATAGAAAACCTCTGGTAATATATTTAGAATAGAGACCTCTGGTAATATATTTAGAATAGAGACCTCTGGTAATATATTTAGAATAGAGACCTCTGGTAATATATTTAGAATAGAGACCTCTGGTAATATATTTAGAATAGAGACCTCTGGTAATATATTTAGAATAGAGACCTCTGGTAATATATTTAGAATAGAGACCTCTGGTAATATATTTAGAATAGAGACCTCTGGTAATATATTTAGAATAGAGACCTCTGGTAATATATTTAGAATAGAGACCTCTGGTAATATATTTAGAGACTAGATGTTTTTTAGAATAGCAGCCTGTAATATATTTGAATAGAGGCTCTGGTAATATATTTAGAATCTCAGACACTCAGAGGCTATATTTGACAGTGACCTCTGCAATATATTTAGAATCAGACCTCTGGTAATATATTTAGAATAGAGACCTCTGGTAATAACAGAATAGAGATGTAATATATTTGTACAAACCTAACAGAAGATATTTAGAATAGAGACCATCTGGCTAATATATTTATTTAGAGACCTCTGGTGAATATATTTAGAATAGATCCTCTACCACTATTTCAGAGACTCTACAGACTCATATTTAGACTCACCTCTGGTAATATATTTAGAATAGAGACCTCTGGTAATATATTTAGAATAGAGACCTCTGGTAATATATTTAGAATAGAAGCTCTATATTTAGACTAGAGACCTCTGTAATATATTTAGAATAGAGACCTCTACCATATATTTAGAATAGAAGCTCTGGTAATATATTTAGAATCACCCTGACGTCATCCTCTGGTAATATATTTAGAGACAGGAATATATTTAGAATCAGAGACCTCTGGTAATATATTTAGAATAGAGCTCTGGTAATATATTTAGACTCACCCTGATTTGTCATCCTCTACCATATTTAGAATAGAGACGCTCTATAGAGACTCACCCTGATGTCATCCTCTACCACTATCAGGAAGCTCTGGTAATATATTTAGAGACAGAGACTCATGCCTGTTGTGAGGCTGTCATCCTCTACCACTATCAGGAAGCTCTGACAGAGACTCACCCTGATGTCATGCTCCACCAATAACAGGAAATGAAATGATACAATGTACACACTCACCCTGACGTCATCCTCTACCACTATCAGGAAGCTCTACAGAGACTCACCCTGATGTCATCCTCTACCACTATCAGGACGCTCTACAGAGACTCACCCTGATGTCATCCTCTACCACTATCAGGAAGCTCTACAGAGACTCACCCTGATGTCATCCTCTACCACTATCAGGAAGCTCTACAGAGACTCACCCTGACGTCATCCTCTACCACTATCAGGACGCTCTACAGAGACTCACCCTGACGTCATCCTCTACCACTATCAGGAAGCTCTACAGAGACTCACCCTGATGTCATCCTCTACCACTATCAGGAAGCTCTACAGAGACTCACCCTGATGTCATCCTCTACCACTATCAGGAAGCTCTACAGAGACTCACCCTGACGTCATCCTCTACCACTATCAGGAAGCTCTACAGAGACTCACCCTGATGTCATCCTCTACCACTATCAGGACGCTCTACAGAGACTCACCCTGACGTCATCCTCTACCACTATCAGGAAGCTCTACAGAGACTCACCCTGATGTCATCCTCTGTGACTATCAGGACGGTCTACAGAGCCACCCACCACGCCTCTACAGAGATCTCTATTGGCTTGGAGGGCAGCAGGTCCCGCGCTGTTTTCCTACGGAAGAATTTCTGATAGGAGACACAAGTCCATACATGTTAAATCACTGCTACTATTTAAAAAAATATGACCAAGGTAATAACGACATGCTTCAAGGTCTTCGTGTCTTACCTTGGAAGACCTGCACTGGTTCATCAAGTCAATATACTGGTTCCTCCCGACACAAGTCCATACATGTTAAATCACTATGCCCAGCAGTCTTAACCTAAAAAATATGACCAAGGTAATAAACATTAAATCACTGGTTAGACAGGAAGACTCACTGGTTCATCAAGTCAATATACTGGTTCCTCCCGATGCCCAGCAGTCTTAGACCTAGAGATAGACAGACAGGAGACATTAATCACTGGTTCATCAAGTCAATATACTGGTTCCTCCCGATACCCAGCAGTCTTAGACCTAGAAGACAGACAGGAGACATTAATCACTTGTTCATCAAGTCAATATACTGGTTCCTCCCGATGCCCAGCAGTCTTAGACCTAGAAGATAGACAGGAAACATTAAATCACCGGTTATTTTACCAGGTTACATGGGAGAGGAGGGGGATGAATGAGCCAATTGTAAACTGGGGATTATTAGGTGACCTTGATGGTTTGAGGGCCAGATTGGGATATTAGCCAGGACACCGGGATTAACACCCCTACTCTTACGATAAGTGCCATGGGATCTTTAATGACCTCAGAGAGTCAGGACACCGGGGGTTAACACCCCTACTCTAACAATAAAGTGCCATGGGATCTTTAATGACCTCAGAGAGTCAGGACACCGGGGTTAACACCCCTACTCTTACGATAAGTGCCATGGGATCTTTAATGACCTCAGAGAGTCAGGACACCGGGGGTTAACACCCCTACTCTAACAATAAAGTGCCATGGGATCTTTAATGACCTCAGAGAGTCAGGACACCAGGGTTAACACCCCTACTCTAACAATAAAGTGCCATGGGATCTTTAATGACCTCAGAGAGTCAGGACACCAGGGTTAACACCCCTACTCTAACAATAAAGTGCCATGGGATCTTTAATGACCTCAGAGAGTCAGGACACCAGGGTTAACACCCCTACTCTAACAATAAAGTGCCATGGGAACTTTAATGACCTCAGAGAGTCAGGACACTGGGGTTAACACCCCTACTCTAACAATAAAGTGCCATGGGATCTTTAATGACCTCAGAGAGTCAGGACACCCGTTTAACGTCCCAACCGGAAGAAGGCACCCTACATAGGGCACTGCCCTGGGGCATTGGGATATTTTTTTAGACCAGAGGAAAGAGTGCCTCCTACTGGCCCTCCAACACCACTTCCTGCAGCATCTAGCCTCCCATCCAGGGACTAACCAGGACCAACCCAGGGTGGTATGCTGCTGGCCTTAGACCAAAGCCCTATTCCCTATATAGTACACTACCTGAGACCAGAGCCCTATTCCCAGTATAGTATATTACCTGAGACCAGAGGCATATTCCCTGTATAGTACACTACTATAGACCAGAGGCATATTCCCTATATAGTACACTACTATAGACCAGAGCCCTATTCCCTATATAGTACACTACTATAGACCAGAGCCCCATTCCCTATATAGTACACTACTATAGACCAGAGCCCTATTCCCTATATAGTACACTACTATAGACCAGAGGCATATTACCTGTATAGTACACTACTATAGACCAGAGGCATATTACCTGTATAGTATACTACCTGAGACCAGAGGCATATTCCCTGTATAGTACACTACCTGAGACCAGAGCCCTATTCCCTGTATAGTATACTACCCGAGACCAGAGGCATATTCCCTGTATAGTACACTACCTGAGACCAGAGGCATATTCCCTGTATAGTACACTACCTGAGACCAGAGGCATATTCCCTGTATAGTACACTACCTGAGACCAGAGGCATATTCCCTGTATAGTATACTACCTGAGACCAGAGGCATATTCCCTGTATAGTATATTACTATAGACCAGAGGCATATTCCCTATATAGTACACTACTATAGACCAGAGGCATATTCCCTGTATAGTACACTACTATAGACCAGAGCCATATTCCCTGTATAGTACACTACCTGAGACCAGAGGCATATTCCCTGTATAGTATACTATCTGAGAACCGGGGGGATATTCCCTGTATAGTATACTACCTGAGACCAGAGGCATATTCCCTGTATAGTATACTACCTGAGACCAGAGCCCTATTCCCTGTATAGTATACTATCTGAGAACCGGGGGGATATTCCCTGTATAGTATACTACCTGAGACCAGAGGCATATTCCCTGTATAGTATACTATCTGAGACCAGAGGCATATTCCCTGTATAGTACACTACCTGAGACCAGAGGCATATTCCCTGTATAGTATACTACTATAGACCAGAGGCATATTCCCTGTATAGTATATTACAAAGGGGAAGGGGGAGGGGGGGCAATGTAAATTGTCCGGTGGCCATTTGATTAATTGTTCAGCGGTCTAATGGCTTGTATAGTAAGCTGTCTGAGGAGCCGTTTGGTCCATATTCCGGTACCGCTTAGTGCTAGCTGAGACCAGAAGGCATAGCTTGGCCCCAGTGATGTAGTATACTACCCTCTGACCAGAGGCATATTCCCTGTACACCATATTACAAAGGTTCTGGATGGGGGACGCTTGGCCCCAGTGATGTACTGGGCCATTTGATTAATCTGTCAGGGCCTTCCTCAGACACCACCTATTATATAGGTTCTGGATGAGGAGCCGTTTGGCCCCAGTGATGTACTGGGCCGTACGCTCTACCCTCTGTAGTGGCTGAAGGACAGAGAGCAGTTACAGTCCAGAACTTGATGGTGCAGCTGTAGCTTTTGGCCCCAGTGATGACACTGGTCATGGAGCCACCAGCTCTCTAGGGCCTGTCTCAGACACCATGGTGCCATTATCTAGCCAGTTCTGGAGCAGGAAGTCATGGAACCCCAGTGAGTACTGGAAAGTCATGAAGCCATCTACCCTCTGTCTGGGCAGTCTTCAGCAGAAAGTCATGGACACCACCTGGCCATCTGACAGCAGTTCTGGATGGAGCCATGGCCCCCTCTTCTGGCCAGTCTCTCAGCAAAAAGTCATGGAGCCATCAGCTTCTGGCCAGTCTCTCAGACAACCTAATTAATAATAGGTTCTGCCATAGCAGACGCTTTTGGCCCCAGTGACTTACAGTCATGGTGCATACATTCTACCCTCTGTAGTGGTCTCTAAGGACAGATGCCATTCCTCTTCTGGCCAGCAGTTACCATACCAGGCGGTGATGAAACCGGTCAGGATGCTCTCGATGGTGCAGCTGTAGAACCTTTTGAGGATCTGACCAGTCTGACAGCAGAAAGTCATGGAGCCATCCATCTTCTGGCCAGTGTCTCAGCAGAAAGTCATGGTGCCATCCCTCTTCTGGCCAGTCTCTCAGCAGGAAGTCATGGAACCATCCAGCTTCTGGCCAGTCTCTCAGGAGAAAGTCATGAAGCCATCGCTCTTCTGGCCAGTCTCTCAGCAGAAAGTCATGGAGCCATCCTGCTTCTGGCCAGTCTGACAGCAGAAAGTCATGGAGCCATCCCTCTTCTGGCCAGTCTCTCAGCAAAAAGTCCTCTTCTGGTCAGTCTCTCAGCAGGAAGTCATGGAGCCATCTCAGCAGGAAGTCATGGAGCCATCCCTCTTCTGGTCAGTCTCTCAGCTTCTGGCCAGTCTCTCAGGAGGAAGTCATGGAGCCATAATCTTCTGCCATTTAGCAGGAAGTCTTTTATCCATCCCTCTTCTGGTCAGTCAGCAGGAAGTCATACATTCTACTGGCCAGTCTCTCAGGAGGAAGTCATGGAGCCATCCTGCTTCTGGCCAGTCTCTCATGAGGAAGTCATGGAGCCATCCCTCTTCTGGCCAGTCTCTCAGGAGGAAGTCATGGAGCCATTCCTCTTCTGGCCAGTCTCTCAGCAGGAAGTCATGGAGCCATCCCTCTTCTGGCCAGTCTCTCAGCAGGAAGTCATGGAGCCATCCTGCTTCTGGCCAGTCTCTCAGCAGGAAGTCATGGAGCCATCCTGCTTCTGATCAGTCTCTCAGGAGGAAGTCATGGAGCCATCCCTCTTCTGGTCAGTCTCTCAGCAGGAAGTCATGGAGCCATCCCTCTTCTGGTCAGTCTCTCAGCAGGAAGTCATGGAGCCATCCCTCTTCTGGTCAGTCTCTCAGGAGGAAGTCATGGAGCCATCCCTCTTCTGGTCAGTGTCTCAGCAGGAAGTCATGGAGCCATCCCTCTTCTGGTCAGTCTCTCAGCAGGAAGTCATGGAGCCATCCCTCTTCTGGTCAGTCTCTCAGGAGGAAGTGATGGAGCCATCCCTCTTCTGGCCAGTCTCTCAGCAGGAAGTAATGGAGCCATCCCTCTTCTGGTCAGTCTCTCAGCAGGAAGTCATGGAGCCATCCCTCTTCTGGTCAGTGTCTCAGCAGGAAGTGATGGAGCCATCCCTCTTCTGGTCAGTCTCTCAGCAGGAAGTCATGGAATCATCCCTCTTCTGGTCAGTCTCTCAGGAGGAAGTGATGGAGCCATCCCTCTTCTGGTCAGTCTCTCAGCAGGAAGTGATGGAGCCATCCCTCTTCTGGCCAGTCTCTCAGCAGGAAGTCATGGAGCCATCCCTCTTCTGGCCAGTGTCTCAGCAGGAAGTCATGGAGCCATCCCTCTTCTGGTCAGTCTCTCAGCAGGAAGTCATGGAGCCATCCCTCTTCTGGCCAGTCTCTCAGCAGGAAGTCATGGAGCCATCCCTCTTCTGGCCAGTCTCTCAGCAGGAAGTCATGGAGCCATCCCTCTTCTGGTCAGTCTCTCAGCAGGAAGTCATCTACCAATGCCGCTTCATTCATTCATTTGCCGTTTGTAATCCAATGGGCTTTAGCAATTATTGTTTTATCAGTTACTGAGTTCCTCAAAATGAATTTGTTAATTAGTTAGAACAGTCAGAACAGTTCATTTGAAAATAAGGTCAAAGACAGTGTTTCCCATGTATTCATTACTAGCACAATGTTTTAACTCACTGATGTTCTTATCCCTGAGAGAGGGAGTACTACAATACTACTACTAACAGTCAGCAGTTTATCCCTGAGAGAGGGAGTACTACAATACTACTACTAACAGTCAGCAGTTTATCCCTGAGAGAGGGAGTACTGCAATACTACTACTAACAGTCAGCAGTTTATCCCTGAGAGAGGGAGTACTACAATACTACTACTAACAGTCAGCAGTTTATCCCTGAGAGAGGGAGTACTACAATACTACTACTAACAGTCAGCAGTTTATCCCTGAGAGAGGGAGTACTACAATACTACTACTAACAGTCAGCAGTGTATCCCTGAGAGAGGGAGTACTACAATACTACTACTAACAGTCAGCAGTGTATCCCTGAGAGAGGGAGTACTACAATACTACTACTAACAGTCAGCAGTGTATACTACTACTAACAGTCAGCAGTGTATCCCAGTACTACAATCCCAGTCAGCAGTTTATCCCTGAGAGAGTACTACAATACTACTACTAACAGTCAGCAGTTTATCCCTGAGAGAGGGAGTACTACAATACTACTACTAACAGTCAGCAGTTTATCCCTGAGAGAGGAGTACTGCAATACTACTACTAACAGTCAGCAGTTTATCCCTGAGAGAGGGAGTACTGTATCCCAATACTACTACTAACAGTCAGCAGTTTATCCCTGAGAGAGGGAGTACTACAATACTACTACTAACAGTCAGCAGTTTATCCCTGAGAGAGGGAGTACTCCAATACTACTACTAACAGTCAGCAGTTTATCCCTGAGAGAGGGAGTACTACAATACTACTACTAAAGTCAGCAGTTTATCAGCAGTTTATCCCTGAGAGAGGGAGTACTACAATACTACTACAAACAGTCAGCAGTTTATCCCTCAGCAGAGAGGGAGTACTACAATACTACTACTAACAGTCAGCAGTGTATCCCTGAGAGAGGGAGTACTACAATACTACTACTAACAGTCAGCAGTGTATCCCTGAGAGAGGGAGTACTACAATACTACTACTAACAGTCAGCAGTGTATCCCTGAGAGAGGGAGTACTACAATACTACTACTAACAGTCAGCAGTTTATCCCTGAGAGAGGGAGTACTACAATACTACTAATATGACTGGGATTATCATGGGTTACTAATATGACTGGGATTATCATGGGTTACTAATATGACTAGGATTATCATGGGTTACTAATATGACTGGGATTATCATGGGTTACTAATATGACTAGGATTATCATAGGTTACTAATATGACTGGGATTATCATGGGTTACTAATATGACTAGGATTATCATGGGCTACTAATATGACTAGGATTATCATCAACTAGCATGGGATGCTAATATGACTAGGATTATCATCAACTAGCATGGGTTGCTAATATGACTAGGATTATCATCAACTAGCATGGGTTGCTAATATGACTAGGATTATCATCAACTAGCATGGGATGCTAATATGACTAGGATTATCATCAACTAGCATGGGATGCTAATATGACTAGGATTATCATGGGCTACTAATATGACTAGGATTATCATCAACTAGCATGGGATGCTAATATGATTAGGATTATCATCAACTAGCATGGGTTGCTAATATGACTAGGATTATCATCAACTAGCATGGGCTGCTAATATGACTAGGATTATCATCAACTAGCATGGGATGCTAATATGACTAGGATTATCATCAACTAGCATGGGTTGCTAATATGACTAGGATTATCATCAACTAGCATGGGTTGCTAATATGACTAGGATTATCATCAACTAGCATGGGTTGCTAATATGACTAGGATTATCATCAACTAGCATGGGATGCTAATATGACTAGGATTATCATCAACTAGCATGGGTTGATAAAATGACTAAAATTGTGCCTTTAACTAATGGACAATGAAAGAAAGTTGATTTGAAAACCATTAGAACGTGAGTGAAATATGCTACTGGTTTCAATGGCATATGGAAGTCTAAATAATTTCCTCCACATTTCTATGGTCTGATTTTGGCTACTTTGAAAGACATGCCTCATAATATGTAGTAAAACTTTCAGGTTTCAAACAACTACACGTTTTAAAAATGCAGACTGCCTCCAGCTCATTGCAAAGTGGAGTGTGACACTCTGAAAGCCTGCCAACAACCGCTGCTTACACACTTGAATGGCAAATGGGAAGCGCGCTACAATTACCAGTTGAGAAATAAAAACAGTAGCCCTTTTCAATCGTGGCCATCAAAACTGTTTTTAACACACGATTGCATTTATAATTTTTATGCAACGATTGGGATTATAAAAGCACATTTCAGTCCAGCAGCAACGAACAAGCGGTTTGAGGAGCTGTCGAAGCTGTCTGACTGATTTTACTCTCAAATTAAGATGAAAAATGCATGTGCCAATTTAATTCCACAAAATTATGCAAATTAACCTATAGACCGATAAGCATGACCGGTCAAATGTATTTCTATTGACTGGTATTTCCATCAATTAATAGACTAAAAATAATTATTTTGTAATTAATTGTTTTTTTCTTCTCCCGGACAAATGGCCGGCGCCAATTTTATTTATCGTTTTTTGGGCCAAAAGCAGCTATTACCGGCTTCCGGAAATACTGCTCCACACACCACACAGCTCAGAGAGAAAGTACAGAAACAGGCTACTTACAGTCAGCAGCAGTGAAGTTGGGCAGCGAGTCATAACTCTTCTCTACGTTCATGATGTCCTGGAGGTGGAGAGAGGGGGAGGGAGGGAGGGAGGGAGGGAGGGAGGGAGGGAGGGAGGGAGGGAGGGAGGGAGGGAGGGAGGGAGGGAGGGAGGGAGGGAGGGAGGGAGGGAGAAGAGGGAGGGGAGAGAGGGAGGAGAGGGAAGAGGAGAGAGGGAAGAGGAGAGAGGGAAGAGAGGGAAGAGGAGAGAGGAAGGGAGGGAGAAATTAAACCAGGAAAAAGGGAGCAGCAAATTAAACTAATTTCTCTTCCTACACCATTCCTTCCTTCCCTGAACCTTGATTATTCACTGTCAATGTTCCAAATGGCACCCTATTCCCAATGTAGTGCACTACTTTGGACCAGGACCCTATGGCACCCTATTCCCAATGTAGTGCACTACTTTGGACCAGGGCCCTATGGCACCCTATTCCCAATGTAGTGCACTACTTTGGACCAGGGCCCTATGGCACCCTATTCCCAATTCAGTGCACTACTTTGGACCAGGGCCCTATAAAAACCTATCAAATGATTATCAGACTTTGACCAGGGCCCATGGCACCCTATTCCCAATGTCTAGTATGAAGATTTGACCAGGGCCCTATGGCAAAATTGGTTTGAATGTTTTTCACCACTTTTAATGACCCTTGGCACCCTATTCACAATGTAGTGCAATAGTTTGGACCAGATGTAGGCCTAGTTGTTCATTATATTCCCAATGTAGTGTATTTTGGTTCATTGGGCCCTATGGCACCCTATTCCCTATTCAGTGCACTACTTTGGACCAGGGCCCTATGGCACCCTATTCCCTATTCAGTGCAGTAATTAATTTATCCTATTAAAAACACATCAAATGGATTATCAGAGTGACACTCTGACTGGCCCCACTCTGACTGGCCCCACTCTGACTGGCCCCACTCTGACTGGCCCCACTCTGACTGGCCCCACTCTGACTGGCCCCACTCTGACTGGCCCCACACTGACTGGCCCCACACTGACTGGCCCCACACTGACTGGCCCCACACTGACTGGCCCCACACTGACTGGCCCCACACTGACTGGCCCCACACTGACTGGCCCCACACTGACTGGCCCCACACTGACTGGCCCCACTCTGACTGGCCCCACTCTGACTGGCCCCACACTGACTGGCCCCACACTGACTGGCCCCACACTGACTGGCCCCACTCTGACTGGCCCCACTCTGACTGGCCCCACACTGACTGGCCCCACACTGACTGGCCCCACACTGACTGGCCCCACTCTGACTGGCCCCACACTGACTGGCCCCACACTGACTGGCCCCACACTGACTGGCCCCACACTGACTGGCCCCACTCTGACTGGCCCCACTCTGACTGGCCCCACTCTGACTGGCCCCACTCTGACTGGCCCCACTCTGACTGGCCCCACTCTGACTGGCCCCACTCTGACTAATCCACCATCGTAGTGTACTGTGCTTCTAACGTTCAGAGTAAAAACTCGCCGGACACTACGAAAGGTTCGACCAACTTTATTCTCCCAGAGAATCAATACAGCTGCATTAGACAAAGACCTTTTCACACAAGCAGTGATATTTAACCCTTCCTCCTGAGTCTCCTCCTACCCATCTGTACAAGCAGTGATATTTAACCATTCCTCCTGAGTCTCCTCCTACCCATCTGTACAAGCAGTGATATATAACCCTTCCTCCTGAGTCTCCTCCTACCCATCTGTACAAGCAGTGATATATAACCCTTCCTCCTGAGTCTCCTCCTACCCATCTGTACAAGCAGTGATATATATCCCTTCCTCCTGAGTCTCCTCCTACCCATCTGTACAAGCAGTGATATTTAACCATTCCTCCTGAGTCTCCTCCTACCCATCTGTACAAGCAGTGATATTTAACCCTTCCTCCTGAGTCTCCTCCTAACCATCTGTACAAGCAGTGATATGTAGAAACACATTGAATAACAGATAGTCCTTACTGCTATTAGCCCATAGAAACACATTGAATAACAGACAGTCCTCTGCTAGCCCATCTGAATAACAGAAGTCCACTGTGATAGAAACACATTGAATAACCCTTCCTAGAAACACATTGAATAACAGATAGTCCTACCTAGCCCCTAGAAACACATTGAATAACAGATAGTCCTTACTGCTATTAGCCCATAGAAACACATTGAATAACAACTGTCCTTACTGCTATTAGCCCATAGAAACACATTGAATAACAGATCGTACTTACTGCTATTAGAAACACATTGAATAACAGACGGTCCTTACTGCTATTAGCCCATAGAAACACATTGAATAACAGAGAGTCCTTACTGCTATTAGCCCATAGAAACACATTGAATAACAGATAGTCCTTACTGCTATTAGCCCATAGAAACACATTGAATAACAGACTTACTGCTATTAGAAACACATTGAATAACAGACGGTCCTTACTGCTATTAGCCCATAGAAACACATTGAATAACAGATAGTCCTTACTGCTATTAGCCCATAGAAACACATTGAATAACAGATAGTACTGCTATTAGCCCATAGAAACACATTGAATAACAGATAGTCCTTACTGCTATTAGAAACACATTGAATAACAGATAGTCCTTACTGCTATTAGCCCATAGAAACACATTGAATAACAGATAGTCCTTACTGCTATTAGCCCATAGAAACACATTGAATAACAGATAGTCCTTACTGCTATTAGCCCATAGAAACACATTGAATAACAGATAGTCCTTACTGCTATTAGCCCATAGAAACACATTGAATAACAGATAGTCCTTACTGCTATTAGAAACACATTGAATAACAGACGGTCCTTACTGCTATTAGCCCATAGAAACACATTGAATAACAGATAGTCCTTACTGCTATTAGCCCATAGAAACACATTGAATAACAGATAGTCCTTACTGCTATTAGCCCATAGAAACACATTGAATAACAGATAGTCTTACTGCTATTAGCCAATAGAAACACATTGAATAACAGATAGTCCTTACTGCTATTAGCCCATAGAAACACATTGAATAACAGTCCTTACTGCTATTAGAAACACATTGAATAGTCCTTACTGCTATTAGCCCATAGAAACACATTGAATAAGAGACAGTCCTTACTGCTATTAGCCCATAGAAACACATTGAATAACAGATAGTCCTTACTGCTATTAGCCCATAGAAACACATTGAATAACAGATAGTCCTTACTGCTATTAGCCCATAGAAACACATTGAATAACAGATAGTCCTTACTGCTATTAGCCCATAGAAACACATTGAATAACAGATAGTCCTTACTGCTATTAGCCCATAGAAACACATTGAATAACAGATAGTCCTTACTGCTATTAGCCCATAGAAACACATTGAATAACAGATAGTCCTTACTGCTATTAGAAACACATTGAATAACAGACGGTCCTTACTGCTATTAGCCCATAGAAACACATTGAATAACAGATAGTCCTTACTGCTATTAGAAACACATTGAATAACAGACGGTCCTTACTGCTATTAGAAACACATTGAATAACAGATAGTCCTTACTGCTATTAGCCCATAGAAACACATTGAATAACAGATAGTCCTTACTGCTATTAGCCCATAGAAACACATTGAATAACAGATAGTCCTTACTGCTATTAGCCCATAGAAACACATTGAATAACAGATAGTCCTTACTGCTATTAGCCCATAGAAACACATTGAATAACAGATAGTCCTTACTGCTATTAGCCCATAGAAACACATTGAATAACAGATAGTCCTTACTGCTATTAGCCCATAGAAACACATTGAATAACAGATAGTCCTTACTGCTATTAGAAACACATTGAATAACAGATATACTGCTATTAGAAACACATTGAATAACAGATAGTCCTTACTGCTATTAGCCCATAGAAACACATTGAATAACAGATAGTCCTTACTGCTATTAGCCCATAGAAACACATTGAATAACAGATAGTCCTTACTGCTATAGAAACACATTGAATAACAGATAGTCCTTACTGCTATTAGCCCATAGAAACACATTGAATAACAGATAGTCCTTAGAAACACATTGAATAACAGATAGTCCTTACTGCTATTAGCCCATAGAAACACATTGAATAACAGATAGTCCTTACTGCTATTAGCCCATAGAAACACATTGAATAACAGATAGTCCTTACTGCTATTAGCCCATAGAAACACATTGAATAACAGATAGTCCTTACTGCTATTAGCCCATAGAAACACATTGAATAACAGATAGTCCTTACTGCTATTACATAGTCCTTACTGAAACACATTGAATAACAGATAGTCCTTACTGCTATTAGCCAATAGAAACACATTGAATAACAGACAGTCCTTACTGCTATAGAAACACATTGAATAGTCCTTACTGCTATTAGCCCATAGAAACACATTGAATAACAGATAGTCCTTACTGCTATTAGCCCATAGAAACACATTGAATAACAGATAGTCCTTACTGCAGATAGTCCAATAGAAACACATTGAATAACATATTATTTATTGTTTTAAATCTAAAGGAAGTTTGTTCTGAAGTGTCTGGAAAAGTTGTATTTGACCCCTTGTTTGAGGCACTAAACTTTCTCCATAAATTGGTTTACCTGGTACGGGGGGGGGGGACCTTCAGATGAGTCTTGTGGGGCATTTGGGCATCCTAGATCAAAACAAGACTCTCATCTTTCCACCGAGTGGCCAAACCGTTCGGACACTCCGTGAGAAGACCGATTTAGCTCTGACACCTTTACCGCGAAAAATTCTAGCAGAAAGGTTCATGTAGAACAGATATGATCCTCTATCCTCAATAATAGAGAGTTATTTTGAGCACTATAAAATACATTTCTATCTGCACGGCTCTGTACCGTTCTCCCAACTGAATACACCCCTTGTGGTCAATTGGTTTTACAGAGTAGAAATATAAACATAGACATACAATGAATAGAATGGGTTTGGAACCTCTATTCCTGGCAATCTGACTAGTGAACTCATGAGTGAAATCGCTTCCTGGTATTGTAATGAAATCATTTCCATGGTAATGTAGAATGTTTATTCAAATGATTTTAACTGATGTGGCTCATGTAATGGAATGTATTTTATGTAATGGCAGTTCAGTTGATTCAACAAATCACAGCACAGATTGATGCGTACACTTCCTGCTTTTACTTCCTGCTTTGCTCATATTCCCATAATGACATCATTGGCTTGAAAGAGGACACCTCCGTTATACTCATTCTAGTGTAAAGACTGGTATCAGTATGACCTAAATGCACAGTATGCACAGTAGGACAGCTCTTGAATGGACTGATTTGAGACTACGGTTCTGTCCTAAACAGAGCCCTATGGACCTTATAGACCAGAGCCCTATGGACCTTATAGACCAGAGCCCTATGGACCTTATAGACCAGAGCCCTATGGACCTTATAGACCAGAGCCCTATGGACCTTATAGACCAGAGCCCTATGGACCTTATAGACCAGAGCCCTATGGACCTTATAGACCAGAGACCTTATAGACCAGAGCCCTATGGACCTTATAGACCAGAACCCTATGGACCTTATAGACCAGAGCCCTATGGACCTTATAGACCAGAGCCCTATGGACCTTATAGACCAGAGCCCTATGGACCTTATAGACCAGAGCCCTATGGACCTTATAGACCAGAGACCTTATAGACCAGAGCCCTATGGACCTTATAGACCAGAACCCTATGGACCTTATAGACCAGAGCCCTATGGACCTTATAGACCAGAGCCCTATGGACCTTATAGACCAGAGCCCTATGGACCTTATAGACCAGAACCCTATGGACCTTATAGACCAGAGCCCTATGGACCTTATAGACCAGAGACCTTATAGACCTTATAGACCAGAGCCCTATGGACCTTATAGACCAGAGCCCTATGGACCTTATAGACCAGAGACCTTATAGACCAGAGCCCTATGGACCTTATAGACCAGAGCCCTATGGACCTTATAGACCAGAGCCCTATGGACTATAGTATATAGTATTATAGTACCTCCATGATGCTGATATAGTAGGAGAAGGGGTGACTACAGTAGATATAGTATATAATATTATAGTACCTCCATGAGAGTTACAAGCTATTTAGTCATTGTTAGTTTTAAAAAATAAAAAAAATTAAAAAAACTGGATAACACTCGCCAGCCCAGCCCCCCTGCCCCATCCACCGCTGCCCCCTGGACACTGATCTCTTGGCTACATAGCTGACGCACACTGGACTGCCCATTAATCACGGTACTCCACTCTGCTTGTTTGTTTTATCTGTCGGCCCAGTTGCCTAGTCAACGCCATTTTACCTGCTGTTTGTTGTGCTAGCTGATTAGCCTCGCCCACTGTTTTTAGCTAGCTTTCTCAATTCAACACCTGTGACTACTGTATGCCTCGCTGTATGTCTCTCCCAAATGTCAATATGCCTTGTATACTGTTGTTCAGGTTAGTTATCATTGTTTTAGTTCACAATGGAGCCCCTAGATCCACTCTGCATACCCCTGTTACCTCCCTCGTCCCACCCCCCACACATGCGGTGACCTCACCCATTACAACCAGCATTTCCAGAGATACAACCTCTCTCATCATCACCCAATGCCTGGGCTTACCTCCGCTGTACCCGCACCCCACCATACCCCTGTCTGCGCATTATGCCCTGAATATATTCTACCATGCCCAGAAACCTGCTCCTCTTATCCTCTGCCCCCAACGCTCTAGGCGACCAGTTTTGATAGCCTTTAGCCGTACCCTCATACTACTCCTTCTCTGTTCCGCGGGTGATGTGGAGGTAAACCCAGGCCCCGCATGTCCCCAGGTACCCTCATTTGCTGACTTCTGTGATCGAAAAAGTCTTGGTTTTATGCATGTCAACATCAGAAGCCTCCTCCCTAAGGTTTGTTTTACTCACTGCTTTAGCACACTCTGCTAACCCTGATGTCCTTGCCGTGTCTGAATCCTGGCTCAGGAAGGCCACCAAAAATTCAGAGATTTCCATACCCAACTATAACATCTTCCGTCAAGATAGAACTGCTAAAGGGGGAGGAGTTGCAGTCTACTGCAGAGATAGCCTGCAAAGTAATGTCATACTTTCCAGGTCCATACCCAAACAGTTTGAACTACTAATTTTGAAAATTACTCTCTCCAGAAACAAGTCTCTCACTGTTGCCGCCTGCTACCGACCCCCCTCAGCTCCCAGCTGTGCCCTGGACACCATTTGTGAATTGATCGCCCCCCATCTAGCTTCAGAGTTCGTTCTGTTAGGTGACCTAAACTGGGATATGCTTAACACCCCGGCAGTCCTACAATCTAAGCTACATGCCCTCAATCTCACTCAAATCATCAAGGAACCCACCAGGTACAACCCTAACTCTGTAAACAAGGGCACCCTCATAGACATCATCCTGACCAACTGGCCCTCCAAATATACCTCTGCTGTCTTCAACCAGGATCTCAGCGATCACTGCCTCATCGCCTGTATCCGCCACGGAGCCGCAGTCAAACGACCACCCCTCATCACTGTCAAACGCTCCCTAAAACACTTCTGTGAGCAGGCCTTTCTAATCGACATGGCCCGGGTATCCTGGAAGGACATTGACCTCATCCCGTCAGTTGAGGATGCATGGTCATTCTTTAAAAGTAACTTCCTCACCATTTTAGATAAGCATGCTCCGTTCAAAAAAATGCAGAACCAAGAACAGATACAGCCCTTGGTTCACTCCAGACCTGACTGCCCTCGACCAGCACAAAAACATCCTGTGGCGGACTGCAATAGCATCGAATAGTCCCCGCGATATGCAACTGTTCAGGGAAGTCAGGAACCAATACACGCAGTCAGTCAGGAAAGCTAAGGCCAGCTTCTTCAGGCAGAAGTTTGCATCCTGTAGCTCCAACTCCAAAAAGTTCTGGGACACTGTGAAGTCCATGGAAGTCCATGGAAGTCCATGGAGAACAAGAGCACCTCCTCCCAGCTGCCCACTGCTCTGAGGCCACTGCTCTGAGGCTAGGAAACACGGTCTCCACCGATAAATCCATGATTATCGAAAACTTCAATAAACACTTCTCAACGGCTGGCCATGCCTTCCGCCTGGCTACTCCAACCTCGGCCAACAGCTCCGCCCCCCCCGTAGCTCCTCACCCAAGCCTCTCCAGGTTCTCCTTTACCCAAATCCAGATAGCAGATGTTCTGAAAGAGCTGCAAAACCTGGACCCGTACAAATCAGCTGGGCTTGACAATCTGGACCCGCTATTTCTGAAACTATCTGCTGCCATTGTCGCAACCCCTATTACCAGCCTGTTCAACCTCTCTTTCATATCGTCTGAGATCCCCAAGGATTGGAAAGCTGCCGCAGTCATCCCTCTCTTCAAAGGGGGAGACACCCTGGACCCAAACTGTTACAGACCTATATCCATCCTGCCCTGCCTATCTAAGGTCTTCGAAAGCCAAGTCAACAAACAGGTCACTGACCATCTCGAATCCCACCGTACCTTCTCCGCTGTGCAATCTGGTTTCCGAGCCGGTCACAGGTGCACCTCAGCCACACTCAAGGTACTAAACGATATCATAACCGCCATCGATAAAAGACAGTACTGTGCAGCCGTCTTCATAGACCTCGCCAAGGCTTTCGACTCTGTCAATCACCATATTCTTATCGGCAGACTCTACAGCCTCGGTTTTTCGGATGACTGCCTTGCCTGGTTCACCAATTACTTTGCAGACAGAGTTCAGTGTGTCAAATCGGAGGGCATGCTGTCCGGTCCTCTGGCAGTCTCTATGGGGGTGCCACAGGGTTCAATTCTCGGGCCGACTCTTTTCTCTGTGTATATCAATGATGTTGCTCTTGCTGCGGGCGATTCCCTGATCCACCTCTACGCAGACGACACCATTCTATATACTTTCGGCCCGTCATTGGACACTGTGCTATCTAACCTCCAAACGAGCTTCAATGCCATACAGCACTCCTTCCGTGGCCTCCAACTGCTCTTAAATGTGAGTAAAACCAAATGCATGCTTTTCAACCGATCGCTGCCTGCACCCGCATGCCCGACTAGCATCACCACCCTGGATGGTTCCGACCTTGAATATGTGGACATCTATAAGTACCTAGGTGTCTGGCTAGACTGCAAACTCTCCTTCCAGACCCACATCAAACATCTTCAATCGAAAATCAAATCAAGAGTCGGCTTTCTATTCCGCAACAAAGCCTCCTTCACTCACGCTGCCAAGCTTACCCTAGTTAAACTGACTATCCTACCGATCCTCGACTTCGGCGACGTCATCTACAAAATGGCTTCCAACACTCTACTCAGCAAACTGGATGCAGTCTATCACAGTGCCATCCGTTTTGTCACTAAAGCACCTTATACCACCCACCACTGCGACTTGTATGCTCTAGTCGGCTGGCCCTCACTACATATTCGTCGCCAGACCCACTGGCTCCAGGTCATCTACAAGTCCATGCTAGGTAAAGCTCCGCCTTATCTCAGTTCACTGGTCATGATGGCAACACCCATCCGTAGCACGCGCTCTAGCAGGTGTATCTCACTGATCATCCCTAAAGCCAACACATCATTTGGCCGCCTTTCGTTCCAGTACTCTGCTGCCTGTGACTGGAACGAATTGCAAAAATCGCTGGAACGAATTGCAAAAATCACTGAAGTTGGAGACTTTTATCTCCCTCACCAACTTCAAACATCAGCTATCCGAGCAGCTAACCGATCGCTGCAGCTGTACATAGTCTATAGGAAAATAGCCCACCCATTTTCACCTACCTCATTCCCATACTTTTTTTATACTGTTTTTATTTATTTATTTTTCTGCTCTTTTGCACACCAATATCTCTACCTGTACATGACCTGATCATTTATCACTCCAGTGTTAATCTGCAAAACTGTATTATTCGCCTACCTCCTCATGCCTTTTGCACACATTGTATATAGACTGCCCATTTTTTTTTTCTACTGTGTTATTGACTTGTTAATTGTTTATTCCATGTGTAACTCTGTGTTGTCTGTTCACACTGCTATGCTTTTATCTTGGCCAGGTCGCAGTTGCAAATGAGAACTTGTTCTCAACTAGCCTACCTGGTTAAATAAAGGTGAAATAAAAAAAATAAAAAAAATATAGTATATAATATTATAGTACCTCCATGATGCTGATATAGTAGGAGAAGGGGTGACTACAGTAGATATATTATATATAGTAATAGTATATAATATTATAGTACCTCCATGATGCTGATATAGTAGGAGAAGGGGTGACTACAGTAGATATATTATATATAGTAATAGTATATAGTATTATAGTACCTCCATGATGCTGATATAGTAGGAGAAGGGGTGACTACAGTAGATATAGTATATATACTAATAGTATATAGTATTATAGTACCTCCATGATGCTGATATAGTAGGAGAAGGGGTGACTACAGTATATATATTATATATTATTATAGTACCTCCATGATGCTGATATAGTAGGAGAAGGGGTGACTACAGTAGATATATTATATATAGTAATAGTATATAGTATTATAGTACCTCCATGATGCTGATATAGTAGGAGAAGGGGTGACTACAGTAGATATATTATATATAGTAATAGTATATAGTATTATAGTACCTCCATGATGCTGATATAGTAGGAGAAGGGGTGACTACAGTAGATATATTATATATAGTAATAGTATATAGTATTATAGTACCTCCATGATGCTGATATAGTAGGAGAAGGGGTGACTACAGTAGATATATTATATAAAGTAATAGTATATAGTATTATAGTACCTCCATGATGCTGATATAGTAGGAGAAGGGGTGACTGCAGTAGATATAGTATATAATATTATAGTACCTCCATGATGCTGATATAGTAGGAGAAGGGGTGACTACAGTAGATATATTATATATAGTAATAGTATATAGTATTATAGTACCTGCATGATGCTGATATAGTAGGAGAAGGGTGACTACAGTAGATATATTATATATAGTAATAGTATATAGTATTATAGTACCTCCATGATGCTGATATAGTAGGAGAAGGGGTGACTACAGTATATATATTATATATTATTATAGTACCTCCATGATGCTGATATAGTAGGAGAAGGGGTGACTACAGTATATATATTATATATTATTATAGTACCTCCATGATGCTGATATAGTAGGAGAAGGGGTGACTGCAGTAGATATATTATATATAGTAATAGTATATAGTATTATAGTACCTCCATGATGCTGATATAGTAGGAGAAGGGGGTGATCCGGAGGCCTTTGACCATGATGTCTGACAGGTGGTAGGGGTAGAGCATCAGGTGATCTCGGCTGTACTTCAGAAGCTCCTCATAGTACTTCCTCTCATCCTTCCTCACGTGTCTCACTGGACAGACATGGGGGGAGAGAACAGACACACTCAGATCAGATAGGGACAGGGCAGGACAGAGACAGACAGATCAGATAGGGACTGATAAGGACAGAGACAGTCAGATCAGATAGGGACTGATAAGGACAGACAGATCAGATAGGGACTGATAAGGACAGAGACAGACAGATCAGATAGGGACAGGGCAGGACAGAGACAGTCAGATCAGATAGGGACTGATAAGGACAGAGACAGACAGATCAGATAGGGACTGATAAGGACAAAGATAGTCAGATCAGATAGGGACAGGTTAGGACAGACAGTCAGATCAGATCAGATAGGGACTGATAAGGACAGAGACAGTCAGATCAGATAAGGACAGGTTAGGACAGAGACAGTCAGATCAGATAGGGACTGATAAGGACAGAGACAGTCAGATCAGATAGGGACAGGTTGGGACAGACAGATCAGATAGGGACAGGTTAGGACAGAGACAGTCAGATCAGAAAGGGACAGAGAAGGTCAGATCAGATAGGGACAGGTTAGGACAGACAGATCAGATAGGGACAGGTTAGGACAGACAGATCAGATAGGGACAGGTTAGGACAGACATATCAGATCAGATAGGGACTGATAAGGACAGAGACAGACAGATCAGATAGGGACTGATAAGGACAAAGACAGTCAGATCAGATAGGGACAGGTTAGGACAGACAGTCAGATCAGATAGGGACTGATAAGGACAAACACTGTGATCAGATAGGGAAAGAAAGCTAGTCCATTAGGCCTACTGACAACTTAAAAAACAATAATAATAGTAGATACTTTCAGATACATAGGGCCCCCTAATAATGCACTGTAAGTACTGAGCAATAAAATGATTTATCATTGGTTATAAATTGGCCTTCAGAAAGTATTCACACATTGACTTTTTCCACAATGGTCATGAAATGTTATGATATTTGAAAGAGACCATTTGAAAGTTTTTCATATATAATATAATGACAAGTTTACACTATAAAAAATGAAAAGCTAAAATGCCTTCAGTCAATAAATATTCAACCCATTTTTTATGGCTAGCCTCAAGTTCAGGAGAAAAGAAATGTGCTTAACAAGTTACATTATAAGTTGCATGGACTGTGTGTAATAATAGTGTTCAACATGATTTCTGAATGACTACCTCATCTCTGTACCCCACACATACAGATAATTGTAAGGCCCCTCATCTCTGTACCCCACACATACAGATAATTGTAAGGCCCCTCAGTCGAGCAGTGAATTTCAAACACAGATTGAACCACAAAGATCAGGGAGGTTTTACAATGCCTCGCAAAGAAGGGCTCCTATTGGTAGATGGGTAAAAATACAAATCAGACATTGAATATCCCTTTGAGCATGGTGAAGTTATTAATTACACTTTGGATGTGTCAATACTGCTCAGGGATTTCACCATGAGGCCAATGGTGACTCCACAATACCAACCTAAATGACAGAGTGAAAGGAAGGAAGCAACAAGGCAGTAAAGTCATACTGCAAACATGTGGCAATATAATTAACTGTTTGTCCTGAATACAAAGTGTTATGTTTGGGGCAAATATAATACAACACATTACTGAGTACCACTCTCCATATATTCAACCATAGTGTTGGCTGCATCATGTTATGGGTATGATGGTAATCGTTCAGGACTAGGGAGTTTTTCAGGATAAAAAAAGAAACGAATGATGCTAAGCACAGGCAAAATCCTAGAGAAAAACCACCTGGTTCAGTCTGCTTTCCAACAGACACTGGGAGAGGACAATAACCTAAAACACAAGGCCAAATAACACTGGAGTTGCTTACCAAAAGAGTGAATGCTCCCGAGTGGCTGAGTAACAGGTTTGACATAAATCTGCATGAAAATCTATGGCAGGACGTGAATTTTATTTTCTAGCAATGATCAACAAGCTTGAAGAATTATAATGGGCAAATGTTGCACAATCCAGGTGTGGACAGTTCTTTGACACTTACCCAGAGGCACTCACAGCTGTACTTGCTGCCAAAGGTGCTTCTAACATGTATTTTGTCAGGGGGTTAAATACTTATCTAAATCAAGATATTATCGTGTTTTATTTTTCATAAATGTTTTACAAGTGTCCACTTTGACAGAGTATTTTGTAGTGATGCACCGATATGACATTTTTGGCCGATACCGATATCCGATATTTTCCTTGACAAAAAAAACTGAAACTGATAACCGTTATTTACAATTTTAGCGGCCTTTTAAGGATTCTAGTACAGTTAAATGGTTAACACATGTAACGGATGTGAAACGGCTAGCTTAGTTAGCGGTGGTTCTGATGTAACGGATGTGAAACGGCTAGCTTAGTTAGCGGTGGGTCTGATGTAACGGATGTGAAACGGCTAGCTTAGTTAGCGGTGGCGCTAAATAGCGTTTCAATCGGTGACGTCACTTGCTCTGAGACCTTGAAGTAGTAGTTCCCCTTGCTCTGCAAGGGCAACGGCTTTTGTGGAGCGATGGGTAACGATGCTTCGTGGGTGACTGTTGTTGATGTGTGCAGAGGGTCCCTGGTTCGCGTGGCCGAGATCTTTGTGGGCTATACTCGGCCCTGTCTCAGGATTGTTGGTGGTTGAAGATATCTCTCTAGTGGTGTGGGGGCTGTGCTTTGGCAAAGTGGGTGGGATTATATCCTGCCTGTTTAGCCCTGTCCGGGGGTATCGTCAGATGGGGCCACAGTGTCCCCTGACCCCTCCTGTCTCAGCCTCCAGTATTTATGCTGCAATAGTTTGTGTGTTGGGGGGCTAGGGTCAGTCTGTTATTACTGGAGTATTTATCTTGTCTTATCCGGTGTCCTGTGCGAATTTAAGTACGCTCTCTCTAATTCGCTCTTTCTCCCTCTCGGAGGACTTGAGCCCTAGGACCATGCCTCAGGCCTACCTGGCATGATGACTCCTTGCTGCCCCCAGTCCACCTGGCCGTGCTGCTGCTCCAGTTTCAACTGTTCTGCCTGTGGCCATGGAACCCTGACCTGTTCACCGGACATGCTACCTGTTCCAGACCTGCTGTTTTCAACTCTCTAGAGACAGCAGGAGCGGTAGAGATACTCTGAATGATCAGCTATGAAAAGCCAACTGACATTTACACCTGAGGTGCTGACCTGTTGCAACCTCGACAACCAATGAACATCTTGGCCATGTTCTGTTATAATCTCCACCCGGAACAGCCAGAAGATGACTGGCCACCCCTCATAGGAAGAAACCTGGAGAGGAACCAGGCTATGTTTTGGCCTTTCTATGGAGTTTTTCTACACCTGCATTGCTTGCTGTTTTGGGTTTTATGCTGGGTTTCTGTACAGCACTTTGTGACACCAGCTGATGTAAGAAGGGCTATATAAATACATTTGATTGATTGTTTGATTGATTGATTAGCCACAATAGTGTGTATTCATTAGCATCACTGTCAATGACATACTTTTATTTTGAAGGCAAAACGCAAATTCCACTATTGTGCGTGCCTAATCCTTATTGTGGCAAGCTTCACAACATATAACTCGGTCCAGTTGAGCCTCACGAGCCAGATGAAGCAAGCTGGCTGCTTATAACATTAGCTTTGGTTTAAGTAACTGGCTGCTAATAACATTAGCTTTGGTTTAAGTAGCTGGCTGCTTATAACATTAGCTTTGGTTTAAGTAGATGGCTGCTAATAACATTAGCTTTGGTTTAAGTAGCTGGCTGCTTATAACATTAGCTTTGGTTTAAGTAGATGGCTGCTAATAACATTAGCTTTGGTTTAAGTAGCTGGCTGCTTATAACATTAACTTTGGTTTAAGTAGCTGGCTGCTTATAACATTAGCTTTGGTTTAAGTAACTGGCTGCTAATAACATTAGCTTTGGTTTAAGTAGCTGGCTGCTAATAACATTAGCTTTGGTTTAAGTAGCTGGCTGCTAATAACATTAGCTTTGGTTTAAGTAGCTGGCTAGCTATTTATTATTTATTTATTTTCATGAACTGAAGTTCAATTTCAATATGTGAACAACAAGTGGCAACCTAGCTAATACTTACTCTCAAGGATTCCTAAATCATTGATAAGAATAATGAAAATGACTGCAGTGTCTACTGGTCATTGTTTTTAGGCTGGTTGTATTGGAGTTAGCTAGGTACCAAGCTAAAGCTAGCTAGCTACCCCAGAAGTTGCAGTCAAACAAATGAGGTTTTACTACCAACGCGGTATTGTAAACATCAGTCGTGGCCGGTGTTTGCTTGTTTGCAGACTTTTTTGTACAGCTTGACAGTGCTACTGTATCTTTTCTGACACGCAACGACCCAAACGGCGTTCCATAGTATGCATGTTGTGAAGCTAATCGCAGTGCCGCTATTACTGTGTAACTCCGGTAGGGCAACAACTGAAAAATAGGGCACTTGGTAGTGTGTACTGGGTGCTCGACCAGTCGGCGAAAGCCAACGGTTGATTGTCAAGGGCAATGAATTCCATTATCTTGCAGGTAATGGATTTCGCCTTTGTGTTGTCTCGCTGAAATGTTCTTACTCTTTCCAATGACTGCTCGACTTGTTGACTGCTCGATCCACACAGCAGACATTGTGGACCAGGTTAGGAATGCTGTGTTGCATGTGTAGCGCAACATTTTACGTGGCGTGATTACGTAATGTATCTACGTTATATAGGTATGCACGGCAGCTTTGAAATCGGTTTTGCACATCAGGCGTTAAACTAGACACCGGCCGATACCAATGTTGGCATTTTTAGCTAATATCGGCCGATTCTGATATGTTCACCGATATATCATGTATCCCTAGTATTTTTTGTAAATTTACAAAAAAATTTTTTATCCATTTTAATCCCACTTTGTAACACAATAAAATCTGGAAAAAGTCAAGGGGTGTGAACACTTTCTGTGCTTGCCCTGAAATGAGGGGTGGATATTGTAGTCTACAACATAGTTATTCTGACAAGCCTGAGACTTCCATGCATTCCACTCCTCCCATGCTGACTCCTCCCATGCTGACTCCTCCCATGCTGACTCCTCCCATGCTGACTCACCTAGGTTATTGCGGAACCTTAGCTGGTTGCGGATACTGTACAACTGCACATGTTTCTCATATTCACGCTGCGAGTTCCCAACACTCTGTAAATGAAAACAGGACATTTAAATGCATTAATATACAAATTAAATCAAATGTTAATTTGTCACATGCCCCGAATACAACAACTGTAGACCATACCGTGAAAGGCTTACTTAGGAGCCCATTCCCAACAATTCAGTTAAAAAGACAATTAACAAATAGATAAAAAGATAATAGTAACACAAAATAATAATAAGGCTAAATACAGGCTATATACAAGGAGTACCGGTACCGAGTCAGTGTACTGGGGGACGAGGTCGTTGGGGTGATTGATTGAGGTCATTTGCATATGCAGGTTTGGTTAGGTGATTGAAATACTATGTACATGTAGGTAGGGGGTGAAAAGCAGAACGTCCAGGTAGCCGTTTAATTAACTGTTCATCAGTCTTATGGCTTTGGGGTAGAAGCTGTTCAGGAGCCTTTTGGTCCCAGACTTAGATCGCTCCGGTACTGCTTGCCGTGCGGTAGCAGAGAGAACAGACTGACTCCGGTACTGCTTGCCGTGCGGTAGCAGAGAGAACAGACTGACTCCGGTACTGCTTGCCGTGCGGTAGCAGAGAGAACAGACTGACTCCGGTACTGCTTGCGGTGCGGTAGCAGAGAGAACAGACTGACTCCGGTACTGCTTGCCGTGCGGTAGCAGAGAGAACAGACTGACTCCGGTACTGCTTGCCGTGCGGTAGCAGAGAGAACAGACTGACTCCGGTACTGCTTGCCGTGCGGTAGCAGAGAGAACAGACTGATTCCGGTACTGCTTGCCGTGCGGTAGCAGAGAGAACAGACTGACTCCGGTACTACTTGCCGTGCGGTAGCAGAGAGAACAGACTGACTCCGGTACTGCTTGCCGTGCGGTGGCAGAGAGAACAAACTGACTCCGGTACTGCTTACCGTGCGGTAGCAGAGAGAACAGACTGACTCCGGTACTGCTTGCCGTGCGGTAGCAGAGAGAACAGACTGACTCCGGTACTGCTTGCCGTGCGGTAGCAGAGAGAACAGACTGACTCCAGTACTGCTTGCCGTGCGGTAGCAGAGAGAACAGACTGACTCCGGTACTGCTTGCTGTGCGGTAGCAGAGAGAACAGACTGACTCCCGTACTGCTTGCCGTGCGGTAGCAGAGAGAACAGACTGACTCCGGTACTGCTTGCCGTGCGGTAGCAGAGAGAACAGACTGACTCCGGTACTGCTTGCCGTGCGGTAGCAGAGAGAACAGACTGACTCCGGTACTGCTTGCCGTGCGGTAGCAGAGAGAACAGACTGACTCCGGTACTGCTTGCCGTGCGGTAGCAGAGAGAACAGACTGACTCCGGTACTGCTTGCCGTGCGGTAGCAGAGAGAACAGACTGACTTGGTTGGTTGGAGCCTGATCATGTTTAGGACCTTTCTCTGACACTGCCTGGTATAGAGGTCCTGGATGGCAGTCTGTAAGCGCTACCCTCTGTACAATAACATACACAGTATGTATTAAAGCCTACAGAAAGGTCATGTAGAGGTGATTGAATATTGCATTATAGAGCTTGTATAATAAACACAATGCATCCAATCTCATTCATACCGCTGCTCTAAAAAAAAATATGTCTCTGACATCTTGGCATAGTAGCTCAACACTTATGATGAGGTGGGATTTATTAACGGTATGTGGTAGTTATGAATAGATAATTGCGGTATTATAACTACATTTCTTTGCTGATCAAAAACATTTCGAGTAACCCTAGTTGCTTGACATGGTTGATAATAGATAACACAATGCAGCTCATTTTCATTCGGCCGCTAGCTGATAGCTGTTCAGCTATAATCATGACATTACACCAGCTGTCAAAATCATGTGATTAAGAATTAGCTGCTTTACCAAGTTAGGCAGTCAGCTAGTTAGGTAACGGAGCGGTGCTCTGACGATGCTTTCAGGTGAACGACAAAATCAGTTGCTAATGAACCCACGGGAGAAAGTTTACATCTTGTCAGTTAACTTAACTAGCTGGCTGTGAATAGCTTTTTAGCTGGCTAGATCAGGGGTTCCCAAACGTTTAGTTTTTTTTTGCCCTAACACTACACAGCTGATACAAATAACCAAAGCTTGAATGATGAGTTGGTTATTTGAATCAACTGTGTATTGTTGGGGGGGACGTATGGGAAACCCTGAGCTAGATCAAATACCTGTTTGACACTTGCTGGTAGCTTGTTCCACGGATAATTCTGCCTAATGTGAAATTCGACGTCCGTGTTCATCGCTAACTAGTTTGAATCGGGATCCACGAAACGAACAGCAGCGGGTTTTTGCCAAGTCCAAGATTACTTATAGAAAATACCGAAACATAAAAAATATATTTTTTAAATAAATGTATACAGTAACTTAATAATCCGAATGTTTCAGATCTGAAAATAGCTATTTTTTTTAATAAATGTCCACTTCCTTGTTGTATTTTGGAACGATCGTTCGTCACTTCCGTCCGAGGCGTAACCAACGGAAACACGGCGGTTGATGTGATCACATGACGGTTGATGTGATCACATGACAGAATGATTATCCAGCCAAACTTACTACATTTTCTTGTTACGGAAGTAAGGAAGCAACTCAAATGGTTGGCTCCATTCCAGCAATGTGTACTGACCTTGTAAAATACGTGGCCTGTATTATTTCTTACATAGAGCATTTATTTTATTATTTATTTTCCCTTTATTTATACAGGTTTTTTCTCATTGAGATAATATCTCTTTTCCAAGAGAGACCTGGTCTAGCATAGTGGTCATATAAACTGTCTTGCTAGTGGCTACAACTGTCAAACTATCACACCTGTCCACATGAAACTGGTCTGACAAGGTCTAATTGAGATTTATATATATATAACGTATTAGATATAAATAAATAATAACCAGTGTCGATTTTACATTTACATCTGCATCTTGGTGGAGCGAACTAAAAAAAAATGGTTTTAGATGCATGCCAGCAAAGCCACTACAAAACAACACTAACTTATTCCATCTAAGAATGATGGAGGCCACTGTGTTCTTGGGAACCTCCAATGCTGCAGAATGATGGAGGCCACTGTGTTCTTGGGGACCTCCAATGCTGCAGACATTTTTTGGTTTTACCACAGGTGGACTCCAATCAAGTTGTAGAAACATCTCAAGGATGATCAATGGAAACATGATGCACCTGAGCTCAATTTCAAGTGTCATGGCAAAGGGTCTGAATATTTATGTAAATTAGGTATTTCTGTTTTGGGGTTTTTATACACTTGCAAACATATCTTTTTTTTAAACAGTTTTTCTTTGTCATTATGGGGTATTGTGTGTAGATTGATAAGGATTTTTATTTAATTAATTTTAGAATAAGGCTGTAACATAACAAAATGTTGAAAAAGTCAAGGGGTCTGAATACTTTCCAAAAGCCAAGTTGGTGAAATGACATGACAATGCTATTTGCATTTCACAACATATATCCCAGTTTTCATACTGTAAAAATGAATGAGATAAATCAACTGTCTGAAATGCCTGGACTGTGAGTCAACCTTGCCACGAGCTTTCAGTGTGATTAGACACTGTTCTTGGAGAGCTCAAAGATCAATATCTGCACCTCAACTCACTTGGATTACGTCCCAAAGGCAGCCTATTGCTTACATGGACCATTAGTGCACTACTTTAGAACAAAACCCTATTGGCCATTTGTGACGCAGACCTCAAGTCACTTGGTAACCAACCAGTGTAAACAGTGTTGGGGTACAGCTCAGAGTCACATAGCGCTGTGTGATCGGCTCCTCGCTCTGACGACAACTAGCTGCCTAGTGGCTGACATCTCAATCTTGTTATTCAATCTCTCTGTTTTCCTCCCCATATGCTGTAAAGCAAACATGACAGTAACTCATCTCAATGCCTCAGGAGTTTTAGGGGAGGTGGGGGAAGGGGAATGGGTCTAACAAGTTGCACCCTGCTGTCCTAGAGAGAAAGGCATGATCCAAATGGAACCCTATTCCCTACATAGTGCACAACTTTAGACCAGGCCCATATCCAGCTATGGGAAAAGGACAGCAATCTGATTATATAGATGAGTTGAGATGGAGATAGATGATGTGAGGAGGAGATGATTATTATTATTATTATTATAATAATTCTAATAACAAAACCAACATCTGGTCTGCCACTGTGCATCCTGCTTTTAATAAGTGTCATCAAATCAAATGTTATTCTTATTTAATTTTTCACGCGTTTCATAAACAACAGGTGTAGACTAATAGTGAAAAGAATAAGAGCCATTCTCAACAATGCAGAGACACAGAAATTGTTTTGTTTTTAAAATACTAAATGAGTACTGAGTCCATGTGCAGGGGTACGATGTAACGGGTACTGAGTCCATGTGCAGGGGTACGATGTAACGGGTACTGAGTCCATGTGCAGGGGTACGATGTAACGGGTACTGAGTCCATGTGCAGGGGTACGATGTAACGGGTACTGAGTCCATGTGCAGGGGTACGATGTAACGGGTACTGAGTCCATGTGCAGGGGTACGATGTAACGGGTACTGAGTCCATGTGCAGGGGTACGATGTAACGGGTACTGAGTCCATGTGCAGGGGTACGATGTAACGGGTACTGAGTCCATGTGCAGGGGTACGATGTAACGGGTACTGAGTCCATGTGCAGGGGTACGATGTAACGGGTACTGAGTCCATGTGCAGGGGTACGATGTAACGGGTACTGAGTCCATGTGCAGGGGTACGATGTAACGCGTAACCAAAAAAGTGTTAAACAAATCTAAATATATTTTATATTTTAGATTTTCAACGTAAACCCCCTTTGCCTTGATGACAGCTTTGTACACTCTTGGCATTCTCTCAACTAGCTTCATGAGGTAGTCACCTGGAATGCATTTCAAATAACAGGTGCACCTTGTTAAAAGTTCATTTGTGGAATTTCTTTCCTTCTTAATACGTTTGGGCCAATCAGTTGTGGTGTGACAAGGTAGGGGTGGTATACAAGAAGATAGAAGATAGCCCTATTTGGTAAAAGACCAAGTCCATATTATGGCAAGCTCAAATAAGCAAAGAGAAGCGTCAGTCCTCTCAATGGTGCAGCTGTAGAACTTTTTCAGGATCTGAGGACCCATGCCAAATTCTTTTAAGCCTCCTGAGGGGGAAGAAGTGTTGTCGTGCCCTCTTCACGACTGTGTTGGTGTGTGTAGACCATGATCGATCCTTAGTGATGTGGGCACCGAGGAACTTGAAGCTCTCGACCCACTCCACTACAGCCTCGTAGATGTGAATGGAGCGTGCTTGGCCCTCTGTTTCCTGTCGTCCACGATCAGCTCCTTTGTTTTGCTGACCTGGTCGTGTTGTCAGCAAACTTAATGATGATGTTGGAGTTGTGCGCGTACACACAGTCGTGGATGAACAGGAAGTACAGCGGGGGACTAAGAAAACACCTCTGAGGGGCCCCCGTGTTTAAGGTCAGCATGGCGGATGTGTTGTTACCTACCCTTACCACCTGGGAGCAGTCCGTCAGGAAGATCCAGTTGCTGATGGAGGTGTTCAGTCCCAGGGTCCTTAGCTTAGTGATGAGCTTGGAGAGCACTATGGTGTAGAACGCTGAGCTGTAGTCAATGAATAACATTCTCACATAGGTGTTTCACTTTTCCAGGTGGGAGAGGGCAGTGTGGAGTGCAATAGAGATTGTATGTGTTTCTGTGTGTGGAATAAAGGTTTTGTCTCCTCTAGTTGCACAGGTAACATACTGGTAGAAATGAGGTTAAACATACTTCAGTTTCCCTGCAAATCACCAGCCACCAGTGCGCCACCTTTGGATGAGCATTCTCTTGTTTGCTTATGGCCTTATACAGCTCGTTGAATGAGGTGCCAGCATCGGTTTTTGATGATAAATAGACAGCTACGAAAAATATAGATGTAAACTCTCTCGGTAAATAGCATGGTCTACAGCTTATCATGAGGTACGCTAAGAGAGACCTCCTCCCCTAACCTTGGCCGACACTGCCGTATGGTCTTGACGATGCATTGAAAAACTGCCTAAATGTGTATTATTATTGTCCTATTTCAGCCACGACTTCGAGAAACATAGGATATTACAGTTCTTCAGGTCCCGTTGATAGGATAGTCTCAAACTGAGCTTGGCCAGTTTCTTCTACATTGATTGTACGTTCGCCAGTAGCACGGATGGTAGAGGCGGATTATTTATTCACCAACGTATTCTCGTCAGGATGTCTTTTCATGCTCGAGCAGCTTTTTTTGCAGGAGAACATTTTCACTCGTTTTGCCTTGATAACGAATCTGTATTGAAACATTTGCTAGTCTTTCTCTTTCACGATTGGATGAAGGAGTGGAGTGCTATCTGAGGACGAATCAGTGAACAATGCTATTATGAAAATGCTATTATTATAAACTTCACTGACACCAGATGACTGCGGTTAGCTCCTAGAGCTAATGCCTTTGGCTCGGTAGGCTAAAGCAGTCTGATGGTGTGCAGGAAACTGGATGGCCAAGGTTTTAAATCCTGTCGGTCACATATTTGTATTTATTACGGATCCCCATTAGTTCCTGCCAAGGCAGCAGCTACTCTTCCTGGGGTTTATTATGGATCCCCATTAGTTCCTGTCAAGGCAGCAGCTACTCTTCCTGGGGTTTATTATGGATCCCCATTAGTTCCTGCCAAGGCAGCAGCTACTCTTCCCGGAGTTTATTATGGATCCCCATTAGTTCCTGTCAAGGCAGCAGCTACTCTTCCCGGGGTTTATTATGGATCCCCATTAGTTCCTGTCAAGGCAGCAGCTACTCTTCCCGGGGTTTATTATGGATCCCCATTAGTTCCTGTCAAGGCAGCAGCTACTCTTCCCGGGGTTTATTATGGATCCCCATTAGTTCCTGTCAAGGCAGCAGCTACTCTTCCCGGGGTTTATTATGGATCCCCATTAGTTCCTGTCAAGGCAGCAGCTACTCTTCCCGGGGTTTATTATGGATCCCCATTAGTTCCTGTCAAGGCAGCAGCTACTCTTCCTGGGGTTTATCATGGATCCCCATTAGTTCCTGCCAAGGCAGCAGCTACTCTTCCTGGGGTTTATTATGGATCCCCATTAGTTCCTATCAAGGCAGCAGCTACTCTTCCCGGGGTTTATTATGGATCCCCATTAGTTCCTGTCAAGGCAGCAGCTACTCTTCCCGGGGTTTATTATGGATCCCCATTAGTTCCTGCCAAGGCAGCAGCTACTCTTCTCCCCCACCTCCTCTCCTTCACCCCAAGGAAACAGTATTCATTTCGTAAACAAAAATAGTGACAAAGATATTAATCAAACACTTATTTTTCAGTGGAGAGACTGACTTAATAGACCCAAGAGTCAGATCTATAACGAAACAAAAATTATTTTTCATTTCAGTTAACTAAAACGAGACAAAATTATCTTGGTGACTAAAATCTGACAACTAAGTGGACTGGACAAGAGTTTTTGGAGAGATTGTGACCTTTTCAGTGACAATTAATATAAGCAGCAGAGATGCGCTGTTCAGCGGTGGGAAGGACGCACCACACCCGGCACCTACAGCCGAGCCTACACCAGCTGTTTATATGCAGATGAGTGTTAGCAGACAGGCTGCGCTCCGGCTCCACCTCACATTATAAAGGTGACTTGCTTCACCGTAGCTAACCAGTCCTCACCAGCCTTCTTGTTAGATCCCCTTTGCAACTTCTTTGGTGAAAGAATACCATGCTATTGTTTGAAGAGAGTGCATCGTTTTGAACATGAAAAGTTGTTAATAAACCAATTAGGCACATTTGGGAAGTCTTGATACAACATTTGACATAAATACAACGGTTCATTGGATCAATCGAAAACTTCACACACACACACACACACACTGCTGCCATCTAGTGGTCAAAATCTAAATTGCACCTGGGCTGGAATAATACACTATGGCCTTTCTCTTGCATTTCAACGCTGATGGTACAAAGGAAATACAAAATAACTTGTTTTTTCTTTGTATTATCTTTTACCAGATCTATTGTGTTATATTCTCCTACATTCCTTTCACATTATCACCAACTTCAAAGTGTTTCCTTTCAAATGGTTCTAAGAATATGCATATCCTTGCTTCAGGTCCTGAGCTACAGGCAGTTAGATTTGGGTATGTTATTTTAGGTCCTGAGCTACAGGCAGTTAGAATTGGGTATGTTATTTTAGGTCCTGAGCTACAGGCAGTTAGAATTGGGTATGTTATTTTAGGTCCTGAGCTACAGGCAGTTAGATTTTGGTATGTTATTTTAGGTCCTGAGCTAAAGGCAGTTAGATTTGGGTATGTTATTTTAGGTCCTGGGCTAAAGGCAGTTAGATTTGGGTATTTTATTTTATGTTATTTTATGGTAACATTACCAGTAGTCTACTGAATGTAGCCATGGTAACATTACCAGTAGTTTACTGAATGTAGCCATGGTAACATTACCAGTAGTTTACTGAATGTAGCCATGGTAACATTACCAGTAGTCTACTGAATGTAGCCATGGTAACAATACCAGTAGTTTACTGAATGTAGCCATGGTAACAATACCAGTAGTTTAATGAATGTAGCCACGGTAACATTATCCGGAAGTTTACTGAATGTAGCCACGGTAACATTACCTGTAGTTTACTGAATGTAGCCATGGTAACATTACCAGTAGTTTACTGAATGTAGCCATGGTAACATTACCAGTAGTTTACTGAATGTAGCCATGATAACATTACCAGTAGTTTACTGAATGTAGCCATGATAACATTACCAGTAGTCTACTGAATGTAGCCATGGTAACATTACCAGTAGTTTACTGAATGTAGCCATGGTAACATTACCAGTAGTTTACTGAATGTAGCCATGGTAACATTACCAGTAGTTTACTGAATGTAGCCATGGTAACATTACCAGTAGTTTACTGAATGTAGCCATGGTAACATTACCAGTAGTTTACTGAATGTAGCCATGGTAACATTACCAGTAGTCTACTGAATGTAGCCATGGTAACATTACCAGTAGTTTACTGAATGTAGCCATGGTAACATTACCAGTAGTCTACGGAATGTAGCCATGGTAACATTACCAGTAGTTTACTGAATGTAGCCACGGTAACATTACCAATAGTTTACTGAATGTAGCTATATGACTGGGTAGATAATCTGGGTAGATATAGGCCATATAGTAACAAGAGGGATTATCTACCCAGTCAGATATAGTCAATATAGTAACAAGAGGGATTATCTACCCAGTCAGATATAGGCTAGTAACAAGAGGGATTATCTACCCAGTCAGATATAGGCTAGTAACAAGAGGGATTATCTACCCAGTCAGATATAGGCCATATAGTAACAAGAGGGATTATCTACCCAGTCAGATATAGGCTAGTAACAAGAGGGATTATCTACCCAGTCAGATATAGGCTAGTAACAAGAGGGATTATCTACCCAGTCAGATATAGTCAATATAGTAACAAGAGGGATTATCTACCCAGTCAGATATAGTCCATATAGTAACAAGAGGGATTATCTACCCAGTCAGATATAGGCTAGTAACAAGAGGGATTATCTACCCAGTCAGATATAGGGATTATCTACCCAGTCAGATATAGGCTAGTAACAAGAGGGATTATCTACCCAGTCAGATATAGGTCATATAGTAACAAGAGGGATTATCTACCCAGTCAGATATAGGCTAGTAACAAGAGGGATTATCTACCCAGTCAGATATCCAACGTATTGTGAGAAGCTTGTGGAAGGCTTCCCGAAACGTTTGTCCCAAGTTCAACAATTTAAAGGCAATGCTACCAAATACTCATTGAGTGTATGTAAACTTCTGACCCACTGGGAATCAAATCTGAAATAAATCATTCTCTCTGCTATTATTCTGACATTTCACATTCTTAAAATAAAGTGGTGATCCTAACGGACCTAAAACAGGGAATTTCTACTAGGATTAAATAAATGTCAGGAATTGTGAAAAATGGAGTTTAAATGTATTTGGCTGAGGTGTATGTAAACCTCCGACCTCAACTGTATGTATGTTAGTGCACATGGATGTCAATGATTTATTACTATAGGAGACAATAGAAATGTGTTGTGACTCATTTCAAAGGGCATTTAGTTGACTAATGTGTCCCATTGTTTCTGTCATTATTACAATAATTATTAATTATTATTATAATTAATTAATAATTAATTAGACTAAATCATTATTCAAATTACAAAAATGTGACAAAAACTTAAAATTTTAGTCGACAAAACTAAGGCCTAGATTCAAGTTCCACCCCCCAACACAACCAAAACGCATATGATCATTCTGACTGAATAGAGCCTGGTCCTTCTGTAGCTCAGTTGGTAGAGCATGGCGCTTGTAACGCCAGGGTAGTGGGTTCGATCCCCGGGACCACCCATACGTAGAATGTATGCACACATGACTGTAAGTCGCTTTGGATAAAAGCGTCTGCTAAATGGCATATATTATTATTATATTAAACCCCCCCAAAAAGAGGGTGCCAAAATGAACAAGGTAACCAGGCCTTGGAGTTTCAGCTGTTTGCCCTGCTCAGCCTTAGGTCCCCAGCCATCAGCGCTGGTCTATATTTACCAGCTTCCTGGGTTACACCAGTCAGCCAGCCCACCGCAGCGCCCTGCCTGCCCTGTTACCTAACCACCAACCCCCCCAGGTCTGTATTCTGTGGGCTGAGAGAGGAGCCCCCCACCAAACCCCCCCAGGTCTCTAGTCTCTGGGCTGAGAGAGGAGCACCACCCCAGGTCTCTAGTCTCTGGGCTGAAAGAGGAGCACCACCCCAGGTCTCTAGTCTCTGGGCTGAGAGAGGAGCACCACCCCAGGTCTCTAGTCTCTGGGCTGAGAGAGGAGCACCACCCCAGGTCTCTAGTCTCTGGGCTGAGATAGGAGCCCCCCCCCACCCACCACCAACCCCGAGGTCTCTAGTCTCTGGGCTGAGATAGGAGCCCCCCACCCACCCACCACCAACCCCCAGGTCTCTAGTCTGGAGACTAGAGACTAGAGACCTCCGGGGTTGGTGGTGGGAGAGGACCCCCCCCCCCCCTCCCACCCACCACCAACCCCTGAGGTCTCTAGTCTCTGGGCTGGGAGAGGAGCCCCCCCTCCCACCCACCACCAACCCCGAGGTCTCTAGTCTCTGGGCTGAGAGAGCGACCCCCACCACCAACCCCGAGGTCTCTAGTCTCTGGGCTGAGAGAGCGACCCCCACCACCAACCCCGAGGTCTCTAGTCTCTGGGCTGGGAGAGGAGCCCCCCTCCCACCCACCACCAACCCCCAGGTCTCTTGTCTCTGGGCTGGGAGAGGAGCCCCCCTCCCACCCACTACCAACCCCCAGGTCTCTTGTCTCTGGGCTGGGAGAGGAGCCCCACCCCCCACCCACCCACTGCCAACCCCCCAGGTCTCTAGTAGTCTCTGGGCTGAGAGAGTGACCCCCCACCAACCCCCCAGGTCTCTAGTCTCTGGGCTGGGAGAGGAGCCACCCCCCCCACCCACCACCAACCCCCCAGGTCTCTAGTCTCTGGGCTGGGAGAGGAGCCCCCCCACCCACCACCAACCCCCAGGTCTCTAGTCTCCGGGCTGGGAGAAGAGCCCCGACCACCAACCCCCAGGTCTCCAGTCTCTGGGCTGAGAGAGGAGCCCCCCCACCAACCCCCAGGTCTCTTGTCTCTGGGCTGAGAGAGGAGCCCATCCACCAACCCCCACCACCAAACCCCCAGGTCTCTAGTAGTCTCTGGGCTGAGAGAGCGACCCCCACCACCAACCCCGAGGTCTCTAGTCTCTGGGCTGGGAGAGGAGCCCCCCTCCCACCCACCACCTACCCCCAGGTCTCTAGTCTCTGGGCTGGGAGAGGAGCCCCCCTCCCACCCACCACCTACCCCCAGGTCTCTTGTCTCTGGGCTGGGAGAGGAGCCCCCACCCACCACCAACCCCCAGGTCTCTTGTCTCTGGGCTGGGAGAGGCCCCCCCCCCTCCCACCCACTACCAACCCCCAGGTCTCTTGTCTCTGGGCTGGGAGAGGAGCCCCACCCCCCACCCACCCACTGCCAACCCCCAGGTCTCTAGTAGTCTCTGGGCTGAGAGAGCGACCCCCCACCAACCCCCAGGTCTCTAGTCTCTGGGCTGGGAGAGGAGCCACCCCCCCACCCACCACCAACCCCCCAGGTCTCTAGTCTCTGGGCTGGGAGAAGAGCCCCCGACCACCAACCCCCAGGTCTCCAGTCTCCGGGCTGAGAGAAGAGCCCCGACCACCAACCCCCAGGTCTCCAGTCTCCGGGCTGAGAGAGGAGCCCACCACCAACCCCCAGGTCTCAGTCTCTGGGCTGGGAGAGGAGCCCCCCCCCACCACCAACCCCCAGGTCTCTAGTCTCTGGGCTGGGAGAGGAGCCCCCCACCCACCCCACCCCCAGGTCTCTTGTCTCTGGGCTGAGAGAGGAGCCAGTTTGCTGCCATAGTAAACACACCGCTAGGACGCACGGCGGACTGTCTGTCACATGAGAGGACGGGGAGGACCGCGGCCCGCTCAGATATTATTAGCAGCAGGAATGTACACAGTGGCCTCATGGCAAGCCAACTAACGTAGGCAGGCACAGATCCGAAACCTCACAGAACCTCTTCTCCATGCGCACTCTGAAACTTTAACGCGTTTGCTGAAGTTACATTTGTGACTGTGAGGAGTATATTGTTTAAGCTTTTTTGTGACTGAGCTTTTTCTGATTCCCCAAGATACAGACTCTCTGCCTGGAGGCTGTGGATTGAAGATCCAGACTGAGGAGAGGTAAGATGGAGTCCCCCCTCCACAATGAGGCTAGTGAGATTACTATAGATACATCATCTGAGGAGAGGTAAGATGGAGTCCCCCCTCCACAATGAGGCTAGTGAGATTACTATAGATACATCATCTTCAAGGAACTCATAATGTGGCAAAAGTTATTGATATCTGGTTATAGATCTGACTGTAGTTATAGATCTGACTGACTGTAGTTATAGATCTGATCTGACTATAGTTATAGATCTGATCTGACTGTAGTTATAGATCTGACTGTAGTTATAGATCTGATCTGACTGTAGTTATAGATCTGATCTGACTGTAGTTATATCTGATCTGACTGTAGTTATAGATCTGATCTGACTGTAGTTATAGATCTGATCTGACTGTAGTTATAGATCTGATCTGACTGTAGTTATACATCTGATCTGACTGTAGTTATAGATCTCATCTGACTGTAGTTATAGATCTGATCTGACTGTAGTTATAGATTTGACTGTAGTTATAGATCTGATTTGACTATAGTTATAGATCTGACTGTAGTTATAGATCTGATCTGACTGTAGTTATAGATCTGATCTGACTGTAGTTATACATCTGATCTGACTGTAGTTATAGATCTGACTATAGTTATAGATCTGATCTGACTGTAGTTATAGATCTGATCTGACTGTAGTTATAGATCTGACTGTAGTTATAGATCTGATCTTGACTGTAGTTATAGATCTGACTATAGTTATAGATCTGATCTGACTGTAGTTATAGATCTGATCTGACTGTAGTTATAGATCTGATCTGACTATAGTTATAGATCTGATCTGACTATAGTTATAGATCTGATCTGACTATAGTTATAGATCTGATCTGACTATAGTTATAGATCTGACTATAGTTATAGATCTGATCTGACTGTAGTTATACATCTGATCTGACTGTAGTTATAGATCTGATCTGACTGTAGTTATACATCTGATCTGACTATAGATCTGATCTGACTATAGATCTGATCTGACTATAGATCTGATCTGACTATAGATTATAGATCTGATCTGACTATAGATCTGATCTGACTGTAGTTATAGATCTGATCTGACTATAGATCTGATCTGACTATAGATCTGATCTGACTATAGATCTGATCTGACTTTAGTTATAGATCTGATCTGACTATAGTTATAGATCTGATCTGACTATAGTTACAGTACCGTTCAAAGTTTGGGGTCACTTAGAAATGTCATTGTTGTTGAAAGAAAATCACATTTATTGTCCATTAAAATAACATCAATGTAATGACCAATGAAATATACCATTTATCAGAAACACAGTGTAGACATTATAAAGCCCTTTTGCAATTATGTTAGCACAGCTGAAAACTGTTGTTCTGATTAAAGAAACAATAAAACTGTCCTTCTTTAGACTAGTTGAGAATCTGGAGCATCAGCATTTGTGGGTTCGATTACAGGCTCAAAATGGCCAAAAACAAAGAACTTTCTTCTGAAACTCGTCAGTCTATTCTTGTTATGAGAAATGAAGGCTATTCCATGCGAGAAATTGCCAAGAAACTGAAGATCTCATACAACGCTGTGTACTACTCCCTTCACAGAACAGCACAAACTGGCTCTAACCAGAATAGAAAGAGTAGTGGGAGGCCCCGGTGCACAACTGAGCAAGAGGACAAGTACATTAGAGTGTCTAGTTTGAGAAACAGACGGCTCACAAGTCCTCAACTGGCAGCTTCATTAAATAGAACCCGCAAAACACCAGTCTCAGCTTTAACAGTAAAGAGGTGACTCCAGGATGCTGGTCTTCTAGGCAGAGTTCCTCTGTCCAGTCTCAGCTTTAACAGTAAAGAGGTGACTCCAGGATGCTGGCCTTCTAGGCAGAGTTCCTCTGTCCAGTCTCAGCCTTAACAGTAAAGAGGTGTCTCCAGGATGCTGGTCTTCTAGGCAGAGTTGCAAAGAAAAAGCCATATAAGACTGGCCAATAAAAATAAAATATTAAGATGGGCAAAAGAACACAGACACTGGACTGAGGAACTCTGCCTAGAAGACCAGCATCCCTGTCACATTCGTTTTAAGAATCATTGGACCAAGGTGCAGCGTGATAGGGTTTCCACATATTTATTTAATGAAACGCACAAAAACAATGAAGATCGAACGAAACGTGAACTCAATGAAGTGCTCACAGGCAACTAAATATAAACAAGATCCCACAGACACAGGTGTGAAAATAACGACTTAAATATGATCCCCAATTAGAGACGACCATTACCAGCTGCCTCTAATTGGGAATCATACAAAACACGAACATAGTAAAAGAAACTAGAACACAACATAGACATAGAAATACTAGATCACCCCCTATTCACGCCCTGATCTACTATACCATAGAGAAATAGTGTCTCTTTATGGTCAGGGTGTGACAATCCTGGTGTCGCCTCTTCACTGTTGACGTTGAGACGGGTGTTTTGCGGGTACTATTTTCAAAAACAAGGACATTTCTAAGTGACCCCAAACGTTTGAACAGTAGTATATACAGCTGGCTGTAGTTATAAGTCTGTTTGTGTCGGGACATATAGCCTGGTCGTGCCGTGCATCATGGGAGTCAGGGTCAACCCTGTGTCTAAGGTATTGGGGGTCAGGGTCAACCCTGTGTCTAAGGTATTGGGGGTCAGGGTCAACCCTGTGTCTAAGGTATTGGGGGTCAGGGTCAACCCCTAAGGTATTGGGGGTCAGGGTGTCTAAGGTATTGGGGTCAGGGTCAACCCTGTGTCTAAGGTATTGGGGGTCAGGGTCAACCCTGTGTCTAAGGTATTGGGGGTCAGGGTCAACCCTGTGTCTAAGGTATTGGGGGTCAGGGGGTCAACAACCCTGTGTCTAAGGTATTGGGGGGGGTGTCATTGGGGTCAACCCTGTGTCTAAGGTATTGGGGTCAGGGTCAACCCTGTGTCTAAGGTATTGGGGTCAGGGTCAACCCTGTGTCTAAGGTATTGGGGTCAGGGTCAACCCTGTGTCTAAGGAATTGGGGGTCAGGGTCAACCCTGTATCTAAGGTATTGGGGGTCAGGGTCAACCCTGTGTCTAAGGTATTGGGGGTCAGGGTCAACCCTGTGTCTAAGGAATTGGGGGTCAGGGTCAACCCTGTGTCTAAGGTATTGGGGGTCAGGGTCAACCCTGTGTCTAAGGAATTGGGGGTCAGGGTCAACCCTGTGTCTAAGGTATTGGGGGTCAGGGTCAACCCTGTGTCTAAGGAATTGGGGGTCAGGGTCAACTCTGTGTCTAAGGTATTGGGGGTCAGGGTCAACCCTGTAGGGTATTTCTGTTGATTCTCCTATCGTTCATCTATAGGGTATTTCTGTTGATTCTCCTATCGTTCATCTATAGGGTATTTCTGTTGATTCTCCTATCGTTCGTCTATAGGGTATTTCTGTTGATTCTCCTATCGTTCATCTATAGGGTATTTCTGTTGATTCTCCTATCGTTCGTCTATAGGGTATTTCTGTTGATTCTCCTATCGTTCGTCTATAGGGTATTTCTGTTGATTCTCCTATCGTTCGTCTATAGGGTATTTCTGTTGATTCTCCTATCGTTCGTCTATAGGGTATTTCTGTTGATTCTCCTATCGTTCGTCTATAGGGTATTTCTGTTGGTATTTCTGTTGATTCTCCTATCGTTCGTCTATAGGGTATTTCTGTTGATTCTCTCCTATCGTTCGTCTATAGGGGTATTCTCCTATCGTTGTCTTAGGGTATTTCTGTTGATTCCTATCGTCTTAGGGTATTTCTGTTGTCTATAGGGTATTTCTGTTGATTCTCCTCGTCTATAGGGTATTTCTGTTGATTCTCCTATCGTTCGTCTATAGGGTATTTCTGTTGATTCTCCTAGGGTATTTCTGTTGATTCTCCTATCGTTCGTCTATAGGGTATTTCTGTTGATTCTCCTATCGTTCGTCTATAGGGTATTTCTGTTGATTCTCCTTCGTTCGTCTATAGGGTATTTCTGTTGATTCTCCTATCGTTCGTCTATAGGGTATTTCTGTTGATTCTCCTATCGTTCGTCTATAGGGTATTTCTGTTGATTTCACATATCCTTTACTAACGCCCAGGACCTGCCGTTCATTGGGATTAAATTTAAAAAACACAACTATGGCATCCAACTTTCCATAGTAAATACTATTTACGTAGCTACAGTACAACCCACTCAACTTCCAATATTAACATTTGTGAGCGATCCATAAAAGGTGTTTCTGTTACAATCGTCAATTTAGGCTTCACAAAGTCTGGGGAATACTGTGTTGTGACAGACGATTCTCCATCGTTCGTCTATAGGGTATTTCGTGAGCCATGGCAACTATTTAATAATACATAATGAATGATTAAAGTTTCCAAATATACCAGACAGGGTGGCCCAGTGATCCCGGACAAATCTGTTGACATGAATAGCTGTCTCTGGTGATGAGCTGACTTAGTGCTGACACTAGCTGTTGATTCCTAGGAAATGCTATCGTTCGTCTATTTCATTCACCACGTTCGTCTATAGTATTTCTGTTGATCGTCAAGGGCATTCTCCCTGAGGGAGGTAGTGGGGGACACAGAGAGAGTCTAGAGGGAGAGAGAGAGGAGGATCGTGGGGATTTCTGTTGATTCTCCTAGAGAGAGGGGATGGGGAGAGATTTCTGTTGATTCTCCTATCGTTCGAGAGGGGATGGGGAGAGAGAGAGAGGAGAGAGAGAGAGAGAGGGATGGGGAGAGAGAGAGGAGAGAGAGGGTGGGGGTAGAGAGAGACAGGGGTGGGGGATAGAGAGAGAAGGGGTGGGGGAGAGAGAGAGAAGGGGGTGGGGAGAGAGAGAGAACATGGGGGTGGGGAGAGAGAGAGAAGGGGGTGGGGAGAGAGAGAGAAGGGGGACACAGAGAGAGAGGGGAGAGAGAGAGGGGTGGGTTGGGGAGAGAGAGAGAGGGGTGGGTTGGGGGAGAGAGAGAGGGGTGGGGGGGGAGGGGGTGGGTGTGAGAGAGAGGGGATGGGGGAGAGAGAGAAGGGGTGGGGGTGGGGGATAGAGAGAGAGAGGGGTGGGGGATAGAGAGAGAGAGGGGTGGGGGATAGAGAGAGAGAGAGGGTGGGGGAGAGAGAGAGAGGGGTGGGGGATAGAGAGAGAAGGGGTGGGGAGAGAGAGGTGGGGGAGAGAGAGGGGTGGGTTGGGGGAGAGAGAGAGGGGTGGGGTGGGAGAGAGAGAGAGAGGGGTGGGGGGGAGAGAGAGGGGGGGTGGGGGAGAGAGAGAGAGAGAGAGGGGTGGGGGGGGGGAGAGAGAGAGAGAGAGAGGGGTGGGGGGAGAGAGAGAGAGAGGGGTGGGGGAGAGAGAGAGAGAGGGTGGGGGAGAGAGAGAGAGAGGGAGGGGTGGGAGAGAGAGAGGGATGGGGAGAGAGAGAGGGATGGGGGAGAGAGAGAGAGGGGTGGGGGAGAGAGAGAAGGGGTGGGGAGAGAGAGGTGGGGAGAGAGAGAGGGGTGGGTTGGGGGAGAGAGAGAGGGGTGGGTTGGGGGAGAGAGAGAGGGGTGGGGTGGGAGGAGAGAGAGAGAGGGGTGGGGGGAGAGAGAGAGAGAGGGGTGGGGGGGAGAGAGAGAGGGGGGGGGGGGAGAGAGAGAGAGAGGGGTGGGGGGGAGAGAGAGAGAGGGGTGGGGGGAGAGAGAGAGAGAGAGGGGTGGGGGAGAGAGAGAGGGATGGGGGGGAGAGAGAGAGAGGGGTGGGGAGAGAGAGAGAGAGAGAGAGAGGTGGGGGATACAGAGAGAGAGGGAGGGGGGGAGAGAGAGAGGGAGGGGGGGGGGATAGAGAGAGAGAGAGGTGGGGGATAGAGAGAGAGAGAGAGAGAGGGGTGGGGGATAGAGAGAGAGAGAGAGGGTGGGGGATAGAGAGAGAGAGGGGTGGGGGGAGAGAGAGAGGGAGGGGGGGGAGAGAGAGAGAGGGATGGGGGAGAGAGAGAGAGGGATGGGGAGAGAGAGAGGGAGGGATGGGGGAGAGAGAGAGAGGGATGGGGAGAGAGAGAGAGAGGTGGGGGAGTTAGAGAGAGAGAGGGTGGGGGAGTTAGAGAGAGAGGGGTGGGGGAGTTAGAGAGAGAGAGGGGTGGGAGAGTTATAGAGAGAGGGGTGGGGGAGGAGAGAGAGGTGGGGAGGGATGGGGGGGAGAGAGAGGGGGTGGGGGAGGAGAGAGAGAGGGGTGGGGGAGTTAGAGAGAGAGGGGTGGGGGAGTTAGAGAGAGAGGGGTGGGGGAGTTAGAGAGAGAGGGGTGGGGGAGTTAGAGAGAGAGGGGTGGGGGAGTTAGAGAGAGAGAGGGGAGGGGGGGAGTTAGAGAGAGAGGGGTGGGGGAGTTAGAGAGAGAGAGGGGTGGGGGAGTTAGAGAGAGAGAGGGGTGGGGGAGTTAGAGAGAGAGAGGGGTGGGGGAGAGAAACAACTGGTTCATGCTCTGATGAAGTTAGATGTGGCCAATTGCTACATGGATCCATTTGGATGATTTAGGAGGCAGAATGGAAATAGAAAGCTGCCTGCCTTCCTGGCCTCAGCCTGGGACTCAGTGTGTCTCCTAGCAGGGAGTCAGCAGCAACATGGAGAAAGCTGCCTGCCTTCCTGGCCTCAGCCTGGGACTCAGTGTGTCTCCTAGCAGGGAGTCAGCAGCAACATGGAGAAAGCTGCCTGCCTTCCTGGCCTCAGCCTGGGACTCAGTGTGTCTCCAAGCAGGAGTCAGCAGCAACATGGAGAAAGCTGCCTGCCTTCCTGGCCTCAGCCTGGGACTCAGTGTGTCTCCTAGCAGGGAGTCAGCAGCAACATGGAGAAAGCTGCCTGCCTTCCTGGCCTCAGCCTGGGACTCAGTGTGTCTCCTAGCAGGAGTCAGCAGCAACATGGAGAAAGCTGCCTGCCTTCCTGGCCTCAGCCTGGGACTCAGTGTGTCTCCTAGCAGGAGTCAGCAGCAACATGGAGAAAGCTGCCTGCCTTCCTGGCCTCAGCCTGGGACTCAGTGTGTCTCCTAGCAGGAGTCAGCAGCAACATGGAGAAAGCTGCCTGCCTTCCTGGCCTCAGCCTGGGACTCAGTGTGTCTCCTAGCAGGGAGTCAGCAGCAACATGGAGAAAGCTGCCTGCCTTCCTGGCCTCAGCCTGGGACTCAGTGTGTCTCCTAGCAGGGAGTCAGCAGCAACATGGAGAAAGCTGCCTGCCTTCCTGGCCTCAGCCTGGGACTCAGTGTGTCTCCAAGCAGGGAGTCAGCAGCAACATGGAGAAAGCTGCCTGCCTTCCTGGCCTCAGCCTGGGACTCAGTGTGTCTCCTAGCAGGGAGTCAGCAGCAACATGGAGAAAGCTGCCTGCCTTCCTGGCCTCAGCCTGGGACTCAGTGTGTCTCCTAGCAGGGAGTCAGCAGCAACATGGAGAAAGCTGCCTGCCTTCCTGGCCTCAGCCTGGGACTCAGTGTGTCTCCTAGCAGGGAGTCAGCAGCAACATGGAGAAAGCTGCCTGCCTTCCTGGCCTCAGCCTGGGACTCAGTGTGTCTCCTAGCAGGGAGTCAGCAGCAACATGGAGAAAGCTGCCTGCCTTCCTGGCCTCAGCCTGGGACTCAGTGTGTCTCCTAGCAGGGAGTCAGCAGCAACATGGAGAAAGCTGCCTGCCTTCCTGGCCTCAGCCTGGGACTCAGTGTGTCTCCAAGCAGGGAGTCAGCAGCAACATGGAGAAAGCTGCCTGCCTTCCTGGCCTCAGCCTGGGACTCAGTGTGTCTCCTAGCAGGGAGTCAGCAGCAACATGGAGAAAGCTGCCTGCCTTCCTGGCCTCAGCCTGGGACTCAGTGTGTCTCCTAGCAGGGAGTCAGCAGCAACATGGACAGTTGTGGTGGTTGTTGGTTTAATCATGGGAATGTTTTTTAAGAATGCTCTGTTGAGCCAATGGAACAGTCAGCAGCAAATGGAGAAAGCTGCCTGACCCTGGTCTGGCCTCAGCCTGGGACTCAGTGTAGGACCCTGGCAGGGAGTCAGCAGCAACATGGAGAAAGCTGCCTGCCTTCCTGGCCTCAGGCCTGGGACTCAGTGAGTTAGGACCCTAGCAGGAGTCAGCAGCAGTATGGAGAAAGCTGACCCTGGTCAGAAGTAGTGAGTTAGACCCTGGGACTCAGTGTGTAGGACCCTGGTCAGTGGTAGTCAGCTAGCACCATGGAGTGAAAGCTGAGTTGACCCTGGTCAGTAGTAGTGAGTTAGGACCCTGGTCAGGAGTCAGTTAGCAACATGGAGAAGTAGTGAGTTAGGACCCTTAGGACCCTGGTCAGTAGTAGTGAGTTAGGACCCTGGTCAGTAGTAGTGAGTTAGGACCCTGGTCAGAAGTAGTGAGCTAGGACCCTGGTCAGTTGTAGTGGTTGACCCTGGTTTAATTAGTGAGTTAGGACCCTGGTCAGTAGTAGTGAGTTAGCCCTGGAACAGTAGTGAGTTAGGACCCTGGTCAGTAGTAGTGAGTTAGGACCCTGGTTAGTGAGTTAGGACCCTGGTCAGTAGTAGTGAGTTAGGACCCTGGTCAGAAGTAGTGAGTTAGGACCCTGGTCAGTAGTAGTGAGTTAGGACCCTGGTCAGTAGTGAGTAGGACCCTGGTCAGTAGTTGAGTTAGGACCCTGGTCAGAAGTAGTGAGTTAGGACCCTGGTCAGAAGTAGTGAGTTAGGACCCTGGTCAGTAGTAGTGAGTTAGGACCCTGGTCAGAAGTAGTGAGTTGGGACCCTGGTCAGAAGTAGTGAGTTAGGACCCTTAGGACCCTGGTCAGAAGTAGTGAGTTAGGACCCTGGTCAGTAGTAGTGAGTTAAGGACCCTAATCAGAAGTAAGTAGCTAGGACCCTGGTCAGTAGTAGTGAGTTAGGACCTACAGTCAGTGTGAGTTAGGACCCTGGTCAGTAGTAGTGAGTTGGGACCCTGGTCAGAAGTAGTGAGTTAGGACCCAGGACCCTGGTCAGTAGTAGTGAGTTAGGACGCCTGGCTCTACCAACTAGTGAGCTAGGACCCTGGTCAGTAGTAGTGAGTTAGGACCCTGGTCAGTAGTAGTGAGTTGGGACCCTGGTCAGAAGTAGTGAGTTAGGACCCTTAGGACCCTGGTCAGTAGTAGTGAGTTAGGACCCTGGTCAGTAGTAGTGAGTTAGGACCCTGGTCAGAAGTAGTGAGCTAGGACCCTGGTCAGAAGTAGTGAGCTAGGACCCTGGTCAGTAGTAGTGAGTTAGGACCCTGGTCAGTAGTAGTGAGTTAGGACCCTGGTCAGAAGTAGTGAGCTAGGACCCTGGTCAGAAGTAGTGAGTTAGGACCCTGGTCAGTAGTAGTGAGTTAGGACCCTGGTCAGTAGTAGTGAGTTAGGACCCTGGTCAGTAGTAGTGAGTTAGGACCTGGTCAGTAGTAGTGAGTTAGGACCCTGGTCAGTAGTAGTGAGTTAGGACCCTGGTTAGAGGTAGTGAGTTAGGACCCTGGTTAGAGGTAGTGAGTTAGGACCCTGGTTAGAGGTACCCTGGTCAGAGGACATTCAGAGACTTGTCCTAAAGCCACTCCTACATTGTCTTGGCTGTGTGCTTAGGCTTCTTCTCCTGTTGGAAGGTGAACCATCGCCCAGTCTGAGGTCCTGAGTACTCCGGAGCCGATTTTCATCAACGATCTCTCTGTATTTTGCTCCGTTCATCTTTCCCTCGATCCTGACTAGTCTCCCAGTACCTGTGGATGAAAGCATACCATCATCATGATGTTGCCACCACCATGCTTCACCACAAGGATGGTTCCAGGGTTCCTCCTGACGTGACGCTTGGCATTGAGGATAAAGAGTTCAATCTTGGTTTCATCAGACTAGAGACTTGTTTCTCATGGTCTGAGAGTCTTTAGTTGCCTTTTGGCAAACTCTAAACGAGCTGTCATGTGCCTTTTAGTGGGGAGTGGCTTCCGTCTGGCCGCACTACCATAAAGGCCTGATTGGTGGAGTGCTGTAGAGATGGTTGTCCTTCTGGAAGGTTCTTCCATCTCCACAGAGAAACTCTGTGGGTCACCTCCCTTCTTGGTCACCTCCCTGACCAAGGCCATTCTCCCCCGATTGCTCAGTTTGGCCGGGCGGCCAGCTCTAGGAAGGGTCTAGGTGGTTCCAAACTTCTTCCATTTAAGAATGATGGAGGCCACTGTGTTCTTGGGGACCTTTAATGCTGCAGAATGATGGAGGCCACTGTGTTCTTGGAACCTTCAATGCTGCAGAATGATGGAGGCCACTGTGTTCTTGGAGACCTTTAATGCTGCAGAATGATGGAGGCCACTGTGTTCTTGGAGACCTTTAATGCTGCAGAATGATGGAGGCCACTGTGTTCTTGGACACCTTTAATGCTGCGTAAGTGTTTTGGTTCCCTCCCCCAGATCTGTACCTCGACACAGTCCTGTCTCTGAGCTCTACGGACATTTCCTTCGACCTCATGGCTTGGTTTTTTCTCTGACATGCACTGTCAACTGTGGGACCTTATATAGACATGTGCCTTTCCAAATCATGTCCAATCAATTGAATTTACTACTGGTGGACTCCAATCAAGTTGTAGAAACATCTCAAAGATGATCAATGGAAACAGGATGCAGCTGAGCTCAATTTACAGTCTCATAGCAAAGGGTCTGAATACTCATTTAAATAAGGTTTTTCTGTTTTACATCTTTTGCAAATTTGCTAACATGAATAAAAATCTGTTTTCGACATTGTCATTATGTAACGTAACAAAATGTGTAAAAAGTCAAGGGGTCTGAATACTTTCCGAATGCCCTGTATCAGGCAGGGTCTGTAAGATCCCTCAGTCTAGAAGTGTATTTCAAACACAGATTCAACTAAAATGACCAGGGAGGTTTTCCAATGCCTTGCATCAAAACGTATTTAGTCTGGGCAAAAATGCAATTAAAAACAGACATTGAATATCCCTTTGAGCATAGTGAAGTTATTCATTACACTTTGGATGGTGTATCAATACACCCAGTCACGACAAAGATACAGGTGTCCTTCCTTAACTCAGAGAGGAAGGAAACTGCTCAGGGGTTTCACCATAAGGCCAATGGTGACTTTAAAACAGTTACAGAGTTTAATGGCTGTGATAGTAGAAAACTGAGGATGGATCAACAACATTATAGTTACTCCACAATACTAACCTAAATGACAGAGTTTAATGGCTGTGATAGTAGAAAACTGAGGATGGATCAACAACATAGTAGTTACTCCACAATACTAACCTAAATGACAGAGTTTAATAGCTGTGATAGTAGAAAACTGAGGATGGATCAACAACAGTGTAGTTACTAGACAATATTAACCTAAATGACAGAGTGAAAATAAGGAAACCTGTACAGAATAAAAATACTCCAAAACATGCATCTGGTTTGCAACAAGGCACTAAAGTCATACTGCAAATTATATAGGAAAAATATGTACTTTATGTCCTGAATACAAAGCATTGTGTTTGGGGAAAATCCAACACATCACCGATTACCACTTCATATTTTCAAGCATGGTGGCTGCTTCATGTTATGGATATTCTTGTCATCGACAAGGACTAGGGAGTTGTTTAGGATAATAATAGAGATAAGCACAGGCAACATCCTAGAGGAACACCTGATTCAGTTTGCTTTCCACCAGACACTGGGAGATGAATTCACCTTTCAGCAGGACAATAACCTGGTTCAGTTTGCACACATCCTTTCAGCAGGACAATAACCTGGAACACACTGGGAGATGATCACCTTTCAGCAGGACAGTTTGCTTTCCACCAGACACTGGGAGATGAATTCACCTTTCAGCAGGACAATAACCTGGTTCAGTCTGCTTTCCACCAGACACTGGGAGATGAAGTCACCTTTCAGCAGGACAATAACCTGGTTCAGTTGCTTTCCACCAGACACTGGGAGATGAATTCACCTTTCAGCAGGACAATAACCTAAAACACAAGGACAAACAAACACTGGAGTTGCTTACCAAGAAGACAGTGAATGTTACAGTTGACTTAAATCTGCTTGAAAATCTGTGGCAAAACTGTCGAATGTCGAGCAATGGTCAACAACCAACTTGATAGAGCTTGAATATTGTACAAATATAGTACAATCTGGGTGTGCAAATCTCTTAGAGACTCACCCTGAAAGACTCACAGTTGTAATCACTCTTAGGAGACTTACCCTGAAAGACTCACAGTTGTAATCACTCTTAGGAGACTTACCCTGAAAGACTCACAGCTGTAATCACTCTTAGGAGACTTACCCTGAAAGACTCACAGCTCTAATCACTCTTAGAATGTATGCACACATGACTGTAAGTCGCTTTGGATAAAAGCGTCTGCTAAATGGCATTATTATTATTATTATTTACCCTGAAAGACTCACAGCTGTAATCACTCTTAGATTTACCCAGAAAGACTCACAGTTGTAATCACTCTTAGGAGACTTACCGTGAAACACTCACAGCTATAATATAAAACAAAAAATATCTAGTTAACAGAAGAAAGGAAGACAAAATAAGGACAAAAGAAGGACAGAAGAAAAAGGAAAAGAAAGAGGACAACAAAGTGAAACAGTCAGCACTTCTATTGCAACTTCGTATTTGTCGTCCTAACGTAGTCTACACTGCCATCTGCCCAGCAGCTAGCCAGCTAGCAAACGTCCACCGTCTACCGAATAGCAGCACTGTAGAAACTATTACACTCAACTGAACGACTTGATTAGTGTAGTGTTAGCTAGCTACATAGTTGTCTTTGCTGTCTTCGTATCCAAGATAATTGTGTAGTTTAGAGCGTGTAGTCTTAGAGTGATTATCTTAATTTACCGAGGTTAGCTAGCCAGCTATTTGTCGTCCTTAACGTAGGAGACTCTGCTAGCTAGCCAACAGCTAGCCAACGTCTACTGAATAGAACTTCCGCACTCAACAACCCGGTCGCATTCCGCTTCGCTCCACAGGTAGTATCACATTTTTCATTTCATTTCTTTACAGCACAACGGTTTGATTTGTTTGATCGTAGCTAGCTACATAGCTCGACCCACGTGGAGTTCCAGGTCTCCGGTAGCCTCTGGAACTGCCAATCTGCGGCCAACAAGGCAGAGTTTATCTCAGCCTATGCCTCCCTCCAGTCCCTCGACTTCTTGGCACTGACAGAAACATGGATCACCACAGATAACATTGCTACTCCTACTGCTCTCTCTTCGTCCGCCCACGTGTTCTCGCACACCCAGAGAGCTTCTGGTCAGCGGGGTGGTGGCATCGGGATCCTCATCTCTCCCAAGTGGTCATTCTCTCTTTCTCCCCTTAACCATCTGTCTATCGCCTCCTTTGAATTTCATGCTATCACAGTTACCAGCCCTTTCAAGCTTAACATCCTTATCATTTATCGCCCTCCAACCCCTCGGAGAGTTCATCAATGAGCTTGATGAATTGATAAGGTCCTTTCCTGAGGACGGCTCACCTCTCACAGTTCTGGGCGACTTTAACCTCCCCACGTCTACCTTTGACTCATTCCTCTCTGCCTCCTTCTTTCCACTCCTCTCCTCTTTTGACCTCACCCTCTCACCTTCCCCCCCTACTCACAAGGCAGGCAATATGCTCGACCTCATCTTTACTAGATGCTGTTCTTCCACTAACCTCATTGCAACTCCCCTCCAAGTCTCCGACCACTACCTTGTATCCTTTTCCCTCTCGCTCTCATCCAACACTTCCCACACTGCCCCTACTCGGATGGTATCGCGCCGTCCCAACCTTCGCTCTCTCTCTCCCGCTACTCTCTCCTCCTCCATCCTATCATCTCTTCCCTCTGCTCAAACCTTCTCCAACCTATCTCCTGATTCTGCCTCCTCAACCCTCCTCTCCTCCCTTTCTGCATCCTTTGACTCTCTATGTCCCCTATCTTCCAGGCCGGCTCGGTCCTCCCCTCCCGCTCCGTGGCTCGACGACTCATTGCGAGCTCACAGAACAGAGCTCCGGGCAGCCGAGCGGAAAATGGAGGAAAACTCGCCTCCCTGCGGACCTGGCATCCTTTCGCTCCCTCCTCTCTACATTTTCCTCCTCTGTCTCTGCTGCTAAAGCCACTTTCTACCACTCTAAATTCCAAGCATCTGCCTCTAACCCTAGGAAGCTCTTTGCCACCTTCTCCTCCCTCCTGAATCCTCCTCCCCCCCTCTCCTCCCTCTCTGCAGATGACTTCGTCAACCATTTTGAAAAGAAGGTCGACGACATCCGATCCTCGTTTGCTAAGTCAAACGACACCGCTGGTTCTGCTCACACTGCCCTACCCTGTGCTCTGACCTCTTTCTCCCCTCTCTCTCCAGATGAAATCTCACGTCTTGTGACGGCCGGCCGCCCAACAACCTGCCCGCTCGACCCTATCCCCTCCTCTCTTCTCCAGACCATTTCCGGAGACCTTCTCCCTTACCTCACCTCGCTCATCAACTTATCCCTGACCGCTGGCTACGTCCCTTCCGTCTTCAAGAGAGCGAGAGTTGCACCCCTTCTGAAAAAACATACACTCGATCCCTCCGATGTCAACAACTACAGACCAGTATCCCTTCTTTCTTTTCTCTCCAAAACTCTTGAACGTGCCGTCCTTGGTCAGCTCTCCCGCTATCTCTCTCAGAATGACCTTCTTGATCCAAATCAGTCAGGTTTCAAGACTAGTCATTCAACTGAGACTGCTCTTCTCTGTATCACGGAGGCCCTCCGCACCGCTAAAGCTAACTCTCTCTCCTCTGCTTTCATCCTTCTAGACCTATCGGCTGCCTTCGATACTGTGAACCATCAGATCCTCCTCTCCACCCTCTCCGAGTTGGGCATCTCCGGCGCTTGGATTGCGCTTGGATTGCGTCCTACCTGACAGGTCGCTCCTACCAGGTGGCGTGGCGAGAATCTGTCTCCTCACCACGCGCTCTCACCACTGGTGTCCCCCAGGGCTCTGTTCTAGGCCCTCTCCTATTCTCGCTATACACCAAGTCACCTGGCTCTGTCATAACCTCACATGGTCTCTCCTATCATTGCTATGCTGACGACACACAATTAATCTTCTCCTTTCCCCCTTCTGATGACCAGGTGGCGAATCGCATCTCTGCATGTCTGGCAGACATATCAGTGTGGATGACGGATCACCACCTCAAGCTGAACTTCGGCAAGACGGAGCTGCTCTTCCTCCCGGGGAAGGACTGCCCGTTCCATGATCTCGCCATCACGGTTGACAACTCCATTGTGTCCTCCTCCCAGAGCGCTAAGAACCTTGGCGTGATCCTGGACAACACCCTGTCATTCTCAACTAACATCAAGGCGGTGGCCCGTTCCTGTAGGTTCATGCTCTACAACATCCGCAGAGTACGACCCTGCCTCACACAGGAAGCGGCGCAGGTCCTAATCCAGGCACTTATCATCTCCCGTCTGGATTACTGCAACTCGCTGTTGGCTGGGCTCCCTGCCTGTGCCATTAAACCCCTACAACTCATCCAGAACGCTGCAGCCCGTCTAGTGTTCAACCTTCCCAAGTTCTCTCACGTCACCCCGCTCCTCCGCTCTCTCCACTGGCTTCCAGTTGAAGCTCGCATCCGCTACAAGACCATGGTGCTTGCCTACGGAGCTGTGAGGGGAACGGCACCTCAGTACCTCCAGGCTCTGATCAGGCCCTACACCCAAATAAGGGCACTGCGTTCATCCACCTCTGGCCTGCTCGCCTCCCTACCACTGAGGAAGTACAGTTCCCGCTCAGCCCAGTCAAAACTGTTCGCTGCTCTGGCTCCCCAATGGTGGAACAAACTCCCTCACGACGCCAGGACAGCGGAGTCAATCACCACCTTCCGGAGACACCTGAAACCCCACCTCTTTAAGGAATACTTAGGATAGGATAAAGTAATCTTTCTCACCCCCCCCCCCCTTAAAATATTTAGATGCACTATTATAAAGTGGCTGTTCCACTGGATGTCATAAGGTGAATGCACCAATTTGTAAGTCGCTCTGGATAAGAGCGTCTGCTAAATGACTTAAATGTAAATGTAATAATCACTCTTAGACTTACCCTGAAAGACTCACAGCTATAATCACTCTTAGACTTACCCTGAAAGACTCACAGCTGTAATCACTCTTAGAGACTCACCCAGAAAGACTCACAGCTATAATCACTCTTAGACTTACCCTGAAAGACTCACAGCTGTAATCGCTGTCAAAGGTGATTCTACAAAGTATAGACTGGGGGGGTGAATACTTATGTAAATAAGATAATAATATATTTCTGTATTTCATTTTCAATCAATTTGCCAACATTTTCTAAAAACGTATTCACTTTATCATTATGGGGTGTTTATGTTTGTACGTAGATGGGTGAGAGAAAACATCAATTGAATCTATTTTGAATTCAGGCTGTAACACAACAAACTGTGGATTGGATCCAGGGGTCTGAAGACTTCCTGAAGACAGAAGGAACTCTTAATGTTTCTATTCATTATTTACATTTATTCATTGTGTGATCTGACTTATATTGAACAAAAATTGACCCCAACTCTGGTAAAATGCTCATACAACCAGTCAATATAGTTATTCTCTCTCTCCCCCACTCCCCCCACTCCCCATTTCCCCCTCTCCCCCTCTACCCATTTCCCCCCTCTCCCCATTTCCCCCTCTCCCCTTATTCCCTCCCCTTATTCCCTCTCCCCCCCCCAACAGAATGGCTCTCTGTGAGTCCCTGAAGACCCTCCAGGGGTTCCCGTTTAGAGACCCAGAGCTGTCTTCCCTCCTGCTGTCCCAGCTGAACAGGCTGAGACAGGAGAGGATCCTAACGGACGTGCTGCTCTGTTCAGACAACACAGAGATCCCCTGCCATAGGAACGTACTGGTGTCCTCCAGCCGATACTTCAGGTCAGATAAAATACAGTACAAACTCATTCATTCATTATGCGGAGAGCAGAAGACAACCCGAATACAGAACCTCACCTAGCACAACTACAGAACCTCACCTAGCACAACTACAGAACCTCACCTAGCACAACTACAGAACCTCACCTAGCACAACTACAGAACCTCACCTAGCACAACTACAGAACCTCACCTAGCACAACTACAGAACCTCACCTAGCACAACTACAGAACCTCACCTAGCACAACTACAGAACCTCACCTAGCACAACTACAGAACCTCACCTACAGCACAAACCAGAACCTACAGAACCTTACCTAGCAAAACTACAGAAGAACCTCACCTCAAGCACAACACAAACAGAACCTCACCAGAACCTCACAACTACAGAAATACAACTACAGAACCTCACCTAATACAGAACTACAGAACCTCACCTAGCACAACTACAGAACCTCACCTAGCACAAACTACAGAACCTCACCTAGCACAACCCGAATACAGAACCTTACCTAGCACAACTACAGAACCTCACCTAGCACAACACAAATACAGAACCTCACCAAACACAAGACGACTACAGAACCTCACCTAACATAACACAACTACAGAACCGCACAAGACGACTACAGAACCTCACCTAACATAACACAACTACAGAACCGCACATAACGACTACAGAACCTCACCAAACACAACACGACTACAGAACCTCACCTAGCACAACACAACTACAGAACCTCACCAAACACAACATGACTACAGAACCTAACACAACACAACCTCACCTAGAACAAGACAACATGATACAGAGACTACCACATTTTCATTAATACACCAGGCTGGGAGCAGGTGTTTTGAAAAGTGGGTATACTGTAGGAGGGTACAGTACAATGTACAGTACAATGTTCATGAGGTGCATGCGTGTACCGATAGGACTCATGAGGTGTGAGTTGCTCTGTTTGTAGAAACCAGACTGTGGTTATATGTACAGTGGCTTGCGAAAGTGTTCACCCCCTTGGCATTTTTCCTATTTTGTTGCCTTACAACCTGGAATTAACATTTATTTGGGGGGGGGGGGTTGTATCATTTGATTTACACAACATGGCAACCACTTTGAAGATGCAAAATGTGTATTTATTGTGAAACATACAAGAAATAATAAAAGATCAAATAAAAACTTGAGCGTTCATAACTATTCACCCCCAAAGTCAATACTTTATAGAGCACCTTTTGCAGTAATTACAGCTGCAAGTCTCTTGGGGTATGTCTCCATAAGCTTGGCACATCTAGCCACTGGGATTTATGACCATTCTTCAAGGCATCCTGCTCCAGCTCCTTCAAGTTGGATGGGTTCCGCTGGTGTACAGCAATCTTTAAGTCATACCACAGATTCTCAATTGGATTGAAGTCTGGGCTTTGACTAGGCCATTCCAAGACATGTAAATGTTTCCCCTTAAACCACTTGAGTGTTGTTTCAGCAGTATTGTAACGGCTTTCCTCTTCCTTCTCTGAGGAGGAGTAGCAAGGATCGGACCAATACGCAGTGTGGTAAGTGTCCATGCTACTTTAATAATAACGCAACACGACTCAACACAAAAATAACAAAGTGAATGGAAACGAAAACCGAAACAGTCCTGAACGGTGACTCAAACAACCAAACAGGAAACAATCACCCACAACTCAAGGGTGAAAACAGGCTGCCTAAGTATGGTTCTCAATCACCCACCACTCAAGGGTGAAAACAGGCTGCCTAAGTATGGTTCTCAATCAGGAACAACGATTGACAACTGCCTCTGATACCAGGCCAAACACAGAAATACCAGATCATAGAAAAAAAGAACAGACTGCCCACCCAACTCACGCCCTGACCACACTAAAACAAAGACATCACAAAGGAACTTAGGTCAGAACGTGACAAGTATGCTTAGGGTCAGTGACCTGCTGGAAGGTGAACCTCCGTCCCAGTATCAAAACTCTTGAAGACTGAAACAGGTTTCCCTCAAGAAATTCCCTGTATTTAGCGCCATCCATCATTCCTTCAATTCTGACCAGTTTCCCAGTCCCTGCCGATGAAAAACATACCCACCACATGATGCTGCCACCACGCTTCAATGTGGGGATGGTATTCTCGGGGTGATGAGAGGTGTTGGGTTTGTGCCAGACATAATTTTCCTTGATGGCCAAAAAGCTCAATTTTAGTCTCATCCAATCAGAGTACCTTCTTCCATATGTTTGGGGAGTCTCCCACTTGCCCTTTGGCGAACACCAAACGTGTTTGCTTATTTTCTTCTTTATGTAATGGCTTTTTTTCTGGCCACTCTTCCGTAAAGCCCAGCTCTGTGGAGTGTACGGCTTAAAGTGGTCCTATGGACAGATACTCCAATCTCCTCTGTGGAGCTTTGCAGCTCCTTCAGGGTTATCTTTGGTCTCTTTGTTGCCTCTCTGATTAATGCCCTCTTTGCCTGGTTTGTGAGTTTTGGTGGGCAGCCCTCTCTTGGCAGGTATGTTGTGGTGCCATATTCTTTCAATTTTTTTATCATGGATTTAATGGTGCTCCCTGGGATGTTCAAAGTTTCTGATATTTTTCTATAACCCAACCCTGATCTGTACTTCTCCACAACTTTGTCTCTGACCTGTTTGGAGAACTCCTTGGACTTCATGGTGCCGCTTGCTTGGTGGTTCCCCTTGCTTAGTGGTGCTGCAGACTCTGGGGCCTTTCAGAACAGGTGTATATATACTGAGATCATGTGACAGATCATGTGACACTTAGATTGCACACAGGTGGACTTTATTTAACTAATTATGTAACTTCTGAAGGTAATTGGTTCTCCAGATCTTATTTAGGAGCTTCATAGTAAATGGGGTGAATATATATGAACCACTTTTCAGTTTTTATTATTTCAACTTTTTTGAAACAAGTAAAAAAAAATCATTTCACTTCATCAATTTGGACTTTTTTGTGCATGTCCATTACATGAAATGCAAATACAAATCTATTTAAATTACAGTTTGTAATGCAACAAAATAGGAGAAATGCCAAGGGGGTGAATACTTTTGCAAGGCACTGTAGAAACCAGACTGAGTTACATGTAGAAACCAGACTGTGTTTATCTGTAGAATCCAGACTGAGTTACATGTAGAATCCAGACTGAGTTACATGTAGAAACCAGACAGTGATAATATGTAGAAGTTCAAGATGGCGGTCAATCACCCTCGGTCTGGGGCTCCATGCAAGATCTCACCTCGTGAGGCATCAATGATCATGAGGAAGGTGAGGGATCAGCCCAGAACTACACGGCAGGACCTGGTCAATGACCTGAAGAGAGCTGGGACCACAGTCTCAAAGAAAACCATTAGTATCACACTACGCCGTCATGGATTAAAATCCTGCAGCTCATGCAATGTCCCTCTGAGCAAGGTAGTTAACCCACTGTTCCCCTGAACAAGATAGTTAACCCACTGTTCCCCTGAACAAGGCAGTTAACCCACTGTTCCCCTGAACAAGACAGTTAACCCACTGTTCCCCTGAACAAGGCAGTTAACCCACTGTTCCCCTGAACAAGATAGTTAACCCACTGTTCCCTCTGAACAAGCAGTTAACCCACTGTAGTTAACCCACTGTTCCCCTGAACAAGGCAGTTAACCCACTGTTCCCCTGAACAAGACAGTTAACCCACTGTTCCCCTGAACAAGACAGTTAACCCACTGTTCCCCTGAACAAGACAGTTAACCCACTGTTCCCCTGAACAAGACAGTTAACCCACTGTTCCCCTGAACAAGACAGTTAACCCACTGTTCCCCTGAACAAGATAGTTAACCCACTGTTCCCCTGAACAAGACAGTTAACAAGACACTGTTCCCCTGAACAAGATAGAACAAGAAGATAGTTAACCCACTGTTCCCCTGAACAAGATAGTTAACCCACTGTTCCCCTAGATAGTTAACCCACTGTTCATTGTAAATAAGAATTTGTTCTTAACTGACTTGCCTAGTTAAATAAAGGTTAATAAAAGAATAATAAGTATTCAGACCCTTTACTCAGTACTTTGTTGAAGCACCTTTGATAGTGATTACAGCCTTGAATCTTAAGTATGATGCTACAAGCTTGGCACACCTGTATTTGGGTAGTTTCTCCCATTCTTCTCTTGCAGATCCTCTCAAGCTCTGTCAGATTGGATGAGGAGCGTCACTACACAGCTATTTTCAGGTCTCTCAAGAGATGTTTGATCGGGTTCAAGTCCGGGCTCTGGCTGGCCCACTCAAAGACATTCAGAGAAATGTTCCAAAGCCACTCCTGTGTTGTGTGCTTAGGGCCGTTGTCCTTTTGGAAGGTGAACCTTTGCCCCAGTCTGAGGTCCCGAGCGTTCTGGAGCAGGTTGTCATCAAGAATCTCTCTGTCCTTTGCTCTGTTCATCTTTGCCTCGGTCCTGACTAGTCTCCCAGACCCTGCCACTGAAAAACATCCCCACAGCATGATGCTGCCATCACCATGCTTCGCCGGAGGGATGGTGCCAGGCTTGTGAGAGTCTTTAGGTGCCTTTTGGCAATTTCCAAGCGGGCTGTCGTGTGCCTTTTGCTGAGGAATGTCTACCATAAAGGCCTGATTGGTGGACTGCTGCAGAGATGGTTGTCCTTCTGGAAGGTTCTCCCATCTCCACAAAGGAACTCTGTAGCTCTGTCAAAGTGACTATCAGGTTCTTGGTCACCTCCCTGACCAAGGCCATTCTCCCCTGATTGCCCAGTTTGGCCGGGCGGCCAGCTCCAGGAAGAGTCTTGGTGGTTCCAAACCTCTTCCATTTAAGAATGGTGGAGGCCACTGTGTTCTTGGGGACCTTCAATGTTGCAGACATTTTGGGGTACCCTTCAACAGATCTGTGCCTCGACACTATTCTGTCTCAGAGCTCTACGGACAATTCCTTCGACCTCATGGCTTGGTTTTTGCTGACATGTTCCGTCAACTGTGGGACCTTATATAGACAGGTGTGTGCCTTTCCACATCATGTCCAATCAATTGAATTTACCACAGGTGGACTTCAATCAAGTTGTAGAAACATCTCAAGCATGATCAATGGACACAGGATGCACCTGAGCTCAATTTACAGTCTCATAGCAAAGGGTCTGAATACTTATGTAAATAAGGTATCTGTTTTTTTTCTAAAAACATCTTTTCGCTTTGTCGTTCTGGGGTATTGTGATGTCGTTCTGTATTGATGTGATGTCGTTATGGGGTATTGTGATGTCGTTATGGGGTATTGTGATGTCGTTATGGGGTGTTGTGATGTCATTATGGGGTATTATGATGTCGTTATGGGGTATTGTGATGTCGTTATGGGGTATTGTGATGTCGTTATGGGGTATTGTGATGTCGTTAAGGGGTATTGTGATGTCATTATGGGGTATTGTGATGTCATAATGGGGTATTGTGATGTCGTTATGGGGTATTGTGATGTCATTATGGGGTATTGTGATGTCGTTATGGGGTATTGTGATGTCATTATGGGGTATTGTGTGTATAATGATGAGATAAAAATCAAGACTTTAATCAGTTTTAGAATACGGCTGTAACGTAACAAAATGTATAAAAGGGAAAGGGTCTGAATGCCCTGTATAGTATTATTAAATCACAAGGTATTACAACCACAATACTTACCATGCATTTATTTAACCAGGTAGGCTAGTTGAGAACACCTTTATGTAACCAGGTAGGCCAGTTGAGAACACCTTTATTTAACCAAGTAGGCCAGTTGAGAACACCTATATTTAACCAGGTAGGCCAGTTGAGAACACCTTTATTTAACCAGGTAGGCCAGTTGAGAACACCTTTATTTAACCAGGTAGGCCAGTTGAGAACACCTTTATTTAACCAGGTAGGCCAGTTGAGAACACCTTTATTTAACCAGGTAGGCCAGTTGAGAACACCTTTATTTAACCAGGTAGGGCAGTTGAGAACACCTTTATTTAACCAGGTAGGCTAGTTGAGAACACCTTTATTTAACCAGGTAGGCCAGTTGAGAACACCTTTATTTAACCAGGTAGGCTAGTTGAGAACACCTTTATTTAACCAGGTAGGCTAGTTGAGAACAAGTTCTCATTTGCAACTGCGACCTGGCCAAGATAAAGCAAAGCAGTGTGACAAAAACAACAACACAGAGTTACACATGGAGTAAACAAAACATACAGTCAATAATACAGTAGAACAAAAGAAAACAAAAAGTCTATATACAGTGAGTGCAAATGAGATAAGGGAGTTAATGCAATAACTGAACTGAACACTATCAGAGAAGTAGTTGGTGAACCAGGCGAGGCAATCATTTGAGAAACCAAGGCTGTAGAGTCTGCCGAAGAGGATGTGGTGATTGACAGAGTCGAAAGCCTTGGCCAGGTCGACGAAAAGTACATTTCTTAGCTACATTATTTGCAAACAGTATTCATGTTTTGGAATATTTTTATTCTGTACAGGTTTCCTTATTTTCACTCTGTCATTTAGGTTAGTATTGTGGAGTAACTACACTGTTGTTGATCCATCCTCAGTTTTCTCCTATCACATCCATTAAACTCTGTAACTGTTTTAAAGTCACCATTGACCTTGTGGTGAAACCCCTGAGCTGTTTCCTTCTTCTCCGGCAACTGAGTTAAGGAAGGACGCCTGTATCTTTGTAGTGACTGGGTGTATTGATACACCATCCAAAGTGTAATTAATAACGTCACTATGCTCAAAGGGATATTCAATGTTTACTTTATTTTTACTCATCTACCAATAGGTGCCCTTCTCTGTGAGGCATTGGAAAACCTCCCTGGTCTTTGTGGTTGAAATGTAATTCTCTATTGAGGAACCAACCAGATAATTATGTGTGTGGGGTACAGAGATGAGAGATGTTAAATACTATGAGTGATTCCATCTTATTATGGGACTTGTTAAGCAAAATTGTACTCCTGAAAATATTTAGACTTGCCCTAACAAAGTGGTTGAATACTTACTGACTGAAGACGTTTCAGCTTTTCATTTTTAATTCATTTGTAAACATTTCTTTAAACATAATTCCACTTTAACATTATGGGGTATTGCGTGTAGGCCAGGGACAATTTAACCCATTTTACATTCAGGCTGTAGTACAACTAATGTTGGAAAATGTCAAAGGGGTGTGAAATACTGTCTTTAAAGCACAGTAAGTGGCAGTCCTTCTCCAATGTATTGTTATGTGTATTTATATACATAATCCCTCGGCTTTTGGTACATTAGGAGACGAGTTGGACCTTAAAAGCCCTAAAACAAGTGAAGAAATAAGTACGCTGCTTTGTTTTGTGTGTGTTCTCTGTTAAAACGTCTGTCCACATGCTCTATACATGTGATGTATACAATAACTATGCATGTACACATGATCCTACCATTCAAAGGTTTGATCAGGTTCTTCAGTGACAGACGGAACAGACAAGGTTAACTTAAATAAAACAGAATCAAGAAGTCTAACTAACTCTATGGTTTGTGCATATGGGCTCCATCAACCTAAAGAGATGGTCAACCAATGTGCAATGTGGGCTTTTTGTTACATTAAAAACAAATAGACGTTGACTATTTAGAGGAGTTCGGTTGGAGAGGCGATGCTGCCACCTACTGTTCAAATCAAATCTAATTGTATTGGTCACATGCAGATAATATATATAATAATATATATGCCATTTAGCAGACGCTTTTATCCAAAGCGACTTACAGTCATGTGTGCATACATTCTACGTATGGGTGGTCCCGGGGATCGAACCCACTACCCTGGCGTTACAAGCGCCATGCTCTACCAACTGAGCTACAGAAGGACCACCAGATGTTATTGCGAGTGTAACGAAATGCTTGTAATAGAAGAGGTGTAGATTCTTGATTAATCTTTATTTTATTTATTTTATCTTTATAAACTTTTAAAAATTTAACTAGGCAAGTCAGTTAAGAAGAAATTCTTACTTACAATGATGACAGATTTTCACCTTGTCGGCTCTGGGATTCGATCAAGCAACCCTTCAGTTACTGGCCCAATGCTCTAACCACTAGGGTACCTGCAGTCCCTACATTCTAACCACTAGGGTACCCTCCGTCATTACATATACTGTATAATACACCATTTTCCCTTATGTCCCAGCATATAACCAAGAAGGCAATAAGTACCTGCCGCCCCTACATTGAACCACTAGGGTACCTGCCGTCCCTACATTCTAACCACTAGGCTACCTGCCTCCCCCCTACACTCTAACCACTAGGCTACCTGCCACCGCTTACACTCAGGACAGTAGTGAGAACAGGTGGGTCTAGCCAGGGCAGTAGTGAGAACAGGTGGGTCTAGACAGGGCAGTAGTGAGAACAGGTGGGTCTAGCCAGGGCAGTAGTGAGAACAGGTGGGTCTAGCCAGGGCAGTAGTGAGAACAGGTGGGTCTAGCCAGGACAGTAGTGAGAACAGGTGGGTCTAGCCAGGGCAGTAGTGAGAACAGGTGGGTCTAGCCAGGGCAGTAGTGAGAACAGGTGGGTCTAGCCAGGGCAGTAGTGAGAACAGTTGGGTCTAGCCAGGACAGTAGTGAGAACAGGTGGGTCTAGACAGGACAGTAGTGAGAACAGGTGGGTCTAGACAGGACAGTAGTGAGAACAGGTGGGTCTAGACAGGACAGTAGTGAGAACAGGTGGGTCTAGACAGGACAGTAGTGAGAACAGGTGGGTCTAGACAGGACAGTAGTGAGAACAGGTGGGTCTAGACAGGACAGTAGTGAGAACAGGTGGGTCTAGCCAGGGCAGTAGTGAGAACAGGTGGGTCTAGACAGGACAGTAGTGAGACAGGACAGTAGTGAGAACATGTGGGTCTAGACAGGACAGTAGTGAGAACAGGTGGGTCTAGACAGGACAGTAGTAAGAACAGGTGGGTCTAGACAGGACAGTAGTGAGAACAGGTGGGTCTAGACAGGACAGTAGTGAGAACAGGTGGGTCTAGACAGGACAGTGAGAACAGGTGGGTCTAGACAGGTAGTGAGAACAGGTGGGTCTAGCCAGGGCAGTAGTGAGAACAGGTGGGTCTAGACAGGACAGTAGTGAGAACAGGTGGGTCTAGACAGGACAGTAGTGAGAACAGGTGGGTCTAGACAGGACAGTAGTGAGAACAGGTGGGTCTAGACAGGACAGTAGTGAGGACAGTAGTGAGAACAGGTGGGTCTAGACAGGACAGTAGTGAGACAGGCAGTAGTGAGAACAGTCTAGACAGAACAGTAGTGAGAACAGGTGGGTCTAGACAGGGCAGTGAGAACAGTGAGAACAGGTGAGAACAGGTGGGTCTAGACAGGGCAGTAGTGAGAACAGGTGGGTCTAGCCAGGACAGTAGTGAGAACAACAGGACAGTAGTGAGAACAGGTGGGTCTAGCCAGGACAGTAGTGAGAACAGGTGGGTCTAGCCAGGACAGTAGTGAGAACAGGTGGGTCTAGACAGTAGTGAAAACAGGTGGGTCTAGCCAGTGAGAACAGGTGGGTCTAGACAGGACAGTAGTGAGAACAGGTGGGTCTAGACAGGACAGTAGTGAGAACAGGTGGGTCTAGACAGGACAGTAGTGAGACAGGACAGTGAGAACAGGTGGGTCTAGACAGGACAGTAGTGAGAACAGGTGGGTCTAGACAGGACAGTAGTGAGAACAGATGGGTCTAGACAGGACAGTAGTGAGAACAGGTGGGTCTAGACAGGACAGTAGTGAGAACAGGTGGGTAGACAGGACTGAGAACAGATGGGTCAGACAGGACAGTAGTGAGAACAGGTGGGTCTGAGAGGTGGGTCAGGACAGTAGTGAGAACAGAACAGGTGGGTCTAGACAGGACAGTAGTGAGAACAGGTGGGTCTAGACAGGACAGTAGTGAGAACAGGTGGGTCTAGACAGGACAGTAGTGAGAACAGGTGGGTCTAGACAGGACAGTAGTGAGAACAGGTGGGTCTAGACAGGACAGTAGTGAGAACAGGTGGGTCTAGACAGGACAGTAGTGAGAACAGGTGGGTCTAGACAGGACAGTAGTGAGAACAGGTGGGTCTAGACAGGACAGTAGTGAGAACAGGTGGGTCTAGACAGGACAGTAGTGAGAACAGGTGGGTCTAGACAGGACAGTAGTGAGAACAGGTGGGTCTAGCCAGGGCAGTAGTGAGAACAGGTGGGTCTAGACAGGACAGTAGTGAGAACAGGTGGGTCTAGACAGGACAGTAGTGAGACAGGACAGTAGTGAGAACAGGTGGGTCTAGACAGGACAGTAGTGAGACAGGACAGTAGTGAGAACAGGTGGGTCTAGACAGAACAGTAGTGAGAACAGGTGGGTCTAGACAGGGCAGTAGTGAGAACAGGTGGGTCTAGACAGAACAGTAGTGAGAACAGGTGGGTCTAGACAGGGCAGTAGTGAGAACAGGTGGGTCTAGCCAGGACAGTAGTGAGAACAGGTGGGTCTAGCCAGGACAGTAGTGAGAACAGGTGGGTCTAGCCAGGACAGTAGTGAGAACAGGTGGGTCTAGCCAGGACAGTAGTGAAAACAGGTGGGTCTAGCCAGACATTAGTGAGAACAGGTGGGTCTAGACAGGACAGTAGTAGTGAGAACAGGTGGGTCTAGACAGGACAGTAGTGAGAACAGGTGGGTAGACAGGACAGTAGAGACAGGACAGTGGAGAACAGGTGGGTCTAGACAGGACAGTAGTGAGAACAGGTGGGTCTAGACAGGACAGTAGTGAGAACAGATGGGTCTAGACAGGACAGTAGTGAGAACAGGTGGGTCTAGACAGGACAGTAGTGAGAACAGGTGGGAGACAGGACAGTAGTGAGAACAGATGGGTCTAGACAGGACAGTAGTGAGAACAGGTGGGTCTAGACAGGACAGTAGTGAGAACAGGTGGGTCTAGACAGGACAGTAGTGAGAACAGGTGGGTCTAGACAGTAGTGAGAACAGGTGGGTCTAGACAGGACAGTAGTGAGACAGGACAGTAGTGAGAACAGGTGGGTCTAGACAGGACAGTAGTGAGAACAGGTGGGTCTAGACAGGACAGTAGTGAGAACAGGTGGGTCTAGACAGGACAGTAGTGAGAACAGATGGGTCTAGACAGGACAGTAGTGAGAACAGGTGGGTCTAGACAGGACAGTAGTGAGAACAGGTGGGTCTAGACAGGACAGTAGTGAGAACAGGTGGGTCTAGACAGGACAGTAGTGAGAACAGGTGGGTCTAGACAGGACAGTAGTGAGACAGGACAGTAGTGAGAACAGGTGGGTCTAGACAGGACAGTAGTGAGAACAGGTGGGTCTAGACAGGACAGTAGTGAGAACAGGTGGGTCTAGACAGGACAGTAGTGAGAACAGGTGGGTCTAGACAGGACAGTAGTGAGAACAGGTGGGTCTAGACAGGACAGTAGTGAGAACAGGTGGGTCTAGACAGGACAGTGAGAACAGGTGGGTCTAGCCAGGGCAGTAGTGAGAACAGGTGGGAGACAGGACAGTAGTGAGGGTAGTGAGAACAGGTGGGTCTAGACAGGACAGTAGTGAGAACAGGTGGGTCTAGACAGGACAGTAGTAAGAACAGGTGGGTCTAGACAGGACAGTAGTGAGAACAGGTGGGTCTAGACAGGACAGTAGTGAGAACAGGTGGGTCTAGACAGGACAGTAGTGAGAACAGGTGGGTCTAGCCAGGGCAGTAGTGAGAACAGGTGGGTAGTGAGACAGGACAGTAGTGAGAACAGGTGGGTCTAGACAGGACAGTAGTGAGAACAGGTGGGTCTAGACAGGACAGTAGTGAGAACAGGTGGGTCTAGACAGGACAGTAGTGAGACAGGACAGTAGTGAGAACAGGTGGGTCTAGACAGGACAGTAGTGAGACAGGACAGTAGTGAGAACAGGTGGGTCTAGACAGAACAGTAGTGAGAACAGGTGGGTCTAGACAGGGCAGTAGTGAGAACAGGTGGGTCTAGACAGAACAGTAGTGAGAACAGGTGGGTCTAGACAGGGCAGTAGTGAGAACAGGTGGGTCTAGCCAGGACAGTAGTGAGAACAGGTGGGTCTAGCCAGGACAGTAGTGAGAACAGGTGGGTCTAGCCAGGACAGTAGTGAGAACAGGTGGGTCTAGCCAGGACAGTAGTGAAAACAGGTGGGTCTAGCCAGGACAGTAGTGAAAACAGGTGGGTCTAGCCAGGACATTAGTGAGAACAGGTGGGTCTAGACAGGACAGTAGTGAGAACAGGTGGGTCTAGACAGGACAGTAGTGAGAACAGGTGGGTCTAGACAGGACAGTAGTGAGACAGGACAGTCGTGAGAACAGGTGGGTCTAGACAGGACAGTAGTGAGAACAGGTGGGTCTAGACAGGACAGTAGTGAGAACAGATGGGTCTAGACAGGACAGTAGTGAGAACAGGTGGGTCTAGACAGGACAGTAGTGAGAACAGGTGGGTCTAGACAGGACAGTAGTGAGAACAGGTGGGTCTAGACAGGACAGTAGTGAGAACAGATGGGTCTAGACAGGACAGTAGTGAGAACAGGTGGGTCTAGACAGGACAGTAGTGAGAACAGGTGGGTCTAGACAGGACAGTAGTGAGAACAGGTGGGTCTAGACAGGACAGTAGTGAGAACAGGTGGGTCTAGACAGGACAGTAGTGAGAACAGGTGGGTCTAGACAGGACAGTAGTGAGAACAGGTGGGTCTAGACAGGACAGTAGTGAGACAGGACAGTAGTGAGAACAGGTGGGTCTAGACAGGACAGTAGTGAGAACAGGTGGGTCTAGACAGGACAGTAGTGAGAACAGGTGGGTCTAGACAGGACAGTAGTGAGAACAGGTGGGTCTAGACAGGACAGTAGTGAGAACAGGTGGGTCTAGACAGGACAGTAGTGAGAACAGATGGGTCTAGACAGGACAGTAGTGAGAACAGGTGGGTCTAGACAGGACTTGTGTTGTTGATGTTTGTGTGCCTCTGTGTGTTGTCTTTTGTTTCGTATTTTTTATTTTTTTTAATGTACAGATGATACATTATTATTGTTATTATTGTCATGTCTGTTCCTCAGGGCCATGTTCTGCAGTAACTTGTCATGTCTGTTCCTCAGGGCTATGTTCTGCAGTAACTTTGTAGAGAGCAGACAAGGGCGTGTGGATCTGAAGGGTATCTCCCCTGACGTGCTCAGTGGCATAGTGGACTATGTGTATACAGGAGCCATCACCATCAGCATGGACATAGTGCTGCCTCTAATGCAGGCTGCCTCTATGCTGCACTATGGACGGCTGTTTGAGGCCTGCTCCACCTTCCTTCAGGTGACTACAGATGGAAATCAGCTTTGTTGCTAACTCTGGGACTGTTAGATTGATTTAGAAACTGCAGCATTGATTGATGTGATTGTGCCACTAACTCCAGATTGTGTTTGTGAATCAGGCCTCCCTTTGCAAAATAGACTTTTGTCTCAATGGGACTTTCCTGCTTAAATAAACGTTTCAATTAAATACATAATAATAATGTGCACAGACACGGTCTTTGTTAAATTATCATATATTTCAGGAGCAGCTGAGCCCAGACAACTGTCTCAGTATGATCAGGTTGTCAGAGATCCTCCACTGCGACAGTCTGAAGGAGAAGGCTAAGGAGATGGCCGTGAGGAGCTTCTCAGACGTAGCTGCCTCCGAAGACTTCTGTGAGCTCTCCTTACCGGAGCTTATGTGTTACCTGGAGGACGACCGACTGTGTGCAGAGGAAGAGCAGGTGATATGAGTAAAGAAGAGATGTGAAAAAATAGGATTAGATCAAAATAATATTGTTTCTAACATGGGGAGGTACTAAAAGTCAAATTTCGCAGGTGTTTGAGACCCTCCTGGCGTGGATCCACCACGACCCGTTCTCCCGGCGCGGCGCCATCCACGACCTCTTCAAGAAGGTGCGTCTGCGCTACATCCACCCCACCTATCTGTTCCAGTTCATCGCCAACGACCCGCTAGTGCAGTCCTCCACGCTCTGCACTGAGATCATTGAGTCCGTCCGTCGCCTCATGCTATCGGTCAGTGCCAAGTGCGGTCGTGAGCTGAAGCCCCTCTGGACCACACCGCGCCGCTACACCTGCCGAGAGACGCTCGTTGTGGTCGGCGGGCGCAAGAATAACGAGCAGACATCCCGGGAAGCCCTGCTCTATGACGAGAGGACTCAGCGCTGGCAGTGGCTGGCCAAGCTGCCCCTGCGACTCTACAAGGCCTCCTACGTCTGTATCCACAGCATCCTGTATGTGGTGGGGGGGCTCAGCCTCAGCATGGCCTCAGGAGACAGCTCTGTGTCTGCCACCGTCTACACCCTCTCCCTCAAGACCAACCAGGTATGGAGGGGCTAGCATACCCACAGCACTGACGGTTTGTCCAGAAAATAGGTCTTTTTAAATGAGATTTTATTGTGCTGATGGATAATTATTTTGTATTGTGTATTTATGAAAATGGTACATTTCAACATGCCATTGATACCATGTAATGCTGCCTTAATGAAACCCACGTCTCTGTGACCAGTGGAGGACGGCTGAGCCCATGTTGGAGCCGCGCTACGCCCATCAGAGTGTCTCCTATCTCCACTTCATCTTTGTCCTGGGGGGGATCGGAGTTGACAAACAGATCTCCAACTCCGTGGAGAGGTACAACAGTATGTTTAACCAATGGGAGGCCATGGCTCCTCTCCCCAGCGCCGTGCTGCACCCCGCCGTCGCCGCCAACGACCAGAGGGTCTATGTGTTCGGAGGGGAGGACGCCATGCAGAACCCTGTCAGGGAGATACAGGTAACCATCAGTCAATCAATCAACCCTCCAGTCAACCAACCAATCAACCAACCCTCCAATCAATCCACCCATCAACCCTCCAATCAATCCACCCATCAACCCTCCAATCAATCCACCCATCAACCCTCCAATCAATCCACCCATCAACCCTCCAATCAATCCACCCACCAATCAATCCACCCACCAATCAATCCACCCACCAATCAATCCACCCACCAATCAATCCACCCACCCACCAATCAATCCACCCACCCACCAATCCACCCACCCACCAATCAATCCACACCCACCAATCAATCAATCCACCCACCAATCAATCAATCAATCAATCAATCCACCAATCAATCAATCAATCAATCCACCAATCAATCAATCAATCCACCCACCAATCAATCAATCCACCCACCCATCAATCAATCAATCCACCCACCAATCAATCAATCCACCCACCAATCAATCAATCAATCCACCCACCAATCAATCAATCAATCCACCCACCAATCAATCAATCAATCAATCCACCCACCAATCAATCAATCAATCAATCAACCCACCAACCAACCCACCAACTAACCCACCAATCAATCAATCAATCAATCAATCAATCAACCCTCCAATCAATCAATCAACCCTCCAATCAATCAATCAACCCTCCAATCAATCAATCAACCCTCCAATCAATCAATCAACCCATCAATCAATCAACCCATCAATCAATCCACCCATCAATCAATCCACCCATCAATCAATCAACTAATCCATCCAGAACAGAACCAGTTTAAACTTTAGCGTGTATTATGCTAATAGCCTAACAGATGGTTGATGGATATTCATCTTTGATATCATTGACCAGAGGTGGAGAGAGTGGTGAGGCGAATAAAAATAAAAATAAATGGGGCCCGTAGTTTTTCCTGATTTGGCAACCTAACCAGGTAAAACTCTGGACCGTATACGGCATGACGAGACTAATCCGTTTGTAAAAAAGGTAGAATCATTTTTCTAAATCGGGTCACATGGTTTTGAAAAACTCCTGGCCTTGGGGCGGATGAAAACCCTGTCACATGGTTTTGAAAAACTCCTGGCCTTGGGGCGGATGAAAACCCTGTCACATGGTTTTGAAAAACTCCTGGCCTTGGGGCGGATGAAAACCCTGTCACATGGTTTTGAAAAACTCCTGGCCTTGGGGCGGATGAAAACCCTGTCACATGGTTTTGAAAAACTCCTGGCCTTGGGGCGGATGAAAACCCTGTCACATGGTTTTGAAAAACTCCTGGCCTTGGGGCGGATGAAAACCCTGTCACATGGTTTTGAAAAACTCCTGGCCTTGGGGCGGATGAAAACCCTGTCACGTGGTTTTGAAAAACTCCTGGCCTTGGGGCGGATGAAAACCCTGTCACGTGGTTTTGAAAAACTCCTGGCCTTGGGGCGGATGAAAACCCTGTCACGTGGTTTTGAAAAACTCCTGGCCTTGGGGCGGATGAAAACCCTGTCACGTGGTTTTGAAAAACTCCTGGCCTTGGGGCGGATGAAAACCCTGTCACGTGGTTTTGAAAAACTCCTGGCCTTGGGGCGGATGAAAACCCTGTCACGTGGTTTTGAAAAACTCCTGGCCTTGGGACGGATGAAAACCCTGTCACGTGGTTTTGAAAAACTCCTGGCCTTGGGACGGATGAAAACCCTGTCACATGGTTTTGAAAAACTCCTGGCCTTGGGGCGGATGAAAACCCTGTCACATGGTTTTGAAAAACTCCTGGCCTTGGGGCGGATGAAAACCCTGTCACATGGTTTTGAAAAACTCCTGGCCTTGGGGCGGATGAAAACCCTGTCACATGGTTTTGAAAAACTCCTGGCCTTGGGGCGGATGAAAACCCTGTCACATGGTTTTGAAAAACTCCTGGCCTTGGGGCGGATGAAAACCCTGTCACATGGTTTTGAAAAACTCCTGGCCTTGGGGCGGATGAAAACCCTGTCACATGGTTTTGAAAAACTCCTGGCCTTGGGGCGGATGAAAACCCTGTCACATGGTTTTGAAAAACTCCTGGCCTTGGGGCGGATGAAAACCCTGTCACATGGTTTTGAAAAACTCCTGGCCTTGGGGCGGATGAAAACCCTGTCACATGGTTTTGAAAAACTCCTGGCCTTGGGGGCGGATGAAAACCCTGTCACATGGTTTTGAAAAACTCCTGGCCTTGGGGCGGATGAAAACCCTGTCACATGGTTTTGAAAAACTCCTGGCCTTGGGGCGGATGAAAACCCTGTCACATGGTTTTGAAAAACTCCTGGCCTTGTCACATGGGCGGATGAAAACCCTGTCACATGGTTTTGAAAAACTCCTGGCCTTGGGGCGGATGAAAACCCTGTCACATGGTTTTGAAAAACTCCTGGCCTTGGGACGGATGAAAACCCTGTCACATGGTTTTGAAAAACTCCTGGCCTTGGGGCGGATGAAAACCCTGTCACATGGTTTTGAAAAACTCCTGGCCTTGGGGCGGATGAAAACCCTGTCACATGGTTTTGAAAACTCCTGGCCTTGGGGCGGATGAAAACCCTGTCACATGGTTTTGAAAAACTCCTGGCCTTGGGGCGGATGAAAACCCTGTCACATGGTTTTGAAAAACTCCTGGCCTTGGGGCGGATGAAAACCCTGTCACATGGTTTTGAAAAACTCCTGGCCTTGGGGCGGATGAAAACCCTGTCACATGGTTTTGAAAAACTCCTGGCCTTGGGGCGGATGAAAACCCTGTCACATGGTTTTGAAAAACTCCTGGCCTTGGGGCGGATGAAAACCCTGTCACATGGTTTTGAAAAACTCCTGGCCTTGGGGTCACATGGTTTTGAAAACTGGCCTTGGGGCGGATGAAAACCCTGTCACATGGTTTTGAAAAACTCCTGGCCTTGGGGCGGATGAAAACCCTGTCACATGGTTTTGAAAAACTCCTGGCCTTGGGACGGATGAAAACCCTGTCACATGGTTTTGAAAAACTCCTGGCCTTGGGGCGGATGAAAACCCTGTCACATGGTTTTGAAAAACTCCTGGCCTTGGGGCGGATGAAAACCCTGTCACATGGTTTTGAAAAACTCCTGGCCTTGGGGGCGGATGAAAACCCTGTCACATGGTTTTGAAAAACTCCTGGCCTTGGGGCGGATGAAAACCCTGTCACATGGTTTTGAAAAACTCCTGGCCTTGGGGCGGATGAAAACCCTGTCACATGGTTTTGAAAAACTCCTGGCCTTGGGGCGGATGAAAACCCTGTCACATGGTTTTGAAAAACTCCTGGCCTTGGGGCGGATGAAAACCCTGTCACATGGTTTTGAAAAACTCCTGGCCTTGGGGCGGATGAAAACCCTGTCACATGGTTTTGAAAAACTCCTGGCCTTGGGGCGGATGAAAACCCTGTCACATGGTTTTGAAAAACTCCTGGCCTTGGGGCGGATGAAAACCCTGTCACATGGTTTTGAAAAACTCCTGGCCTTGGGACGGATGAAAACCCTGTCACATGGTTTTGAAAAACTCCTGGCCTTGGGACGGATGAAAACCCTGTCACATGGTTTTGAAAAACTCCTGGCCTTGGGGCGGATGAAAACCCTGTCACATGGTTTTGAAAAACTCCTGGCCTTGGGGCGGATGAAAACCCTGTCACATGGTTTTGAAAAACTCCTGGCCTTGGGGCGGATGAAAACCCTGTCACATGGTTTTGAAAAACTCCTGGCCTTGGGGCGGATGAAAACCCTGTCACATGGTTTTGAAAAACTCCTGGCCTTGGGGCGGATGAAAACCCTGTCACATGGTTTTGAAAAACTCCTGGCCTTGGGGCGGATGAAAACCCTGTCACATGGTTTTGAAAAACTCCTGGCCTTGGGGCGGATGAAAACCCTGTCACATGGTTTTGAAAAACTCCTGGCCTTGGGGCGGATGAAAACCCTGTCACATGGTTTTCTCCTGGCCTTGGGGCGGATGAAAACCCTGTCACATGGTTTTGAAAAACTCCTGGCCTTGGGGCGGATGAAAACCCTGTCACATGGTTTTGAAAAACTCCTGGCCTTGGGGCGGATGAAAACCCTGTCACATGGTTTTGAAAAACTCCTGGCCTTGGGGCGGATGAAAACCCTGTCACATGGTTTTGAAAAACTCCTGGCCTTGGGGCGGATGAAAACCCTGTCACATGGTTTTGAAAAACTCCTGGCCTTGGGGCGGATGAAAAACTCCTGGCCTTGGGGCGGATGAAAAACTCCTGGCCTTGGGGCGGATGAAAAACTCCTGGCCTTGGGGCGGATGAAAAACTCCTGGCCTTGGGGCGGATGAAAAACTCCTGGCCTTGGGGCGGATGAAAACCCTGTCACATGGTTTTGAAAAACTCCTGGCCTTGGGGCGGATGAAAAACTCCTGGCCTTGGGGCGGATGAAAAACTCCTGGCCTTGGGGCGGATGAAAAACTCCTGGCCTTGGGGCGGATGAAAACCCTGTCACATGGTTTTGAAAAACTCCTGGCCTTGGGGCAGATGAAAAACTCCTGGCCTTGGGGCGGATGAAAAACTCCTGGCCTTGGGGCGGATGAAAAACTCCTGGCCTTGGGGCGGATGAAAAACTCCTGGCCTTGGGGCGGATGAAAAACTCCTGGCCTTGGGGCGGATGAAAAACTCCTGGTGATTGGGACGGAAAAAACTCCTGGCCTTGGGGCGGATGAAAAACTCCTGGCCTTGGGGCGGATGAAAAACTCCTGGCCTTGGGGCGGATGAAAAACTCTGTCAAACTGTAGCTACTCTGTTCTTGTTCATATGAGTTGAGTTTTAAAGAAGAACTAGGGGCGTTTCCTATACACAGAGAAAGCAACGTGATTGGACAATAAATCTCACAGAGCTTGTTTTATGCAGCTTTTCATCCTGTAGTCCTGCCCTATGCAACTGTAGGCCTCATTACACATTACCTAACAGACTGTCAGCTATTGTGTTAATTATTGACACATTACCTAACAGACTGTCAGCTATTGTGTTAATTATTGTGTAGGTAATCTCGTCAGCCCAAGTTTGAATATTAATCCAATTTGATCCCGTTCATATTTTTCTCACAAACAAATGAGCTATAAATATACAACTTTACCACTTCCTTTACACTGGCCAGAGGGGCAGGACGCATGGTAAGCTACACTAAAGCCTGGTCTCATGAACTCAACGTAACATAGTAAAGTAAATCCAGGATACTAAAATTAGTATGATATGTTACGTTTGGTATGGTTACACAAGACAGAACTTTACATAATAAGGCAAAATAAGGGTGGATGGTCGGGGTGAATGGGTGGGCATATTACTCTAACCCAAAGGTTGCGTGTTCGAATCTCATCAAGGAGTACATTAGCTAATTAACAACTTTGCAACTACTTACTACTTTTTTAGCTACTTTGCATGTTAGCTAACCCTTCCGCTAACTTGAACCCCTAGCTAACGTTAGCCACCGAGCTAACGTTGGCCACGTATTGGATTTGCCATGCGATACAGCTAATGTTTTAGGTCCATATCAGTGGTCACCAACCTTTTGAGTCAAGATCACTTTCCCAGTCAAAAAGCAAACCGAGATCTACTGCTCAGATTATTATTTTTTTTTTTTTAACATTAACCCACACAAACAGTTTTGTAGGAATGAGGTTTGGGCAGTAAACCTAGTCCATTATCACAGCATATTGGCTATATGATTGCCAATATTGTTAATCAGACCATATTATATTTCAAAACTCGAGCTTTGATAACAAAATAGATCAGTTGGTTTGTGGAGCATGAATTGAAATAATTATATATTTGATTTAACTGGACTGATGATGGTACCTGCATCGAGGTCAAATCACGACGTCGTTGATCTTCAGGTCGAAAAATGGGAGCTCTAGAAAGATGCCCGAGTTTCCGACTTGGATGACCGTTCAAAACGATGTTTCCCATCCGCCTCTCACCGTCCCTGCTCTCTCCTGCTCTCTCCGTCCTTTCCTCCGGTGAGACTGACCAGAGAGAGGGGACACAGTCTTCCACCTGATGGCGAAACTCGAGTCGCACTGTATGCGCAAATTCATGTTGTTCCTATGACCAGAGAAAGTGAAATATTCATTCATATTAAAATGGAAACGACGAGCTGCTAATAATAATAAAGGCAGGGCTGTCGATACTTGGCTACTCATTCATTGCAGCCGCAGCCACGAACGGATGTACGGAGAAGTGCGTTTTGTTGAATAAACTTAAACGTGACATAAAAACTGTATTTGTTGACAGTCTCTCCGATGTCATGGTTTTAAAAGTTATTAACCTCTTAGTCCGCCCCATCCCGGATCCGGGATCGTGACTACAGCCTCAAGCTCATTACCATAACGCAAAATTAGCGATTTCTGAAAATTGCAAATTAAATGAAATAAATATGCCTGTCCTCAAGCTTATCCTTTTCTTAACAATCCTGTCGTCTCAGATTTTCAAAATATGCTTTAGAACCAGAGAAAATCAATAATTTGTGTAAGAGTGGTGATAGCTAGCTTAGCATTTAGCGTTAGCATTTAGCACGCAACATTCACAAAAACCAGCAAAGGGATCAAATAAAATAATTTACCTTTGAAGAACTTCAGATGTTTCAATGAGGAGACTCTCAGTTACATAGCAGATGTCCAGTTTTTCCTGAAAGATGCTTGTGTAGGACACAACGTTCCGTTTTGTTACTATGCATTTGGCTACCGAAACTAACCGAAAATTCAGTCACCTAAACGTCAAACTTTTTTCCAAATTAACTCCATAATATCGACTGAAACATGGAAAACGTTGTTTGAATCAATCCTCAAGGTGTTTTGTCATATATCTCTTCATTGAAATGCCTTCCCTGGAAGCGTGCATTCTTCTCTGATTCGGATGGAAAAATACTGGTACCTGACTTTTGCGCACCAATTTCCACGCAGACACCGTGCGGGACACTTGGTAATTGTAGGCTCTTATGGTCAATCTTCCAATGATATGCCTACAAATACGTCACAATGCTACAGACACCTGGGGGAAACGATAGGAAGTGTCCGTTCATTCCTGTCGCATTCACAGCCATATAAGGAGATCATGGAAAACGTGCCTCCAGAAATCCTGTTGATTTCCTGGTCACTCAAACATCTTGGTTTTGCCTGTAGATTTTGTTCTATGGCACTCACAGTGAAAATCTTTGCAGTTATGGAAACGTCAGAGTGTCTTCTTTCCAAAACTATCAATTCCAAGCATAGTCGAGCATCTTTTGTGACAAAATATTGCACTTAAAACGGGCACGTGTTTTTATCCAAAAATGAAATACTGCCCCTATAGGACTAACAGGTTAAATCTGACGTAGGCTAGTAGCCTATTAAACGTGGCTGTGGCCAGGGTCATGGAAGCTCTGTTCCCACGGTGATTTGAGCCATCTGATCGGCAGCGCGCAGGACTTTTGAAACAAGTGCACCCACCGGCAACAGCTCAACACGATTTAAATAAAAGGACTGTAAGCCTTTATGGTTCGTTGGCTTTTCTACAGTAATATTTGGTGATAGCCTAGGAATGTCTTTTAGATCGACCAGTCGGCGACCACTGGTCTATAGGCTGCTACATTTATGTACATTTCTGGTTGTGTCTGTCAGGAGTGATGTGTTATCATGCTTGCTAAATCAATACTGGAAGAGCACGCCTTAAGCTTTTGTCTGTGCTGTCCCAGTTTCCTTGGGAACAACCTATCCCATTGTAAAATGGTTAATGTAAGGGTTAAGGCTAGGTTAGGTAAGGTAAGGGTTAAGGCTAGGTTAGGTAAGGTAAGGGTTAAGGCTAGGTTAGGTAAGGGTTAAGGCTAGGTTAGGTAAGGTAAGGGTTAAGGCTAGGTTAGGTAAGGTAAAGGTCCTCCTCCCAGAGCGCTAAGAACCTTGGCGTGATCCTGGACAACACCCTGTCGTTCTCAACCAACATCAAGGCGGTGGCCCGTTCCTGTAGGTTCATGCTCTACAACATCCGCAGAGTACGACCCTGCCTCACACAGGAAGCGGCGCAGGTCCTAATCCAGGCACTTGTCATCTCCCGTCTGGATTATTGCAACTCGCTGTTGGCTGGGCTCCCTGCCTGTGCCATTAAACCCCTTCAACTCATCCAGAACGCCGCAGCCCGTCTGGTGTTCAACCTTCCCAAGTTCTCTCACGTCACCCCGCTCCTCCGTTCTCTCCACTGGCTTCCAGTTGAAGCTCGCATCCGCTACAAGACCATGGTGCTTGCCTACGGAGCTGTGAGGGGAACGGCACCTCAGTACCTCCAGGCTCTGATCAGGCCCTACACCCAAACAAGGGCACTGCGTTCATCCACCTCTGGCCTGCTCGCCTCCCTACCACTGAGGAAGTACAGCTCCCGCTCAGCCCAGTCAAAACTGTTCGCTGCTCTGGCCCCCCAATGGTGGAACAAACTCCCTCACGACGCCAGGACAGCGGAGTCAATCACCACCTTCCGGAGACACCTGAAAACCCACCTCTTTAAGGAATACCTAGGATAGGATAAGTAATCCCTCTCACCCCCCCCTTTACGATTTAGATGCACTATTGTAAAGTGACTGTTCCACTGGATGTCATAAGGTGAATGCACCAATTTGTAAGTCGCTCTGGATAAGAGCGTCTGCTAAATGACTTAAATGTAATGTAAATGTGGTTAAGGCTAGGTTAGGTAGGGTAAGGGTTAAGGCTAGGTTAGGTAAGGGTTAAGGGACAGGGTAGGGATTAGGTTAATGTTAGAGTTTTAGAACAGGGACATCCCAATAGCAGTGACCCTTGAGCTTTGTGCCCGCCCCACAAGACCTGCGATTTCCATGAATCTGATTGGTCAAGATACGCAAAGAGACAAATCGTGAGGCAAATTGGTCTAAAAAAAAACAGCACTTTGCCTCACCACACATGTTCTAGCAGCCCTTATCACTCACTCGCTGGCTGGCTGGCTGGCTGGCTGGCTGACTGATTGGCTGGCTGATTGACTAAAACTCTCTCTGGTATCTCTGTCTCTCAGGTGTACCACATCTCCAGGAACCTGTGGTCCAGATTGGAAACCAGGACAGTGAAGAACGTCTGTGCACCTGCTGCTGTCATCGAAGATAAGATCTACATCATTGGAGGTGAACAGGCTGCCGCTTTCAACATGTTTATCTGGTTTACCGTTTATCATGTAGAATACCCACAGCTGTTACAGTCCACATGACTTGATAGCATGTCTTTTTTTCATCTTAAATGGAGTCATCTCCTTTCAACTTGATTTACTCTGATGTTGTGATTCTGAACAATCTGTGGGTAGGCTTTGTCCCCAATGGCACCCTATTCCCTCTGGGCTCTGGTCAAAAAGGAGTGCACTACATAGGGAATAGGCTGCAATTTGGGACGCCGGCTCCCTTAATAGTCATGTGTATTTGAAATGTTTCATTTGTAGGGTACACTCGACGGATGATCGCCTACGACACCAAAGCCAACAAGTTTGTAAAGTGTGAGAACCTGAAGGAGAGGCGAATGCACCACAGCGCCACGGTCATCAACAACAAGCTGTACGTGACGGGGGGGCGCTTCCTGAACGGGCACGACACCATCGAGGACTCGGACTGCTTCGAGTGTTACGACCCCAAGACGGACGTGTGGACCTCCAAGGGGACGCTGCCATACAAACTGTTCGACCACGGCTCCCTGCCTCTGGTCTGTGTCTCCAACAGACCCAACCCCCCCTGAGTGACCCACAACATCTTATCAACATCATCTGGTCGTCTGGAGTTCAACAGTAGGGTGAACAGTGGGACTGACTTCTACAGCTGCCTCTCTGTCCCCCATTACAGATGCAATGTCCTCCACTCCTCCAGTCCGTTGTCACATTTGAGCTGGTCCACAAACTGTATATGATCTCTCTGATGAGTGACCCACAACATCCCCAAAACTCCTTGGACTCCTAGCCTAGCCGGCTCCTAGCCTAATCTAGTAGCTAGCTACCTGTCATGGACTCCTAGCCTAGCCGGCTCCTAATCTAGCTAGCTACCTGTCATGGACTCCTAGCCTAGCCGGCTCCTAACCTAATCTAACTAGCTACCTGTCATGGACTCCTAGCCTAGCCGGCTCCTAACCTAATCTAACTAGCTACCTGTCATGGACTCCTAGCCTAGCCGGCTCCTAACCTAATATAGCTAGCTACCTGTCATGTTACTCCTTCACAGCAGTTATAAATTGGACACCACAGCTGGGATCGGAAACCATCTGAACAGACAGACGTTGGTCTCTTCTCTCACACAGTCACAGGGCGTCAACACAGGCCTCAGACATGGTCTTGATGCTAGCATCTGTGGCGTTCTAAATCAAAACCTGAGATCTTAGCTGGCAGGCAGAGGTGTCACATTGGCCCCAGGGAGGGAGGGAGGGAGATCGGAGGACAGAGTCTCCACACTCCAAGGGTAAATCTGAAATGACACCCTATTCCTATACAGTTCACGACTACTGGTCAGAACTAGTTTACTACATAGGGAATAGGGTAGGCTCTGGTCAGAACTAGTTTACTACATAGGGAATAGGGTAGGCTCTGGTCAGAACTAGTTTACTACATAGGGAATAGGGTAGGCTCTGGTCAGAACTAGTTTACTACATAGGGAATAGGGTAGGCTCTGGTCAGAACTAGTTTACTACATAGGGAATAGGGTAGGCTCTGGTCAGAACTAGTTTACTACATAGGGAATAGGGTAGGCTCTGGTCAGAACTAGTTTACTACATAGGGAATAGGGTAGGCTCTGGAATAGGGTAGGCTCTGGTCAGAACTAGTTTACTACATAGGGAATAGGGTAGGCTCTGGTCAGAACTAGTTTACTACATAGGGAATAGGGTAGGCTCTGGTCAGAACTAGTTTACTACATAGGGAATAGGGTAGGGTCTGGTCAGAACTAGTTTACTACATAGGGAATAGGGTAGGGTCTGGTCAGAACTAGTTTACTACATAGGGAATAGGGTAGGGTCTGGTCAGAACTAGTTTACTACATAGGGAATAGGGTAGGGTCTGGTCAGAACTAGTTTACTACATAGGGAATAGGGTAGGGTCTGGTCAGAACTAGTTTACTACATAGGGAATAGGGTAGGCTCTGGTCAGAACTAGTTTACTACATAGGGAATAGGGTAGGCTCTGGTCAGAACTAGTTTACTACATAGGGAATAGGGTAGGCTCTGGTCAGAACTAGTTTACTACATAGGGAATAGGGTAGGCTCTGGTCAGAACTAGTTTACTACATAGGGAATAGGGTAGGGTCTGGTCAGAACTAGTTTACTACATAGGGAATAGGGTAGGCTCTGGTCAAGACAAGGGAATAGGGTGCCATTTCAGACCAACGCTCCCCTACCCAAACTAAGTCCACATAACACTGATTGAAGACCTGTAACAGAGCTGGATGATATGGCCATAAATTGCTTGAATTTATATAATAACGGATCCGTCTCTAACATGAATGTGCACCACAGTTTCTAGCAATGTGCACCACAGTTTCTGTCATGAAGGTGCACCACAGTTTCTGTCATGAAGGTGCACCACAGTTTAACAATGTGCACCACAGTTTAACAATGTGCACCACAGTTTAACAATGTGCACCACAGTTTAACAATGTGCACCACAGTTTAACAATGTGCACCACAGTTTCTCGCAATGTGCACCACAGTTTCTCGCAATGTGCACCACAGTTTCTCGCAATGTGCACCACAGTTTCTCGCAATGTGCACCACAGTTTCTAGCAATGTGCACCACAGTTTCTAGCAATGTGCACCACAGTTTCTAGCAATGTGCACCACAGTTTCTAGCAATGTGCACCACAGTTTCTGTCATGAAGGTGCACCACAGTTTCTAGCAATGTGCACCACAGTTTCTCGCAATGTGCACCACAGTTTCTCGCAATGTGCACCACAGTTTCTAGCAATGTGCACCACAGTTTCTAGCAATGTGCACCACAGTTTCTAGCAATGTGCACCACAGTTTCTAGCAATGTGCACCACAGTTTCTAGCAATGTGCACCACAGTTTCTAGCAATGTGTGTAACGGATGTGACCGGCTAGCTTAGTTAGCGGTGTGCGCTAAATAGCGTTTCAATCGGTTACGTCACTTGCTCTGAGACCTTGAAGTAGTGTTTCCCCTTGCTCTGCAAGGGCCGCGGCTTTTGTGGAGCGATGGGTAACGATGCTTCGTGGGTGACTGTTGTTGATGTGTGCAGAAGGTCCCTGGTTCGCGCCCGGGTATGGGCGAGGGGACAGTTTAAAATTATACTGTTACATGTGCACCACAGTTTCTAGCAATGTGCACCACAGTTTCTAGCAATGTGCACCACAGTTTCTGTCATGAAGGTGCACCACAGTTTCTGTCATGAAGGTGCACCACAGTTTCTGTCATGATGGGTTCTGTTTACTCCCCTGGCAGAACCACATGGGTTCTGTTTACTCCCCTGGCAGAACCACATGGGTTCTGTTTACTCCCCTGGCAGAACCACATGGGTTCTGTTTACTCCCCTGGCAGAACCACATGGGTTCTGTTTACTCCCCTGGCAGAACCACATGGGTTCTGTTTACTCCCCTGGCAGAACCACATGGGTTCTGTTTACTCCCCTGGCAGAACCACATGGGTTCTGTTTACTCCCCTGGCAGAACCACATGGGTTCTGTTTACTCCCCTGGCAGAACCACATGGGTTCTGTTTACTCCCCTGGCAGAACCACATGGGTTCTGTTTACTGGCAGAATATGGTCCACAACATTGACAGATGGAGGAGCTTCATTTGAGCCAGTTTGCTACAGAAAATAAATGAATCCTGCAGCAGCAAATGTGGATTATAAGACTTGACAGAAGACTTGACAGAAGACTTGACAGACATGCAGTATTCAGGCAGTGAGCCTAATTCATGTGTTTTTTTCCCTACCAATATTACATTACAAACCAGCAAAATCACTGGACTGTGTTGTTCTTCTAGTAGTGGTGATTGGGGAACGATCGGTCCACCACATATCTGTCCCTCCCTCAACCATCCCATGACCTAGAGGGCATGTCTATTATAACCACTGCAGCCTGCCTACCAGAAGCATCAGTCAGAGATGCTGAGGCCAGTCCTGTGCTCTGTGTCAGGTTTAGACATTGACCATGCAGTGTTCTGGTCTGCTGGTGATTCAACAGTAGGCTACACTGCCAATGGCTTTATAAACCAAGAGAGAACCATCAGTGTGTACGCATATCCATATATTTATATATCTAGGCCTATCTTACTGCTAGTGAGACTGCTCTACTCTACAACAGCGTTTTCTCAACCCTCTCGATCTGTGTACAGTCCCTAATCTTGTTTGCTGCGGACAGCTACTAAGTCAGATCTTCCAAGAAGGATAGCTATTGCCAAAGACACTGGTTAGCACTACAATGCCAATTCACTAATGCCACCTTTTGCTCTTGACCCTATTGTACAGACAGTAGCCTGTAGCCTTGACCGTGGTTACCATGGGAACCAGGAAGTCATGTGACTAGGTGAGCCTGTGGCATGCTTCTCTGTGGGTTTCTATGTGTTTCAAATCTCAATGGATGCAGCACTATGCATATAGAGGCATAGAGTATAAAACTATTGCTTGCACCAAAGAGAAAAAAAAACTCACTTTTTAAAATAATGTATTTCTTTCTAACTTATTTTATATCCTGAATTACTTGTGTAAATGACATTGTCCATATTTATTAATTTGTGACTTGTGTTTTATAACAAAACTATGTCTTATTTCTTTATGAATAATATTAAAGTGATTTTACCAAAATATGATCTGATGTTTGAGACTGGGTTGATAATATACACCACAGTGGAGAAAAACACATGTTATTTCTGTAATATACTTTAGGTAACAATACATTTCCTCTTTAGTACTTTCACTGCAGTCAGAGTTAACTGGTGCTTCTCTCTAGTATGTTAGTATGTGGTCTGACTCCTCACCTTCTGCAGGGATCAGGGTATGTGGTCTGACTCCTCACCTTCTGCAGGGATCAGGGTATGTGGTCTGACTCCTCACCTTCTGCAGGGATCAGGGTGTGGTCTGACTCCTCACCTTCTGCAGGGATCAGGGTATGTGGTCTGACTCCTCACCTTCTGCAGGGATCAGGGTATGTGGTCTGATTCCTCACCTTCTGCAGGGATCGGGGTATGTGGTCTGACTCCTCACCTTCTGCAGGGATCAGGGTACGTGGTCTGACTCCTCACCTTCTGCAGGGATCAGGGTATGTGGTCTGACTACTCACCTTCTGCAGGGATCGGGGTACGTGGTCTGACTCCTCACCTTCTGCAGGGATCAGGGTATGTGGTCTGACTCCTCACCTTCTGCAGGGATCAGGGTATGTGGTCTGACTCCTCACCTTCTGCAGGGATCAGGGTACGTGGTCTGACTACTCACCTTCTGCAGGGATCAGGGTACGTGGTCTGACTACTCACCTTCTGCAGGGATCGGGGTACGTGGTCTGACTCCTCACCTTCTGCAGGGATCAGGGTATGTGGTCTGACTCCTCACCTTCTGCAGGGATCAGGGTATGTGGTCTGACTCCTCACCTTCTGCAGGGATCAGGGTACGTGGTCTGACTACTCACCTTCTGCAGGGATCAGGGTACGTGGTCTGACTCCTCACCTTCTGCAGGGATCAGGGTACGTGGTCTGACTCCTCACCTTCTGCAGGGATCGGGGTATGTGGTCTGACTCCTCACCTTCTGCAGGGATCGGGGTATGTGGTCTGACTCCTCACCTTCTGCAGGGATCGGGGTATGTGGTCTGACTCCTCACCTTCTGCAGGGATCGGGGTACGTGGTCTGACTACTCACCTTCTGCAGGGATCGGGGTACGTGGTCTGACTCCTCACCTTCTGCAGGGATCGGGGTACGTGGTCTGACTCCTCACCTTCTGCAGGGATCGGGGTATGTGGTCTGACTCCTCACCTTCTGCAGGGATCAAGTGACCGCTGCCAGCTGCAACCTTAGACTATTGCAGGCAGGCACCCAGACACAGGTGTCATGTTCATGAGGCTACATACTTCAACATAGAAGCTCTGTCCAGAATCCCCTACAACACTAGATAATGTAACATTAGAGAACTGATCTTCAGAAAGTATTCACACCCCTTGACTTTTCCCACAAGTTAATTGTTTTTTGAAAAATTCAACAACAAAAACAAAAATGTAAATGAAAAGCTGAAATGTCTTCAGTCAATAAGTATTCAACCCCTTTGTTAGAGCAAGTCTAAATCATTTCAGGAGAAAACAAAATGTGCTTAAAACTTCTTATGGCTGCAATCCCGTGAACAGGATCGATATGACAACATCCATTGAAAGTGCAGGGCGCCAAATTCAAAACAACAGAAATCTCATAGTTAAAATTCCTCAAATATACATGTATCTTATACCGTTTTAAAGGTAATCTTGTTGTTAATCCCACCACAGTGTCTGATTTCAAATAGGCTTTACAGCGAAAGCACCACAAACGATTATGTTAGGTCACCACCAACTCACAGAAAAACACTGCCATATTTCCTGCCAAAGAGAGGAGTCACAAAAAGCAGAAAGAGATAAAATGTATCACTAACCTTTGATGATCTTCATCAGATGACACTCATAGGACTTCATGTTACACAATACATGTTTTGTTTGATAAAGTTCATATTTATATCAAACTCATATTTATATCCGAGTTTACATTGGCGCATTACGTTCACTAGTTCCAAAATCATCCAGTGATTTTGCATAGCCACATCAATTCAACAGAAATACTCATCATAAATGTAGATGAAAATACAAGTTATACACATGGAATTATAGATATACCTCTCCTTAATGCAACTGCTGTGTCAGATGTTTTTTTTTCTTTACAAAAAAAGCAAACCATGCAATAATCTGAGACAGCGCTCAGAAGAAGAAAAAAATTATCAACCACGTTGGAGTCAACAGAAATCAGAAATAACATTATAAATATTCCCTTACCTTTGATGATCTTCATCAGAATGCACTCCCAGGAATCCTAGTTCCACAGTAAATGCTTGATTTGTTTGATAATGTCCATTATTTATGTCCAAGTAGCTACTTTTGTCAGGGCTTAGGTACACAAATCCAAACGCTCGTGCAGGTCCAGCATAGCGTCGGACAAAAACTTCAAAAAGTAATATTACAGGTTTTAGAAACATTTCAAACTAAGTATAGAATCAATCTTTAGGATGTTTTTATCATAAATCTTCAATAACGTTCCAACCAGAGAATTCCTTTGAGAAGAGAAGCAATGGAACGCAGGTCGCTATCATGTGAATTGTGCATGACCAGCCCATGACCAGACACCTGGCCCCACAACACAGTAGAAGCCTCATTCAAGTTTCTAAAGATGGTTGACATCTAGTGGAAGCCCTAGGAAGTGCAACTTCATCCATATCCCACTGTGTATTGAATAGGGGCTGGGTTGAAAATCGACCAACCTCAGATTTCCCACTTCCTGTTTGGATTTCTTCTCAGGTTTTTGCCTGCCATATGAGTTCTGTTATACTCACAGACATCATTCAAACAGTTTTAGAAACTTCAGTGTGTTTTCTATCCAATACTAATAATGCATATAATAATATGCATATATTAGCAACTGGAACTGAGGAGCAGGCCGTTTACTCTAGGCACCTTTCATCCAAGCTACTCAATACTGCCCCTGCAGCCATAAGAAGTTTTAACACGTTACATTATAAGTTGCATGGACTGTGTGCAATAATAGTGTTTAACATGATTTTTGAATGACTCTCTGTACCCACACATACAATTATCTGTAAGGCCCCTCAGTTGAGCAGTGAATTTCATACACAGATTCAACCACAAATACCAGGGAGGTTTTCCTAACCTATTGGTATACGGGTTAAAGAAGAAAAAAAGTTGTACAACAGAATCAGTTTGGGTCGGTGCCATTTAAGATGTTATTTTATGAACTTGGCCTTATTTCTATTACAGCATGTTGGATGACTGGCATTCATATTCCATTCACCCAGTTCAATGTAACATCGATAGGTTTAGGTTACTGTCATTCATATTCACCCAGTTCAATGTAACAGTGATGGGTTTAGGTTACTGTCATTCATATTCCATTCACCCAGTTCAATGTAACAGTGATAGGTTTAGGTTACTGGCATTCATATTCACCCAGTTCAATGTAACAGTGATAGGTTTAGGTTACTGTCATTCATATTCACCCAGCTCAATGTAATAGCGATAGGTTTAGGTTACTACATGGTACTGAAATTTTCCCTCTACCATCACGAGGTACCTAGACTATGAATGAAAGATTACAACGTAGGTGCACAAAAGGACAAGAGAAAGATTAGAGTAATCAAGGTGACAGACAGTGACACATTCAATACCACCTTGGACACTCTTGAGCTTCTAGCTCAGGGATGGGCAACTGGCTTTTGTAGGCCCGTGGACCAATTTCACCCCCCGAAAAAGAAGGTCCCAAGCCAAACGTTCATACCATAACTGCTAACCGTTACACACAGTCTACATCATTGTCACCATATTAGCTAACATCATAGTCAACATAGCTACTAGAACATGCAGTACGGTGTATGGCAAGCAGTTACACCGGTGGGCCTTGGTGGCAATAAATTAATAAAACAAAAAGCTTACCTTGACTTGAGTTCCAGTGTTGGACAGCCCTAGACAGCTAGCTAACATAACATCCCTCTCTGTTGGATAGCCATAGCCAGCTAGCTAACATAGCATCCCTCTCTGTTGGATAGCCATAGCCAGCTAGCTAACATAGCATCCCTCTCTGTTGGATAGTCATAGCCATAGCCAGCTAGCTAACATAGCATCCCTCTCTGTTGGATAGCCATAACCATAGCCAGCTAGCTAACATAGCATCCCTCTCTGTTGGATAGCCATAACCATAGCCAGCTAGCTAACATAGCATCCCTCTCTGTTGGATAGCCATAGCCATAGCCAGCTAGCTAACATAGCATCCCTCTCTGTTGGATAGCCATAGACAGCTAGCTAACATAGCATCCCTCTCTGTTGGATAGCCATAACCATAGCCAGCTAGCTAACATAGCATCCCTCTCTGTTGGATAGCCATAGCCAGCTAGCTAACATAGCATCCCTCTCTGTTGGATAGCCATAGCCATAGCCAGCTAGCTAACATAGCATCCCTCTCTGTTGGATAGCCATAGACAGCTAGCTAACATAGCATCCCTCTGTTGGATAGTCATAGCCATAGCCAGCTAGCTAACATAGCATCCCTCTCTGTTGGATAGCCATAGCCATAGCCAGCTAGCTAACATAGCATCCCTCTCTGTTGGATAGCCATAGACAGCTAGCTAACATAGCATCCCTCTGTTGGATAGCCATAGACAGCTAGCTAACATAGCATCCCTCTCTGTTTGAGCCAGGTGTTTGAGGAGACTAAACTAGCTAGCTGCAAGTGAAAAACAAATACACAATGAAATAGCTAGCCAGTTAGCTTTCTCTCGCTCTTGCTTCTCCTTCATTTTTGAAGACATTAATTTGTTAAACTGTTGTCTTTCTCTGAGTCAACTACTCACCACATGTTATGCACTTGCAGTGCTAGCTAGCTGTAACTTACACTTTCAGTACTAGATTCATTCTCTGATCAGGGTAAGACGCGACCAATCAACAGCAAAGAGAGAGAGAGAGAGAGATCAGGGTTAGACGCGACTAATCAACAGCAGAGAGAGAGAGATCAGGGTTAGACGCGACCAATCAACAGCAAAGAGAGAGAGATCAGGGTTAGACGCGACCAATCAACAGCAAAGAGAGAGAGAGATCAGGGTTAGACACGACTAATCAACAGCAGAGAGAGAGAGAGAGAGATCAGGGTTAGACGCGACTAATCAACAGCAGAGAGAGAGAGATCAGGGTTAGACGCGACCAATCAACAGCAAAGAGAGAGAGAGATCAGGGTTAGACACGACTAATCAACAGCAGAGAGAGAGAGAGAGATCAGGGTTAGACGTGACTAATCAACAGCAGAGAGAGAGAGAGATCAGGGTTAGACGTGACTAATCAACAGCAGAGACAGAGAGAGAGATCAGGGTTAGACGCGACCAATCAACAGCAAAGAGAGAGAGAGATCAGGGTTAGACACGACTAATCAACAGCAGAGACAGAGAGAGAGAGAGAGAGAGAGAGAGAGAGAGATCAGGGTTAGACGCGACTAATCAACAGCAGAGAGAGAGAGAGATCAGGGTTAGACACGACTAATCAACAGCAAAGAGAGAGAGAGATCAGGGTTAGACACGACTAATCAACAGCAGAGAGAGAGAGAGAGAGATCAGGGTTAGACGCGACTAATCAACAGCAGAGAGAGAGAGAGAGATCAGGGTTAGACACGACCAATCAACAGCAGAGAGAGAGAGAAATCCGGGTTAGACGCGACTAATCAACAGCAGAGAGAGAGAGAGAGATCAGGGTTAGACGCGACCAATCAACAGCAGATCAGGGTTAGAGACTAATCAACAGCAGAGAGAGAGAGAGAGAGATCAGGGTTAGACGCGACCAATCAACAGCAGAGAGAGAGAGAGAGATCAGGGTTAGACGCGACCAATCAACAGCAGAGAGAGAGAGAAATCCGGGTTAGACGCGACTAATCAACAGCAGAGAGAGAGAGGGAGAGAGAGATCAGGGTTAGACGCGACCATTCTCTGATCCTTTGATTGGGTGGACAACATGTCAGTTCATACGGCAAGAGCTCTGATAGGTTGGAGGACGTCCTCTGGAAGTTGTCATAATTACTGTGTAAGTCTATGGAAGGAAAAATTCACAGAGGAGGATGGTCCTCACCTTCCTCCTCTGAACTGAATGCATTCAACTTAAATGTGTCTTCCACATTTAACACAACTCATCTGAATCAACTGCCTTAATGTTGCTGGACTCCAGGAAGAGGAATGGGGATCCTTAATAAATACTATTCAGAGTGGTCTTAAATCAACATCGGCACCCAGAAAGCAGTTGTTGTTGGGGGTTAAATGCCTTGCTCAAGGGCAGAATAACACATTTTTACCTTGTTGGCTCAGGGATTCAATTCAGCAACTTTTTCGGACACTGGCATAACTCTTCTACCTGCCAGGTTACCTTCCACCCTATGGGTATTCCCTATGGGTATTCCAGGATAAAAAGAAACATAATGGAGAAACATACTAGAATAAACCTGGTTCAGTCTGCTTTCCACCAAACACTGGGAGACATTGACCTTCCAGCAGGACAATAACCTAAAACACCAGGCCAAATCTACACTGAAGTGGCTTACCAAGAAGACAGTGAATGTTCTTGAGTGGCCCGAGTTACAGTTTTGACTTAAATCTACTTGAAAATCTGTGGCAAGACTTGAAAATAGTTGTCTAGTGATGATCAACATTTGACAGAGCTTGAAGAATTTTGAAAATAATTATGGGAAAATGTTGCACGTTCCATAGATGACAGTCACTTCCACAACTTGTACAACCTTAATGACTAACCTGAAGCCTACATCATTGTGGTGGATAGGCTTTATAACATGCCACCGATAGACACAAGCCTCAGTGCCTATGAGCTTAGACAATACAACCACATGGGCGGTCAGCCATGTTCCGGTGAAATTCACACATCACAACCAATGATCTATACAGTGGTCATAACCAATGGAGAAAGGTTTTTAGTTGTGCCTATGTCAGGATCACGTGATGAGCCGATAAGGTATGATATAAAAACAAGAGCTGTAACATATGGACAACCGTGTGTATTGTATTTGCATTTATTACCAATCCCCATTAGTTCCTGCCAAGGCAGCAGCTACTCTTCCTGGGGTTTATTATGGATCCCCATTAGTTCCTGTCAAGGCAGCAGCTACTCTTCCCGGGGTTTATTATGGATCCCCTTAGTTCCTGCCAAGGCAGCAGCTACCCTTGCTGAGGTCCAGCAACATTAAGGCAGTTATATACAGTGTCAATAAAAATTGTGAACCCTTTGGAATTACCTGGATTTCAGCATAAATTGGTAAAATTTGATCCGATCTCCATCTAAATCACAACAATAGACAATAGACAGTGTCCTTGAACTTATAACACTAATTATTGCATTCTAGGTTGACTTCTCCAAAACCTAATTGGAGTCAGGAGACCGCTAACCTGGAGTCCAATCAATGAGACGAGATTGGAGATGTTGGTTAGAGGTGCTTTTCCCTATTAAAAAAAAAACACTAAAAACTTGAGTCTGCTTCCACAAGAAGCATTGCCTGATCTGAACCATGCCTCGAACAAGAGATGTACAATGCAATGTACATTTTACATGTCTTTGCTGTCTCTCTGTTGAAAACACTCGATCCATCTACGGAGAGTAATTCGACAGAAAGTCTCTGGTTGTCCACCAGAGATCACCGTGTCCTTTGTAGTTGTTGTAGGTTGGTCTCGGAGTGTCTGTTAGGTATGACTGGAACAGTCGTTCTGTTCGTTTGAATTTTCAAAGTTCCACCCCATGGTTCTCTGTCGAGACCAAAGTACTTAAAAACATCTGCAGACTGGATGTTCCTGTGTAGTCTTCTTCGACAGAGAGTTTCAAAGTTGCTAACCATTACAACGTGCAGCCACGCTTTTCTGGTCTCAGAGTCTGGTTCAACACAGTCCACCTGCTTGACCTCGGCATTTTCTTAACCATTTGTAACGTATTCAGTTGGCGCTGCACATAACTGGTCTCTAGAGAGATAACATAACTGGTCTCTAGAGAGATAACACATAACTGGTCTCTAGAGAGAGATAAACATAACTGGTCTCTAGAGAGAGAGATAACACATAACTGGTCTCTAGAGAGAGAGATAACACATAACTGGTCTCTAGAGAGAGAGATAACACATAACTGGTCTCTAGAGAGATAACATAACTGGTCTCTAGAGAGATAACACATAACTGGTCTCTAGAGAGATAACATAACTGGTCTCGAGAGAGAGAGAACTGGTCTCTAGAGAGAGATAACACATAACTGGTCTCTAGAGAGAGAGAACACATAACTGGTCTCTAGAGAGAGAGATAACACATAACTGGTCTCTAGAGAGAGAACACATAACTGGTCTCTAGAGAGAGAGAGATAACTGGTCTCTAGAGAGAGAGATAACACATAACTGGTCTCTAGAGAGAGATAACACATAACTGGTCTCTAGAGAGAGAGAGATAACTGGTCTCTAGAGAGAGATAACACATAACTGGTCTCTAGAGAGAGAGATAACACATAACTGGTCTCTAGAGAGAGAGATAACACATAACTGGTCTCTAGAGAGAGAGATAACACATAACTGGTCTCTAGAGAGATAACACATAACTGGTCTCTAGAGAGAGAACACATAACTGGTCTCTAGAGAGAGAACACATAACTGGTCTCTAGAGAGAGAGAGATAACTGGTCTCTAGAGAGAGAGATAACACATAACTGGTCTCTAGAGAGAGAGATAACACATAACTGGTCTCTAGAGAGAGAGATAACACATAACTGGTCTCTAGAGAGAGAGATAACACATAACTGGTCTCTAGAGAGAGAACACATAACTGGTCTCTAGAGAGAGAACACATAACTGGTCTCTAGAGAGAGAACACATAACTGGTCTCTAGAGAGAGAACACATAACTGGTCTCTAGAGAGAGAACACATAACTGGTCTCTAGAGAGAGAACACATAACTGGTCTCTAGAGAGAGAACACATAACTGGTCTCTAGAGAGATAACACATAACTGGTCTCTAGAGAGATAACATAACTGGTCTCTAGAGAGATAACATAACTGGTCTCGAGAGAGAGAGAACTGGTCTCTAGAGAGAGAGATAACACATAACTGGTCTCTAGAGAGAGAGAGATAACACATAACTGGTCTCTAGAGAGATAACACATAACTGGTCTCTAGAGAGATAACACATAACTGGTCTCTAGAGAGAGAGATAACACATAACTGGTCTCTAGAGAGATAACATAACTGGTCTCGAGAGAGAGAGAACTGGTCTCTAGAGAGAGAGATAACACATAACTGGTCTCTAGAGAGAGAACACATAACTGGTCTCTAGAGAGAGAACACATAACTGGTCTCTAGAGAGAGAGATAACACATAACTGGTCTCTAGAGAGAGAGATAACACATAACTGGTCTCTAGAGAGAGAGATAACACATAACTGGTCTCTAGAGAGAGAGAGAGAGAGAGATAACTGGTCTCTAGAGAGAGAGAGAGAGATAACTGGTCTCTAGAGATAGAGAACTGGTCTCGAGAGATAACAGAACTGGTCTCGAGAGAGAGAGAACTAACTGGTCTCGAGAGAGAGATAACATAACTGGTCTCTAGAGAGAGAACTGGTCTCTAGAGAGATAACACATAACTGGTCTCTAGAGAGATAGATAAGAGAGAGATAACACATAACTGGTCTCTAGAGAGATAACACATAACTGGTCTCTAGAGAGAGAGAACTGGTCTCTAGAGAGAGAGAACACATAACTGGTCTCTAGAGAGAGAGATAACACATAACTGGTCTCTAGAGAGAGAACTGGTCTTGAGAGAGAGAGAACTGGTCTCGAGAGAGAGAACACATAACTGGTCTCTAGAGAGAGAGAACTGGTCTCGAGAGAGAGAGAACTGGTCTCGAGAGAGAGAACACATAACTGGTCTCGAGAGAGAGAGAACACATAACTGGTCTCTAGAGAGAGAGATAACACATAACTGGTCTCGAGAGAGAGAACACATAACTGGTCTCTAGAGAGAGATAACACATAACTGGTCTCTAGAGAGAACACATAACTGGTCTCTAGTCTCGAGAGAGACACATAACTGGTCTAGAGAGAGATAACACATAACTAACTGCAGTCTCTAGAGAGAGAACTGGTCTCGAGAGAGAGAACACATAACTGGTCTCTAGAGAGAGAGAGAACTGGTCTCGAGAGAGAACACATAACTGGTCTCGAGAGAGATAACACATAACTGGTCTCGAGAGAGAGAACGAGAGAGATAACACATAACTGGTCTCGAGAGAGAGAACACATAACTGGTCTCGAGAGAGAGATAACACATAACTGGTCTCTAGAGAGAGAGAACTGGTCTCTAGAGAGAGAACACATAACTGGTCTCGAGAGAGAGATAACACATAACTGGTCTCTAGAGAGAGAGAACTGGTCTCGAGAGAGAGAACACATAACTGGTCTCTAGAGAGAGAGAACTGGTCTCGAGAGAGAGAACACATAACTGGTCTCGAGAGAGAGATAACACATAACTGGTCTCTAGAGAGAGAGAACTGGTCTCGAGAGAGAGAACACATAACTGGTCTCTAGAGAGAGAACACATAACTGGTCTCTAGAGAGAGAGAACTGGTCTCGAGAGAGAGAACACATAACTGGTCTCTAGAGAGAGAGAACTGGTCTCGAGAGAGAGAACACATAACTGGTCTCGAGAGAGAGATAAAACATAACTGGTCTCTAGAGAGAGAGAACTGGTCTCGAGAGAGAGAACACATAACTGGTCTCGAGAGAGAGAGATAACACATAACTGGTCTCTAGAGAGAGAGAACTGGTCTCGAGAGAGAGAACACATAACTGGTCTCGAGAGAGAGAGATAACACATAACTGGTCTCTAGAGAGAGAGAACTGGTCTCGAGAGAGAGAACACATAACTGGTCTCTAGAGAGAGAGAGAACTGGTCTCGAGAGAGAGAACTGGTCTCATAACTGGTCTCTAGAGAGAGAACACATAACTGGTCTCTAGAGAGAGAGAACTAGTCTCGAGAGAGAGAACACATAACTGGTCTCTAGAGAGAGATAACTGGTCTCGAGAGAGAACACACAACTGGTCTCGAGAGAGAACACACAACTGGTCTCGAGAGAGAACACACAACTGGTCTCGAGAGAGAACACACAACTGGTCTCGAGAGAGAACACACAACTGGTCTCGAGAGAGAACACACAACTGGTCTCGAGAGAGAACACACAACTGGTCTCGAGAGAGAACACACAACTGGTCTCGAGAGAGAACACACAACTGGTCTCGAGAGAGAACACACAACTGGTCTCGAGAGAGAACACACAACTGGTCTCGAGAGAGAACACATAACTGGTCTCTAGAGAGATAACATAACTGGTCTCGAGAGAGATAACATAACTGGTCTCGAGAGAGATAACATAACTGGTCTCTAGAGAGATAACATAACTGGTCTCTAGAGAGTTCTTCAGCGGGTCTTTTTAAACACTGGGGGAAAAAAATGGCATTTCATTACGTTTGGCATTGTGTCTGTGCTCATGTGGACGGGGTTACTGACTGGATAAACTTTACCTGAAAAAACATTCTCATTTAGAGAGCCAAGATCACATTTCGTCTTCTCACAAATAGTTTCATATTTAATCCTATAAGTTCCACAACGGTTGGATGTAAACCTGACAACTGGGAAATATACACATTGAGAGATAAAGTTGTTATAGCATCCTTAATGAGATCCCAAAACAACAACTGATCTGACAATTGTTCTTTAAGGACCCACTGACCATTCCAACTGTTTGGATTACATCATTTTGTTTCATTATTCAACCTTTTTAGTCGTAGTAGTAGTGGGAGGAGTAATAGGAGGAGGGGTAGTAGTAGTGGGAGGAGTAATAGGAGGAGGGGTAGTAGTAGTGGGAGGAGTAATAGGAGGAGGGGTAGTAGTAGTGGGAGGAGTAATAGGAGGAGGGGTAGTAGTAGTGGGAGGAGTAATAGGAGGGGGTAGTAGTAGTGGGAGGAGTAATAGGAGGAGGGGTAGTAGTAGTGGGAGGAGTAATAGGAGGGGTAGTAGTAGTGGGAGGAGTAATAGGAGGAGGGGTAGTAGTAGTGGGAGGAGTAATAGGAGGAGGGGTAGTAGTAGTGGGAGGAGTAATAGGAGGAGGGGTAGTAGTAGTGGGAGGAGTAATAGGAGGAGGGGTAGTAGTAGTGGGAGGAGTCATAGGAGGAGGAGGGGGTAGTAGTAGTGGGAGGAGGAGTAAAAGTAGTAGTCAGGAGGACATTTGCATAAAGCTGGAAAGGGTAACAAAAGTATCTCTACAAGCCTTGATGTTAATCAGTCCACGGTAAGAGAAATTGTCTATAAATATATTTTGACGAGTCTACGATACGTACAACAATGGTGTTCATGGGAGGACACCATGGAAAGTAACAAAAGTATCTCCATTGCAGTCCAAAAAAAAAACATTGCTGGCCCAGTCAGAGTCCTGACCCGATTGAGATGCTGTGGTATGATCTCAAGAGAGCAGTTCACACCAGACATCCCAAAAATATTGCTGAACTGAAACAGTTTTGCAAAAGAGAATTGCCCAAATTCCTCCTGACCATTGTGCAGGTCTGATCTGCAACTACAGAAAACATTTGGTTGAGGTTATCGCTCCAAAGGAGGGTCAACCTGTTATTTAAAGGCTTCTTCCACCCTGCGAATGTTTATATGGTTCAATAAAGGGATGAAAAACATAAACATAAAATAGGTTACTTACATTGTGTCTACCAACGCCACTGGTATAATGTACATTTACTGAGGCATTATGATGACTGGTCCTGTGTAGCTCAGTTGGTAGAGCATGGCGTTTGTAACGCCAGGGTAGTGGGTTCGATCCCCGGGACCACCCATACGTAGAATGTATGCACACATGACTGTAAGTCGCTTTGGATAAAAGCGTCTGCTAAATGGCATATATTATTATTATATTATATTATATATTATGACTCAGCGACACAACGGTAGGGATTAACTGAGCTGGTCTTGAGTCATTGATAAGTCATTGTCTCAACGGTAGGGATTAACTGAGCTGGTCTTGGGTCATTGATAAGTCATTGTCTCAACGGTAGGGATTAACTGAGCTGGTCTTGGGTCATTGATAAGTCATTGTCTCAACGCAGCCTTATTATGCGGTGAAAGGATCCAGGAACCCAATACAAGCTTTGTTTCCAGACGGTATGAAAATTGTCAATAAATGTTACACCCACAGAACTGCAATAGTCTCGTAGCCAGTTATAGAGGGATAAAAGTCTGTTGAAACGTTCAATGCCACAATGTAGGGAGGGCCAGATAGAAAAGGGTCGTTTGTTGGTGTCAAGCAGAGAACCAATTAGTTATTTAAAATCCATCTTCAGCTGTTCTGAGCTGCGCTTCATAATCTCATTGTATCCCGCAGACTCAATTTCCTATTTGGGAGCAGCTTATTGATGTTCTGTACTCGTGCTCCTGGACAAAGTTTCTTGCTCCAGAGGACCGAGACGAACTCGATGACGAAGCCGCTGCAGAGCCCAGTCAGATCCAGAGAGGGGGAAAGGAGACGAACTCGATGACGGAGCCGCTGCAGAGCCCAGTCAGATCCAGAGAGGGGGAAAGGAGACGAACTCGATGACGGAGCCGCTGCAGAGCCCAGTCAGATCCAGAGAGGGGGAAAGGAGACCAACTCTATGACGAAGCCGCTGCAGAGCCCAGTCAGATCCAGAGAGGGGGAAAGGAGACCAACTCGATGACGAAGCCGCTGCAGAGCCCAGTCAGATCCAGAGAGGGGGAAAGGAGACCAACTCGATGACGGAGCCGCTGCAGAGCCCAGTCAGATCCAGAGAGGGGGAAAGGAGACCAACTCGATGACGAAGCCGCTGCTGAGCCCAGTCAGATCCAGAGAGGGGGAAAGGAGACGAACTCGATGACGAAGCCGCTGCTGGAGTCAGCGTAGTTGGAGTCAGCACAGCCGTTGCAGACACAGGCCGTCCTAGCTATGAAGGTACAAGTAGACCAGGCTCCAGTGCAGCGAAGCTACTCATGTCAATCTGCTGCGGACCTCTCGCAGAAAGTCCAGTCAGCTTATGCCGACAGCCATTTCAACGACTTGTGACATGGAACCAGCGTTGATTGGAACATTATTCTTGCTGTTCTCCGTCTACTTCGCTACCAGATGGAGGAGGAGAAGCAGATGGAGACAACTTCCTTGGCAGGCTAGTTCCAGGTAGCACAGGCCATTCAGATAGGGACAGATGACAAGGCAGGGGGGGATACATCCATCAGGCCCTAGTGTAGCCCAGCCACAGGAGTTGAGAACAAGAAAGTTCAATTTTTTCTACCATAAATTCACGTAGAATAGTCACCTCATTCCTGTATTCCTCCGCAAGCAAACAGTTGCTACATTGGCCAAAGTATTGGCACTCCGGATTGTCAGTATTATCCCGGAAAAGCAGTGGTTTAAAAAGCATCTAACTGTCATGGTTTAAAAAGCGTCTAACTGTCATACTTGAGTAAAAGTAGAGATATCTTAATAGAAAATTACTCCAGTAAAAGTCACCCAGTAAAATCTTTAGTGAAGGTAAAAAAATATTTGGTTTTAAATATACTTAAGTATCAAAAGTAAATGTAATTGCTAAACTACACACACATATATACATATATATATACATATATATATATACACATAAATCTTTGTTTAATCCTTATGTTCTCTTGATAATTGGGTGAATTAGACCATTTCCTGTCCTGCAAAGCATTCAAAATGTAATGAGTGCTTTTGTGTTGGGAAATGTACAGATTAAAAAGAACAGAATTTTCTTAAGTATAAAGTTGTCGATAATATACAAAGTAAAGTACAAATACCCCCCAAAACTACTTAAGTAAAAATACTTAAAAGTACTACTTATTAAATCATTGTTAGAACAATCTTAGGATGCATCTTTCATAGCCAAGGAGTTTCCCAAATAGGCTTATTTTCTGCCTTACCTCACAAGATATCATTCTAAAACAATGCATCAGCGTTTTGTGGAAATGGACATGATCATAAGATGGTAAGTGTTTAATTTGAGTCAGGTATAGGATCTAATGTAATACAGTATCTAAAATATGCATTTGTAACATTTTGTCAAGATTCATTTTATACCAAGATTAATTTTATCCAGTGGAAAATGGAAACATGGAACACTAGAAGTCATTAAATTGTCAGACGTCAGTTCAACAACAGTCAGTAATACAGCATATGTCTGCTATTCAGCAGATTGTTGCGCTCCAATTTAACCGGCAGCGCTGAACGCGTAGACGGTTTGGTGGATATAAACACGCATATTCTCAACAGCCTGAGCCCGTTTCTGACTCACAAGTGATGGGGCAGGAAAACAGGAGATACTCCGAAAGCTGGACCTCGTCTCCTTCAATCAGCGGAGCAGCCCGCTACAACTTTGCGCCGAGTGCTGAGGTGCAGCTTGTAACAGCCGTGTGCTTTTACACAGTGGGGAGTCTCGGTCCTTGAGGATGGACAGGTCCTCTTTGTTTTAATGGTAATATGTTCAGCGCATTGGTAAATTACTCAAAACACATTGTTACATTACAGCCTTATTCCAAATTTAATTGTTTCTTCTCTTCAATCTACACACAATAGCCCATAATTACAATGCAAAAACAGATTTTTAGAGATTTTTGCAAATGTATAAAGAAACCCCCCAGAAATATCAGATTAAGAAAAACACGTTTTATTTTATTTCACCAGGTAGGCTAGTTGAGAACAAGTTCTCATTTGCAACTGCGACCTGGCCAAGATAAAGCATAGCAGTGTGAACAGACAACACAGAGTTACACATGGAGTAAACAATTAACAAGTCAATAACACAGTAGAAAAAAAGGGGAGTCTATATACAATGTGTGCAAAAGGCATGAGGAGGTAGGTGAATAATTACAATTTTGCATATTAACACTGGAGTGATAAATGATCAGATGATCATGTACAGGTAGAGATATTCTTGTGCAAAAGAGCAGAAAAGTAAATAAATAAAAACTGTGGGGATGAGGTAGGTGAAAATGGGTGTGCTATTTACCAATTTATTATGTACAGCTGCAGCGATCGGTTAGCTGCTCAGATAGCTGATGTTTGAAGTTGGTGAGGGAGATGAAAGTCTCCAACTTCAGCGATTTTTGCAATTCGTTCCAGTCACAGGCAGCAGAGTACTGGAACGAAAGGCGGCCGAATGAGGTGTTGGCTTTAGGGATGATCAGTGAGATACACCTGCTGGAGCGCGTGCTATGGATGGGTGTTGCCATCGTGACCAGTGAACTGAGATAAGGCGGAGCTTTACCTACCTTATTTACATACTTTGTTGAAGTATCTTTGGCAGCATTTACAGTCTCGAGTCTTCTTGGGTATGACGCTATAAGCTTGGCACACCTGTATTTGGAGAGTTTCTCCCGATCTTCTCAGCAGATCCTCTCAAAGTCTGTCAGGTTGGATAGGGAGCGTCGCTGCACAGCTATTTTCAAGTCTCTCCAGAGATGTTCGATCAGGTTCAGAATGTCTGAGTGGCCCAGTTGGAATGCGATACAAAACGGTGCAACGATGTGCTTTAGGACCACGCGGACGCCTCCGAGCGGTCTGGTGGGCTGTTTGGAGTGTTGATCCGACTGGTGATATCCATGGCTGATAGGTAGTTTCTATCAGTTGTGTACATCTCAAATTAGGATATATTGTTGTTGTTTTTCTACTGTTGAGCTGACACCGGTCATACACAATACTGTAATCTATTAAAGGAATACTTCATTTCAACCCTGTTGTGTGCAGAGCAGAAATACTACAATACAGAATTGAAAAGAGATAATTTTATTGTCATTAAAAAAATAAACAAATTATAGCATACACACCATTCCTTCCTCACTATATCCGTATGGTCCAAATGAACATTTAATGAGGTTGATATTGACGTTAGTCAAACTTGTTATAAATCTGATCTTTCTACCACAGCTGGTACAAGGGGTCAGAAAATAAATAAATTAGAAAAATCGCAGATTCGGTGTGTGTCTGTAGGATTTATGTGTATGAATGATAATGCATCCATGTGTTGTCTCTAGGCAGACCGTGTATGGATATTGTGCGTGAATAAATAATTATTTTAAGGGGGCATTAAAATTATTTGTATATAGACTTAGATTGCACTTGAAATAAGATATTTTAAAACCATTATACCCTGTACATTCAGAAAGATGTGCTTTGCTGACACCTGCTTCCAAACCCCAAGCTCTAAACACACACGATTAACTCTAGGATACCATTACACCACACTAACTTCACGACGTGGAACAAAATATTTAAGAATTTAAATTAAATGAGTAAAGAAGGAACTTCAAAACAACAATACATTGGTACAGTAAAAGTGCTATTCAGACCTGACTGGTCGAGAAGGACGATCTGGTCTGATCCAGACCTAACTGGTCTAGGAGGTCCGTCTATCTGGTCTGATCCAGACCTAACTGGTCTAGGAGGTCCATCTATCTGGTCTGATCCAGACCTAACTGGTCTAGGAGGTCCATCTATCTGGTCTGATCCAGACCTAACTGGTCTAGGAGGTCCATCTATCTGGTCTGATCCAGACCTAACTAGTCTAGGAAGTCCATCTATCTGGTCTGATCCAGACCTAACTAGTCTAGGAGGTCCATTATCTGGTCTGATCCAGACCTAACTGGTCTAGGAGGTCCATCTATCTGGTCTGATCCAGACCTAACTGGTCTAGGAGGTCCATCTATGTGATCTATTCTAATCCGGACAGGAGATAGTCAATATTACATACAAAAGAAATAAAAATCTTTAAGATAATATTCCTGGAAAAACATTGTTATATATACTAGAATATAATGGATGGTGTTAGATACAGCATGCACACAATCACATCCCACCATTCTGAGATCCTATTGGTCAGCTAGGAAGCAAAAAAAAAAAAAACTGCTTCTAGAATCCCCATATCAATTCCTGATCAAGTTCTTGCCAATATGCTACAGGTCCATAGAATGACATGGCACCAGGCACAGAAATGGTCCAAATACATCATAGTAAACAAGTGGCTAGAACAGACCAAATCATTTGACCTCTGACCTTACCCTGTTTTCCAGCCAATCCAATTTTAGATGACAAAAAAAACCTGGCAAAAAATTTGGAGTAGCATAACATTTGGTTTGATTTTATTGGCTGGGGAGGGGCAGAGACTACCATAGGCATAACATTTGGTTTGATTTTATTGGCTGGGGAGGGGCAGAGGCTACCATAGGCATAACATTTGGTTTGATTTTATTGGCTGGGGAGGGGCAGAGGCTACCATAGGCATAACATTTGGTTTGATTTTATTGGCTGGGGAGGGGCAGAGGCTACCATAGGCATAACATTTGGTTTGATTTTATTGGCTGGGGAGGGGCAGAGACTACCATAGGCATAACATTTGGTTTGATTTTATTGGCTGGGAAGAGACTCCCTTAGAAATAAAATGCCTAGAGTGGTTATGCCTATGGAAACTCACCGACCGACCACACAGCTGTTAAATATATATATTATCTCTAAACGGGGACAAGAGGTCTCACCGACCGACCACACTACTGTTAAATATATATATATTATCTCTGGACGGGGACTAGAGGTCTCACCGACCGACCACACTACTGTTAAATATATATATATTATCTCTGGACGGGGACGAGAGGTCTCAGCAGCTATTTGAATGGTCCCCCTAATTCACTTGACCAAAATATAAAATGCATCATGTAAAGTGTTGGTCACATGTTTCATGAGCTGAAATAAAAGATTCCAGAAATGTTCCATATGTACAAATTAGTTTACATCCCTGATAGTGAGCATTTCTCCTTTGCCAAGATAATCCATCCACCTGACAGGTTTAGCATATCAAGAAGATAAACAAACATGATCATTTCACAGGTGCACCTTGTGCTGGGGATAATAAAATGCCACTTAAAATGTGCAGTTTTGTCACAACACAAAGCCACAGATGTCTTGTGTTTTGAGGGAGCGTGCAATTGGCATGCTGACTATAGGAATGTCCAGCAGAGCTGTTGCCAGATAATTCAATGTTTATTTCTCTACCATAAACCGCCTCCAACGTCACTTTAGACAATTTGGGCAGTACATCCAACCGGCCTCACAACCGCAGACCACAAAAAAACACGCCAACCCAGGACCTCAACATCCAGCTTCTTCATCTTCTGGATCATCTGGGGGGTGCTGAGGAGTATTTCTGTCTGACCTTTTGTGAGTATATACTCATTCTGATTGGGTGAGTCTGGCTCCCCAGTGGGTGGGTCTGGCTCCCCAGTGGGTGGGTCTGGCTCCCCAGTGGGTGGGTCTGGCTCCCCAGTGGGTGGTCCTATGCCCTCCAAGGCCCACCCATGACTGCAACCTGCCCAGTCATGTGAAAATCCATCGATGAGGGCCTAATGAATTTATTCCAATTGACTGATTTCCTGAACTGTAACTCAGTAAACTCTTTGAAAGTGTTGCATGTTGCGTTTGTTCAGTATATTAGGGTTAATCACAGAACGTGAGAGAATAGGAAATGGTTAAATAGTCCACCCACAGCTGTACACTAAACTCAATCGTTCCTGACACTAGCGGTTAGGGGAAGAGAACCCATGCTGTCTATTCAACAAATGTCTAGAATCATCCATCCAGGTAGGTAGTATATACTAACACACTGAACATCTTCTACAACGGTCACCTATATCATTATAACACAGTGATGAGCAGCAAAGAGCTGAGAGAGTATGACTGTCTCAAAAGGGTACCTACCGTATTCCCTATCTGGTGCACTACTTTAGACCAGAGTCCATAGAGTGTTAGCCAGGGTGAGCAGAGTCATGATAAATACATCACACAGCTAGCTGGCCAACAAACAGCCTGGTCCCTTTGAGCTCTGGTCAAAGTGCAGCCCTATATGGAGAAGTTTTTCATGAAATAGAAGCATTTCACTGCTGTTTTTAGGAGCACGTGACAAATACAATTTGGATTTGAGACGCCCCCAAGGAGTGGACAGAGAGAGGTCTGACCCTAAAGTTAAACCTCGTTGACGTTCCTCACAGAGGGTCTGCAGTAGTTTGTGTTAGCTGAAGATATGTGGAAGGACTGGGTTTTCCTCTTCAGATGGGCTTGCTTGGTGGCCAGAGAGCGCTTGCTGCTGGAGATGATCTCAGAGATGAACATCTTACAGTCGATGCAGACCTCCATGGTACACCAATCCTCTGTCAGCTCCTTGGGAAGATCCAGCTCGTCACTAGACCGCTCAATTTTGCGTTTGGATAACCTGGGAGAGGAGAATTTTATTAATCTTTATTTAACCAGGTGGGTAAGTTGAGAACTAATTCACATTTACAATGAGAGGGTCCTTTTTACTACTTCCTTTATTTAGGAAGGCCAGGTACCTCGCCAACCACCTAACCCTATAGCCTTCTGAGTAACAAGACCAGGTACCTAGCCCTATAGCCTTGAGTAACAAGACCAGGTACCTAGCCCTATAGCCTTCTGAGTAACAAGACCAGGTACCTAGCCCTGTAGCCTTCTGAGTAACAAGACCAGGTACCTAGCCCTGTAGCCTTCTGAGTAGCAAGACCAGGTACCTAGCCCTGTAGCCTTCTGAGTAACAAGACCAGGTACCTAGCCCTGTAGCCTTCTGAGTAACAAGACCAGGTACCTAGCCCTGTAGCCTTCTGAGTAACAAGACCAGGTACCTAGCCCTGTAGCCTTCTGAGTAACAAGACCAGGTACCTAGCCCTGTAGCCTTCTGAGTAACAAGACCAGGTACCTAGCCCTGTAGCCTTCTGAGTAACAAGACCAGGTACCTAGCCCTGTAGCCTTCTGAGTAACAAGACCAGGTACCTAGCCCTGTAGCCTTCTGAGTAACAAGACCAGGTACCTAGCCCTGTAGCCTTCTGAGTAACAAGACCAGGTACCTTACCAACCACCTAGCCCTGTAGCCTTCTGACCAACAAGGTTTTAACTGAAATCAGTCAATTCAACCGTCCATTTGGTTTAGTTGTTCTCTCAGGGACAACATTGGAGTCAATCAACTCCCAGTCTGTCACTGGAATGATGTAATGTAACTAGGGGGGTAGAATAAGTCTGCTTCAACACCCATATGGCATATCTAGAACCAGACTACTAGATACCATGTTGAAGAACTGACAGCCCTGGTGGGCAAATTGTACAATGATTGCTCTGCAAGTACAAAGCACAAGCTCTCAAACAACAACAAACAAGGAGAACATTGATGAGAAGTGGGACATGAAGTCCCATGTACTGACCACTGAGAACATGGAGGGGGACACAGCAGAGAACCAGCATTAATACCAACGTTGCTGAGTGGGTGGGGCACTGCTCTGTCTGGAAGGTAGTCAGGACTGAGGTAGATTGAAGTGTACTACCCCCTAGTGGTCATGCTCAGGACCATAACTGAATTGTGATTTTATAAAAATAATAACTGAAATAAAAGGAAGAGCAGTATAAATGTTATTCGTCACACCCCTAAGCCCAAAGACCAATAATGATGTTATTGTGTACCTGGAGACAGTCCGGCGCAGGCGCTGGCTGGACGAGGGCTTCTCTGAGGTGTCCAAGGCTGATGTCCCTCCAGCCTCCTCCCTGGGTAGGATGGTGGTAGTAGATCCCAGCGAGGAGATGGACAGGTTGGCATACGGCTTAGATGGAAGACTCTTCTGGAAACAACGGGACAGAGTCAGGAGGAAGGAAGTCTCTCCCGGAAACAACAGGACAGAGTCAGGAGGAAGGAAGTCTCTCCCGGAAACAACAGGACAGAGTCAGGAGGAAGTCTCTCCTGGAAACAACAGGACAGAGTCAAGAGGAAGTCTCTCCTGGAAACAACAGGACAGAGTCAAGAGGAAGGAAGTCTCTCCCGGAAACAACGGGACAGAGTCAGGAGGAAGGAAGTCTCTCCCGGAAACAACAGGACAGAGTCAGGAGGGTCAGATATATAGAGGATCTGAACATCTAATCTGTCAACAACTAAAGGGCTAGTGTGGTCAATGGGTGGACGAGGAGGACTTTGGCTCACCTTTTTACAGCACTGAGAGCACACAGGCCTGGAGAGAGAGAGAAATATTCAGTCACTCAAGTCTCATTCATTCTGATTAATGTTAAGATATTTTCCAGTACTTTTGTATACTCTTTAGCCAGTTGTCCTGAAGTGTTTAAGTGCCAAAAGTGGTCAACGAAAATTGACCACACACACACGTACAGATACGTCATTGTTCTCCCTCTCTCTGCTGTGTGTGCATCTTGCTATCTGTCACTCAAAATGGTGAAGGGCTGAAGCTCATTGGCTAGAATTCGAATTCCTAAGAGGGCTGGCCTATGTGGGGGAAAATGTAGGAAATATGGTGCAGCACAGCTCCCAGAAAAACAGTCACTTAAAACTAGAGATTTTGTGAGGTTAGACAGTAATTCTGCATGTATGAACTATACGTTGATACATCCAGCCCAAAGCGGGAGGTTTGAAAAATACTTCGTAGTCATCAAAATCCTGGAGCATGTCTTTGAACAAAAATTCCACACACTCTACTTTTGGTATTTGTATCTTTGGTCCATTGTTGATATAGTACCAAACTGTTTGTCATGTCAGCAATCAAGTTAAGATAGATCAAATCAAATTTATTTATATAGCCCTTCGTACATCAGCTGATATCTCAAAGTGCTGTACAGAAACCCAGCCTGAAACCCCAAACAGCAAACAATGCAGGTGTAAAAGCACCTATATATAACTTAAAAAATACAGAAATACTGCCACTATGATAAGATTGTTTTGGGGTGAAATTTACTTTAGTAAAATATAACTCATCAGGGATTGGAACCGGTTCGGGGAACAGAACCAAAATGTTGTTCTTTTACAGTTGAGGAACAGAAAGAGAACCAGGAACGAAAGTGATCTATACTGCTCCGGAACAGAACCAAAATGTTGTTCTTTTACAGTTGAGGAACAGAAAGAGAACCAAGAACGAAAGTGATCTATACTGCTCCGGAACAGAACAGTTGTTTTAAAAGCACGGGAACCAGTTAATAACATTAATTTACCTTCATCCCCCCCCCCCCTAACATCCCACAAAAAACACAAGGCGCCTAAGTAAAGCCCTTACTCTGTCACTTAGAAATGTATTCCAGTGTCTGCCTGTCAGCTGAACATTTTTGCCAGTGTGTGAAGGCAACCTGATCCTCCGTAGCATAGGCTACTGCACTGACGTTACAAGCGTGATTCAGAAATTAGGAAGAGATTTTTAATTAGAGAAGAATGTATTAACGTTTCAATGCTAGTTGCGGATACTATAGTTATCAAGTTTCACATTGGATTCATTAACTACAAAAAGGTAAGACGTGTTTTTTTAAATTCTGGTGCCGCTCTGCACACACAAGCTTGTTAACTTGCTCTGGTCGAACTTTAAGACAACTCTCTGAAGTTCAGCCATTCAAAAGCTTCTCCATAGAGGAACTTTAACTTTCTCTCATGTGTTGTATGTGTCGCACTGCTTTGCTTTATCCAGGTCGCAGTTGTAAATGAGAACTTGCTCTCAACTGCCCTACCTGGTTAAATAAAGGTGAAATAAATCTAATTTAAAAAATGTGAAATAAATAATAAAAAAATGGAAGCCGCTCCTTCGTTTAATTCTGTGGGCAGATAATACATGTCATAACAAGATTCCCAGCATTTCAAGTCACGCCTCCTCCTCCCTCTTTCGCGCTCTCACACCAACAAAATTTCAGTTGCATCTCACGCCCTACACTTGTCTGTCCATTGCACATGTAAATAACTATAGCCTACTAACTAACCTAACTATAGAGTATCCATGCACTACCTGCAAAATCAAATGTTATTGGTCACACACATGTTTAGCAGATGTTAATGCGAGTGTAGCGAAATGCATGTGCTTCTAGTTCCGACAATGTAGTAATATCTAACAAGTAATCTAACAACAACTACTTTATACATACACACACACAAATGTAAAGGAATTCATAAGAATTTGTACATATAAATATGCATAGGACAAAACAACTATAGCTTGCCCAATGTCCATAGCAAGCTGCTCTATCTGCACTGATTGGAAGTAATAATGTAATTTAATGTCAAGCAAATGAATTTAAAAAATGAATGATTTCAGAGGCTTAAAACAGAAGAGAAAGTAACAACAAATCGGTTCAGAACTTTATTTTGCAGGACGGAACCAAAAACAATTACATTCTGTTCAGAACGGAACGATTGGAAAATGATTTGGGTTCCAACCCCTGACTGCAAAATAAATATAAAATGTCTACAACTGTACTATAAATACTGTACTATAAATGTACCTTTTGCAGAATTGGCAGGTGTAGGACCGGTTGAAGAAGGAGAACCTTTTAGTCCGACAGGAGAAACACAGCTACAGGAGAGAGGAGGAGAACGGTTTAGTCCTGGTACAGCGTCTAGACAGGCCCCGCCCCGCTGGTACAGCGTCTAGACAGGCCCCGCCCCGCTGGTACAGCGTCTAGACAGGCCCCGCCCCGCTGGTACAGCGTCTAGACAGGCCCCGCCCCGCTGGTACAGCGTCTAGACAGGCCCCGCCCCGCTGGTACAGCGTCTAGACAGGCCCCGCCCCGCTGGTACAGCGTCTAGACAGGCCCCGCCCCGCTGGTACAGCGTCTAGACAGGCCCCGCCCCGCTGGTACAGCGTCTAGACAGGCCCCGCCCCGCTGGTACAGCGTCTAGACAGGCCCCGCCCCGCTGGTACAGCGTCTAGACAGGCCCCGCCCCGCTGGTACAGCGTCTAGACAGGCCCCGCCCCGCTGGTACAGCGTCTAGACAGGCCCCGCCCCGCTGGTACAGCGTCTAGACAGGCCCCGCCCCGCTGGTACAGCGTCTAGACAGGCCCCGCCCCGCTGGTACAGCGTCTAGACAGGCCCCGCCCCGCTGGTACAGCGTCTAGACAGGCCCCGCCCCGCTGGTACAGCGTCTAGACAGGCCCCGCCCCGCTGGTACAGCGTCTAGACAGGCCCCGCCCCGCTGGTACAGCGTCTAGACAGGCCCCGCCCCGCTGGTACAGCGTCTAGACAGGCCCCGCCCCGCTGGTACAGCGTCTAGACAGGCCCCGCCCCGCTGGTACAGCGTCTAGACAGGCCCCGCCCCGCTGGTACAGCGTCTAGACAGGCCCCGCCCCGCTGGTACAGCGTCTAGACAGGCCCCGCCCCCCGCTGGTACAGCGTCTAGACAGGCCCCGCCCCGCTGGTACAGCGTCTAGACAGGCCCCGCCCCGCTGGTACAGCGTCTAGACAGGCCCCGCCCCGCTGGTACAGCGTCTAGACAGGCCCCGCCCCGCTGGTACAGCGTCTAGACAGGCCCCGCCCCGCTGGTACAGCGTCTAGACAGGCCCCGCCCCGCTGGTACAGCGTCTAGACAGGCCCCGCCCGCTGGTACAGCGTCTAGACAGGCCCCGCCCCGCTGGTACAGCGTCTAGACAGGCCCCGCCCCGCTGGGTCTAGACAGCGCCCGCTGGTACAGCGTCTAGACAGGCCCCGCCCCGCTGGTACAGCGTCTAGACAGGCCCCGCCCCGCTGGTACAGCGTCTAGACAGGCCCCGCCCCGCTGGTACAGCGTCTAGACAGGCCCCGCCCCGCTGGTACAGCGTCTAGACAGGCCCCGCCCCGCTGGTACAGCGTCTAGACAGGCCCCGCCCGCTGGTACAGCGTCTAGACAGGCCCCGCCCCGCTGGTACAGCGTCTAGACAGGCCCCGCCCCGCTGGTACAGCGTCTAGACAGGCCCCGCCCCGCTGGTACAGCGTCTAGACAGGCCCCGCCCCGCTGGTACAGCGTCTAGACAGGCCCCGCCCCGCTGGTACAGCGTCTAGACAGGCCCCGCCCCGCTGGTACAGCGTCTAGACAGGCCCCGCCCCGCTGGTACAGCGTCTAGACAGGCCCCGCCCCGCTGGTACAGCGTCTAGACAGGCCCCGCCCCGCTGGTACAGCGTCTAGACAGGCCCCGCCCCGCTGGTACAGCGTCTAGACAGGCCCCGCCCCGCTGGTACAGCGTCTAGACAGGCCCCGCCCCGCTGGTACAGCGTCTAGACAGGCCCCGCCCCGCTGGTACAGCGTCTAGACAGGCCCCGCCCCGCTGGTACAGCGTCTAGACAGGCCCCGCCCCGCTGGTACAGCGTCTAGACAGGCCCCGCCCCGCTGGTACAGCATCTAGACAGACCCAGCCCCCCTAGTACAGTATCTAGACAGACCCAGCCCCCCTAGTACAGTATCTAGACAGGCCCAGCCCCACTAGTACAGTATCTAGACAGGCCCAGCTCTCACCTTTCCTTTCCTCAGTTCGTTGTAAACGTCTTTGTACTGTTGGAACTTCTCCAGCTCAGCTTTGACCAGAACCTGTCTGATGTGCATCACCTCTTCTACTGTTAGAGCCAGACACTCTACAGGGTAGTAGAAGTCCTCCTGAAATAACACCCCCCCACGTTGTGTTATTAAACCCCCACCAGGACATTACTCCCAGGGAGCACACAGAGCATGCCCAGACAGAATTGAACAACACAGCAGTTCTGAGGACATCTTAACACCCAGTGAGTCATGTAGTCAGTTGGTGTACAAAGTCTAAAATGTGTTCCTAAACAGTGTTAGGTTTAAGACTAAAAGTTGTATTAAGTGATCATTGATGATGTAATTGGGTGCGTTCCAGGTTGTCATTTTTGCAGTCTGTGGTCCAATAATCTCTGAATATTGTTATATTATACATCAATGTGGTGATGACCTGGAACGCATCCATAGTTAGAGTGGAATAACACATCCATGACGTACCACCTTAGCACCACTGCTGGGGGCGGGGTTTTCCACCTGACAGGAAATAGAACAGCCCAGTATTACCGACGGGACCACTACCGACTCCTCCTCCTCCTCAGTATTACCGACGGGACCACTACAGACTCCTCCTCAGTATTACCGACGGGACCACTACAGACTCCTCCTCCTCAGTATTACCGACGGGACCACTACAGACTCCTCCTCCTCAGTATTACCGACGGGACCACTACAGACTCCTCCTCCTCCTCAGTATTACCGACGGGACCACTACCGACTCCTCCTCCTCCTCAGTATTACCGACGGGACCACTACCGACTCCTCCTCCTCAGTATTACCGACGGGACCACTACCGACTCCTCCTCAGTATTACCGACGGGACCACTACACTCCTCCTCCTCCTCCTCAGTATTACCGACGGGACCACTACACTCCTCCTCCTCCTCCTCAGTATTACCGACGGGACCACTACACTCCTCCTCAGTATTACCGACGGGACCACTACAGACTCCTCCTCCTCAGTATTACCGACGGGACCACTACAGACTCCTCCTCCTCAGTATTACCGACGGGACCACTACAGACTCCTCCTCCTCAGTATTACCGACGGGACCACTACAGACTCCTCCTCCTCCTCAGTATTACTGACAGGACCACTACAGACTCCTCAGTATTACTGACAGCACTTCTACAGACTCCTCAGTATTACTGACAGCACTTCTACAGACTCCTCCAGAACACCATTCTATCATTACATCTGCCTCTGAAGATGACAAAGTCCTCAACTGGCAGCTTCATTAAATAGAACCCGCAAAACACCAGTCTCAGCGTTAACAGTAAAGAGGTGTCTCCAGGATGCTGGTCTTCTAGGCAGAGTTCCTCTGTCCAGTCTCAGCCTTAACAGTAAAGAGGTGTCTCCAGGATGCTGGTCTTCTAGGCAGAGTTCCTCTGTCCAGTCTCAGTGTTCTTTTGCACATCTTAATATTTTATTTCTATTGGCCAGTCTGAGATATGGCTTTTTATTTGCCTCTTCACAGTAGTGAAGTAGTGTCCACTATAATACCATGCAGCAAACAGTAGTGAAGTAGTGTCCACTATAATACCATGCAGCAAACAGTAGTGAAGTAGTGTCCACTATAATACCATGCAGCAAACAGTAGTGAAGTAGTGTCCACTATAATACCATGCAGCAAACAGTAGTGAAGTAGTGTCCACTATAATACCATGCAGCACACAATAGTGACATACCAGAGACTTGGAGCTCTGTCTGGTGGGGGCTGTGAAGGGTCGTATGCTGGTGGGGGGCTCCTTCTCAATGGAGTGTCCCCTCTGAGGGGAGGGGCGACTGTCAGGCTGGGGAGTCATGGAGATGGACCGGAACCTAGGGGGTGCTGGAGGGGAGAGAGAGAACAGTGAGATTAGAGCTCAGGAGGAAGGAGAGCGAGAGTTGAGAAAGGCAGTTTGATAGTGTCGTGCCCTACATTTGACCAGGGCCCCATACAGGACTAAAGTCGTGCCCTACATTTGACCAGGGCCCCATACAGGACTAAAGTCGTGCCCTACATTTGACCAGGGCCCATACAGGACTAAAGTCGTGCCCTACATTTGACCAGGGCCCATACAGGACAAAAGTAGTGCCCTACATTTGACCAGGGCCCATACAGAGAAAAGTAGTGCCCTACATTTGACCAGGGCCCATACAGGACTAAAGTAGTGCCCTACATTTGACCAGGGCCAAGAGGACTAAAGTAGTGCAGCATCACTCCTGCTACTCTTGAACATGCCCCAAACTCTTGGATTTGGTACAAGAACCCTTCTGCATGTGGAGATGGTACATTTTGCAGTTTTGACAACAGCTAATTGTAATTTCTCCCCTCCTGGGTTTTCTGTTGCCTCATGTTAACTCCACCTTCATCATGTCGGCTCGTAGGGAATTTACCAGCCACGAAGTGTAGAATCACACAGCTTCAAGACGACAACACACAGTAACCACACAGCTTCAAGACGACAACACACAGTAACCACACAGCTTCAAGACGACAACACACAGTAACCACACAGCTTCAAGACGACAACACACAGTAACACACCCCCAGAGGACAACACATCCATTCTCATCAGAACTGCTTGTCTGTCTGAAGCTGCAACAGTTTTGAAAACAACGTGTTTGAAAGGATACTTCAGGATTCTGGCAATGAAGCCTTTTATCTACTTTCCTTCGACTCTGATGAACTCGTGGACACCATTTTAAATGTCTCTGCATGCAGTTTAAAGGAAGATGCTAAGTAGCGTTAGCACAATGACAAAGTCTATGGTATCAGCTAGCATGCCCCCAGTCATGACTAACGCAAGTTAGCATTGGCTCACAAAACTATTTTCCTTCATACTTAAAGCAGAGACAAGATGAATAGAATCTTCATTGCTTTTTTCAGAGTTGCACCAATGGTGGAAATAACAAGACTGTGTTATAATGCTGTTATAGCATCAAATGGTTGTTAACTGCCACAGAATAAGGGGTTGTTAGAACGCTCATCTGTGTGTGTTCTACTGAGGATGGGCCTCTGGGAGATTTAACACTGACAGGAGATCTAGGATGTCTTTTGGGTGATAAAACCTAAAGAGACCGCATTCGTACATTTTTCTGTTCCATAAGGTACCAGGGAGAAACGACCCCAGGGACAGACCCTGGTCTCTACACAAAGAGTACGGTTTTTACAGCAGATACTGTGTCTGGTGTAAAGTATAAGTATCTTCCATACAAATATTAACCTTGTGACCCATTATTTTTATTTTTTATTTTACCTTTATTTTACTAGGCAAGTCAGTTAAGAACAAATTATTATTTTCAATGACGGCCTAGGAACAGTGAGTTAACTGCCTGTTCAGGGGCAGAACGACAGATTTGTACCTTGTCAGCTCGGGGATTTGAACTTGCAACCTTTCGGTTACTAGTCCAACGCTCTAACCACTAGGCTACCCTGCCGCCCCAATTCATCAGTTGTTCGTCAAGTAGACTGGAGGGGGTGTATCTTGGCTATAAAAGTACTTTGGTCTCAACGAATCATGGGAGCGTGATTCGTTGACCAGTTATCGTAGAGCACTCAATCGATTCACACACACTGTATTAACCTGCTCCCTTATTTATAAGTGAATAAAGATATTGTTTCAGTAAAAAACTGACGTGATACGTGTGTCTCCTCATTTGATAGTAAAGAAATTAACCACCACAGAATGCTGGTTTCTGTATTGCACTTTGACGTCAAGTGATGTAAAAAGGGCTTCATCAATACATTTGATTGCTTGATTGATTGATTGATTGATTAATGTTGCAAAGCAATAACTAACCTGATATTCAGTGGAGTGGTTGGTGTGGTCCAAGTGTCTCTTTTCCAAGCTTAAAGGGATAAACACTCAACATCATAGGCTAGAAAAGGTAGAATACATTGGCCATGTTGTCAATATTGAAGCAACATCTCAAGACATCAGTCAGGAAGTTAAAGCTTGGTCACAAATGGGTCTTTCAAATGGACAATGACCCCAAGCATACTTCCAAAGTTGTGGCTGAAGTGCTTAAGGACAAAGAAGTCAATGTATTGGAGTGGTCATCACAAAGCCCTGACCACAATCCCTTTGAAAATTTGTGGGCAGAACTGAAAAAGCGTGTGCGATCAAGGAGGCCTACAAACCTGACTCAGTTCCACCAGCTCTGTCAGGAGGAATGGGCCAAAATTCACCCCACTTATTGTGGCAAGCTTGTGGAAGGCTACCCAAAACGTTTGACCCAAGTTAAACAATTTAAAGGCAATGCTACCAAATACTAATTGAGTGCATGTAAACTTCTGACCCACTGGGAATGTGATGAAAGAAATAAAAGCTGAAATAAATCATTCTCTCTACTATTATTCTGACATTTCACATTCTTAAAATAAAGTGGTGATCCTAACTGAACTGAAACAGGGATTTTTTTTACCAGGATTACATATCAGGAATTGTGAAAAACTGAGTTTCAATGTATTTGGCGAAGGTTGTTCTGACTTCAACTGTATATCTATATAATGTTTAATTAAAGTATTCGGCGAAGGTTGTTCTGACTTCAACTGTATATCTATATAATGTTTAATTAAAGTCTGAGCTCTGTTGGTGCATGAGGGGTGTGTCGTCTGTATAATCTGTCAAATAAAAATAGCTTGATAAAAACAGTAGTGCACTATCTAGTGAATAGGGTGCCATTTGGAATGCACAAGTAGTGTCCTTCAAAGAGTGGACGGATCTAGTGTACTAGCTAGTATACATTGTGTTAACAACTTCCAGGTTGGAGCGAGCGGTCGCATCCGCACTTCGGTCCACAGGTAGTATAACTTTTCGTTACATTTCATTACATTTCATTATAGTACAACGGTTTGATTTGTCTAATCTTAGCAATTTCTTCTTAGCTAGCTACATAGCCGTCTTTGTATCAAAGAATTGCATAATTATCATATTTCGTCGTCCTAAAATAGTCTACACTGCTATCTGCCCAGCAGCTAGCCAGCTAGCAAACGTCCACCGTCTACAGAATAGCAGCACTGTAGAAACTATTACACTCAACGGAACGACTTGATTAGTGTAGTGTCAACAACGCAGCCACTGCCAGCTAGCCTACTTCAGCAGTACTGTATCATTTTAATCATTTTAGTCAATAAGATTCTCGCTACGTAAGCTTAACTTTCTGAACATTCGAGACGTGTAGTCCACTTGTCATTCCAATCTCCTTTGCATTAGCGTAGCCTCTTCTGTAGCCTGTCAACTATGTGTCTGTCTATCCCTGTTCTCTCCTCTCTGCAGACCATACAAACGCTCCACACTAATCTGGTGGTCCCAGCGCGCACGACCCACGTGGAGTTCCAGGTCTCCGGTAGCCTCTGGAACTGCCGATTTGCGGCCAACAAGGCAGAGTTAATCTCAGCCTATGCCTCCCTCGACTTCTTGGCACTGACGGAAACATGGATCACCACAGACAACACTGCTACTCCTACTGCTCTCTTCGTCCGCCCACGTGTTCTCGCACACCCCGAGAGCTTCTGGTCAGCGGGGTGGTGGCACCAGGATCCTAATCTCTCCCAAGTGGTCATTCTCTCTTTCTCCCCTTACCCATCTGTCTATCGCCTCCTTTGAATTCCATGCTGTCACAGTTACCAGCCCTTTCAAGCTTAACATCCTTATCATTTATCGCCCTCCAGGTTCCCTCGGAGAGTTCATCAATGAGCTTGATACCTTGATAAGCTCCTTTCCTGAGGACGGCTCACCTCTCACAGTTCTGGGCGACTTTAACCTCCCCACGTCTACCTTTGACTCATTCCTCTCTGCCTCATCCTTTCCACTCCTCTCCTCTTTTGACCTCACCCTCTCACCTTCCCCCCCTACTCACAAGGCAGGCAATACGCTCGACCTCATCTTCACTAGATGCTGTTCTTCCACTAACCTCATTGCAACTCCCCTCCAAGTCTCCGACCACTACCTTGTATCCTTTTCCCTCTCATCCAACACTTCCCACACTACCCCTACTCGGATGGTATCGCGCCGGCCCAACCTTCGCTCTCTCCCCCGCTACTCTCTCCTCTTCCATCCTATCATCTCTTCCCTCTGCTCAAACCTTCTCCCTATCTCCTGATTCTGCCTCCTCAACCCTCCTCTCCTCCCTTTCTGCATCCTTTGACTCTGTCCCCTATCCTCCAGGCCGGCTCGGTCCTCCCCTCCCGCTCCGTGGCTCGACGACTCATTGCGAGCTCACAGAACAGGGCTCCGGGCAGCCGAGCGGAAATGGAGGAAAACTCGCCTCCCTGCGGACCTGGCATCCTTTCACTCCCTCCTCTCTACATTGTCCTCCTGTCTCTGCTGCTAAAGCCACTTTATACCACTCTAAATTCCAAGCATCTGCCTCTAACCCTAGGAAGCTCTTTGCCACCTTCTCCTCCCTCCTGAATCCTCCTCCCACTCCCCCCCCTCCCTCTCTGCAGATGACTTCGTCAACCATTTTGAAAAGAAGGTCGACGACATCCGATCCTCGTTTGCTAAGTCAAACGGCACCGCTGGTTCTGCTCACACTGCCCTACCCTGTGCTCTGACCTCTTTCTCCCCCCTCTCTCCAGATGAAATCTCGCGTCTTGTGACGGCCGGCCGCCCAACAACCTGCCCGCTTGACCCTATCCCCTCCTCTCTTCTCCAGACCATTTCCGGAGACCTTCTCCCTTACCTCACCTCGCTCATCAACTCATCCCTGACCGCTGGCTACGTCCCTTCCGTCTTCAAGAGAGCGAGAGTTGCACCCCTTCTGAAAAAACCTACACTCGATCCCTCCGATGTCAACAACTACAGACCAGTATCCCTTCTTTCTTTTCTCTCCAACTCTTGAACGTGCCGTCCTTGGCCAGCTCTCCCGCTATCTCAGAATGACCTTCTTGATCCAAATCAGTCAGGTTTCAAGACTAGTCATTCAACTGAGACTGCTCTTCTCTGTATCACGGAGGCGCTCCGCACCGCTAAAGCTAACTCTCTCTCCTCTGCTCTCATCCTTCTAGACCTATCGGCTGCCTTGATACTGTGAACCATCAGATCCTCCTCTCCACCCTCTCCGAGTTGGGCATCTCCGGCGCGGCCCACGCTTGGATTGCGTCCTACCTGACAGGTCGCTCCTACCAGGTGGCGTGGCGAGAATCTGTCTCCTCACCACGCGCTCTCACCACTGGTGTCCCCCAGGGCTCTGTTCTAGGCCCTCTCCTGTTCTCGCTATACACCAAGTCACTTGGCTCTGTCATAACCTCACATGGTCTCTCCTATCATTGCTATGCAGACGACACAATTAATCTTCTCCTTTCCCCCTTCTGATGACCAGGTGGCGAATCGCATCTCTGCATGTCTGGCAGACATATCAGTGTGGATGACGGATCACCACCTCAAGCTGAACCTCGGCAAGACGGAGCTGCTCTTCCTCCCGGGGAAGGACTGCCCGTTCCATGATCTCGCCATCACGGTTGACAACTCCATTGTGTCCTCCTCCCAGAGCGCAAAGAACCTTGGCGTGATCCTGGACAACACCCTGTCGTTCTCAACTAACATCAAGGCGGTGGCCCGTTCCTGTAGGTTCATGCTCTACAACATCGGCAGAGTACGACCCTGCCTCACACAGGAAGCGGCGCAGGTCCTAATCCAGGCACTTGTCATCTCCCGTCTGGATTACTGCAACTCGCTGTTGGCTGGGCTCCCTGCCTGTGCCATTAAACCCCTTCAACTCATCCAGAACGCCGCAGCCCGTCTGGTGTTCAACTTTCCCAAGTTCTCTCACGTCACCCCGCTCCTCCGCTCTCTCCACTGGCTTCCAGTTGAAGCTCGCATCCGCTACAAGACCATGGTGCTTGCCTACGGAGCTGTGAGGGGAACGGCACCTCAGTACCTCCAGGCTCTGATCAGGCCCTACACCCAAACAAGGGCACTGCGTTCATCCACCTCTGGCCTGCTCGCCTCCCTACCACTGAGGAAGTACAGTTCCCGCTCAGCCCAGTCAAAACTGTTCGCTGCTCTGGCCCCCCAATGGTGGAACAAACTCCCTCACGACGCCAGGACAGCGGAGTCAATCACCACCTTCCGGAGACACCTGAAACCCCACCTCTTTAAGGAATACCTAGGATAGGATAAAGTAATCCTTCTCACCCCCCCCTTAAAAGATTTAGATGCACTATTGTAAAGTGGCTGTTCCACTGGATGTCATAAGATGAATGCACCAATTTGTAAGTCGCTCTGGATAAGAGCGTCTGCTGAATGACTTTAATGTAATGTAAATGTGTTATGTACTTTACCATTCAATAATGTGCATGTTTTCGTGGAATATGGAACAGTTTATAAAATGTTCACTATGAATTCATAAAATAAAAAGAGCGAAAGTATCTTACCGTTCTTCCCAAGGACAGATTCAGGAGACGAGGCGTCCAACACGGATGGAGACCAACTGGAGGAGCTGTGACTGGGCTCATCCTGTTAATGAGGAGATGCACATTACTGATGGAGACAGACTACCATTACACAAGAGACTAACCTGCTCCTCAGCAAACATGATAATTTCTGCCTCTATAGACACCTTGGACGCCGCCGACTAGACGCCGCCGACTAGACGCCGCCGACTAGACGCCGCCGACTAGACGCCGCCGACTAGACGCCGCCGACTAGACGCCGCCGACTAGACGCCGCCGACTAGACGCCGCCGACTAGACGCCGCCGACTAGACGCCGCCAACTAGACGCCGCCAACTAGACGCCGCCAACTAGACGCCGCCAACTAGACGCCGCCAACTAGACGCCGCCAACTAGACGCCGCCAACTAGACGCCGCCAACTAGACGACGCCAACTAGACGACGCCAACTAGACGACGCCAACTAGACGACGCCAACTAGACGACGCCAACTAGACGACGCCAACTAGACGACGCCAACTAGACGACGCCAACTAGACGACGCCAACTAGACGACGCCAACTAGACGACGCCAACTAGACGACGCCAACTAGACGACGCCAACTAGACGACGCCAACTAGACGACGCCAACTAGACGACGCCAACTAGACGACGCCAACTAGACGACGCCAACTAGACGACGCCAACTAGACACTCTGGACATTGGCTGATAAAGGACTAGAAACACTTGTTTGTGTGTGCAAGTCAAAATAGTTCTTTTACTCCTCGTTGTAGAAAAAAGGCTTTTGTGTAAGTGGTGTATGGATAACAATCACGTTCTATCCACACACGTACATCAGACACTGAGCTTTCCAGTTCAGACAGTGTGGGCGCCTTCAGGAGCCTCTTCCTCTGATGCAGAGCCCCTCCCACCCCGGGAGCTGGTGGACAGGACAGGGTACTGGTGGTGTGCTTCCTGGGGGCATCTGGAGTGGACAAGTCTGTGGGAGGAGTCAGAGGACAGAGGAAAAGGAGAACATTAGTCACAGGGAGACAGGAAAATATTTGAAAAAAAAACATTGAGTAGGTCTGTCCAAACTTTTGACTCGTACTGGAGACTGTTCAAAGCCTAAAGTAAGGGGTTAAATGCATGTACAAAAATAAATAAATGGTTTCCTGATCTTTATGTCTCTCAGATATTTGACAGACACTTCAGGGAGGAATTCTGTTGTTCAAGGCGTTTGTACGGGCTAATAGCAGCAAGGCCAACACATTCATCAAATCATTATGTATACTGGATATATTTTTTATACTTCAAGGTGTCCTACAATTCTAAATGAAGATTATCTTTGGTATGACCTTTAAATTCCATATAGCTTAGTGGAATTGTATAAAACGCTCTAAGTACTGAAACAATGTTTAAAAAAGGCACCAGCATTACGATGGGACTCATTGGGTTAAACTGGTTTACCTCTCGAGGCAACATCAATTACTGTGAGAAGGAAAACTTACCTAAATATTGATGCTACCGTCAGTAAAGGCACAAATAGGCGCCCACAAAGACAGTTGATTTTAAAGATACAATTTGGTAGTATTCTGAAATACATTCTCTCATTCAAGTCCAACACTATGTACATCATCTCACACACACGGTGTGAGAACAGTAATAATACCAGAGCAGCGGTTCAGAGCTTGAGGGGTGCTGATGAATTTGTCTGCTCCTATAGGAGGGAACATCTTCAATATGGTCCTGTCATCAACACTGTATTCCTCCCTAATCATCAGCCTGTGTTACAGTCAGGTCTTTAGGCTGCTCCTATAGGAGGGAACATCATCATCAACCCTGTTTCTCCCTAATCATCAGTCTGTGTTACAGTCAGGTCTTTAGGCTGCTCCTATAGGAGGGAACATCATCATCAACACTGTATTCCTCCCTAATCATCAGTCTGTGTTACAGTCAGGTCTTAGGCTGCTCCTATAGGAGGGATCATCATCATCAACACTGTATTCCTCCCTAATCATCATCAATATTAAAAATAAAATAAAAAACACTACCCCATAATGACAAAGCGAAAACATGTTCAGAAATGTTCGCAAATGTATAATTGTTTTTATTTTTAAAAACACCTTATTTATATAAGTATTCAGACCCTTTGCTATGAGAGTCGAAATTGAGCTCAGGTGCATCCAGTTGCCATCCTTTGACAGTGCATAACAGAGCAAAAACCAAGCCATTGTCTATAGAGCGCCAAGACAGGATTGTGTCGAGGCACAGATCTGGGGACAAAAAAAAATGTCTGCAACATTGAAGGTTCCCAAGAACACAGTGGCCTCCATCATTCTTAAAGTGAAGAAGTTTGGAACCACCTAGACTCTTCCTAGAGCTGGCCGCCCGGCCAAACTGAACAATCTGGGAGAAGGGCCTTGGTCAGGGAGGTGATCAATAACATGATGGTCAATCTGACAGAGCTCTAGAGTTCCTCTGTGGAGATGGGAGAACCTTCCAGAAAGACAACCATCTCTGCAGCACTCAACCAATCAGGCCTTTATGGTAGTGGCCAGATGAAAATCACTCTTCAGTAAAGACACATGACAACCTTCTTGGAGTTTGCTAAAAGGCACCTAAATACTCTCATAACATGAGACAAGATTCTCTGGTCTGATGAAACCAAGATTGAACTCTTTGGCCTGAATGCCAAGAGTCACGACTGGATGAAACCTGGCCCAATCCCTACGGTGAAGCATGGTGGTGGCAGCGTCATGCTGTGTTGATGTTTTTCAGCAGCAGGGACTGGGAGACTAGTCAGGATTGAGGGAGAGATGGAGCAAAGTATTGAAAGATTCTTGATGAAAACCTGCTCCAGAGCGCTTGAGTGGCCCAGCCAGAGCCCGGACTTGAACCCAATCGAATATCTCTGGAGAACTCAGAAAATAGCTGTGCAGCGACACTCCCTATCCAACATGACAGAGCTTGAGAGGATCTGCAGAGAAGAAAAGGAGAAACTCTCCAAATACAGGTTTGCCAAGCTTGTAGCATCATACTTAAGACTCCAGGCTGTAATCGCTGTCAAAGGTGCTTCAACAAAGTACTGAGTAAAGGGTCTGAATACTTATGAAAATGTAATATTTCAGTTTTTGCTTTGTCATTATGGGGTATTGTGTATAGAGATTGATGAGTGAAAAAACAAATTAATCCATTTTAGAAAAAGGTTGTAACAGAATGTGGAAAAAGTCTAGGGGTCTGAATACTTTCCCAAGGCACTGTATACCATAGTGAATCATGGTGACGGACAGGCCAGGCAGGCAGCCTTCAGTATTACAGGGTAATCTGTCCCCTGTAGGAAGCACTTTAGTCAGCACTGCACTAACCATACCTAATCATAATATAACCCTACCCCACCATAATATAACCCTAGTAGAACCCAACCATCACCCCACCCAACCATAATATATGCCATTTAGCAGACGCTTTTATCCAAAGCGACTTACAGTCATGTGTGCATACATTCTACGTATGGGTGGTCCCGGGGATCGAACCCACTACCCTGGCTTTACAAGCGCCATGCTCTACCAACTGAGCTACAGAACCCCATCACCCCACCCAACCATCACCCCACCCAACCATCACCCCACCCAACCATCACCCCACCCAACCATCACCCCACCCAACCATCACCCCACCCAACCATCACCCCACCCAACCATCACCCCACCCAACCATCACCCCACCCAACCATCACCCCACCCAACCATCACCCCACCCAACCATCACCCCACCCAACCATCACCCCACCCAACCATCACCCCACCCAACCATCACCCCACCCAACCATCACCCCACCCAACCATCACGTCTGTCTGTCTGTGTTTGGGTCTGAACATGACATTAATCAGATGGGTGGTGTTATTGTCAGAGTAATTTAATGGACACAAGGGAATAGGTGATTTGACTTACTGAATTAGAGTTCGTAAGTGTGCCTGCTCCACTTAGCCTGCACTGGGAGTCTGGGCTGCATCATGTTAGCTCCACTAACTCACTGCTAGCCTGGGAGTCTGGGCTGTATCATGTTAACCCCACTAACTCACTGCTAGCCTGAGAGTCTGGGCTGTATCATGTTAGCTACACTAACTCACTGCTAGCCTGGGAGTCTGGGCTGTATCATGTTAGCTACACTAACTCACTGCTAGCCTGGTAGTCTGGGCTGCATCATAAAAGAAAAGAAAAATGCCATTTAGCAGAAGCTTTTATCCAAAGCGACTTACAGTCATGTGTGCATACATTCTACGTATGGGTGGTCCCGGGGATCGAACCCACTACCCTGGCGTTACAAGTGCCATGCTCTACCAACTGAGCTCACTGCTAGCCTGGGAGTCTGGGCTGCATCATGTTAGCTCCACTAACTCACTGCTAGCCTGGGAGTCTGGGCTGCATCATGTTAGCTTCACTAACTCACTGCTAGCCTGGGAGTCTGGGCTGCATCATGTTAGCTCCACTAACTCACTGCTAGCCTGCACTGGGAGTCTGGGCTGCATCATGTCAGCTCCACTAACTCACTGCTAGCCTGCACTGGGAGTCTGGGCTGCATCATGTCAGCTCCACTAACTCACTGCTAGCCTGCACTGGGAGTCTGGGCTGCATCATGTCAGCTCCACTAACTCACTGCTAGCCTGCACTGGGAGTCTGGGCTGCATCATGTCAGCTCCACTAACTCACTGCTAGCCTGCACTGGGAGTCTGGGCTGCATCATGTTAGGTCCACTAACTCACTGCTAGCCTGCACTGAGAGTCTGGGCTGCATCATGTTAGGTCCACTAACTCACTGCTAGCCTGGGAGTCTGGGCTGCATCATGTTAGCCCCACTAACTCACTGCTAGCCTGGGAGTCTGGGCTGCATCATGTTAACCCACTAACTCACTGCTAGCCTGTACTGGGAGTCTGGGCTGCATCATGTTAGCCCCACTAACTCACTGCTAGCCTGGGAGTCTAGGCTGCATCATGTTAGCTCCACTAACTCACTGCTAGCCTGGGAGTCTGGACTGTATCATGTTAGCTACACTAACTCACTGCTAGCCTGCACTGGGAGTCTGGGCTGCATCATGTTAGCTACACTAACTCACTGCTAGCCTGTACTGGGAGTCTGGGCTGCATCATGTCAGCTCCACTAACTCACTGCTAGCCTGGGAGTCTGGGCTGCATCATGTTAGCCCCACTAACTCACTGCTAGCCTGGGAGTCTGGGCTGCATCATGTTAGCCCCACTAACTCACTGCTAGCCTGGGAGTCTGGGCTGCATCATGTTAGCTCCACTAACGCACTGCTAGCCTGCACTGGGAGTCTGGGCTGCATCATGTTAGCTACACTAACTCACTGCTAGCCTGTACTGGGAGTCTGGGCTGCATCATGTCAGCTCCACTAACTCACTGCTAGCCTGCACTGGGAGTCTGGGCTGCATCATGTTAGCTCCACTAACTCACTGCTAGCCTGGGAGTCTGGGCTGCATCATGTTAGCCCCACTAACTCACTGCTAGCCTGCACTGGGAGTCTGGGCTGCATCTTGTTAGCCCCACTAACTCACTGCTAGCCTGTACTGGGAGTCTGGGCTGTATCATGTTAGCTCCACTAACTCACTGCTAGCCTGCACTGGGAGTCTGGGCTGCATCATGTTAGCCCCACTAACTCACTGCTAGCCTGTACTGGGAGTCTGGGCTGTATCATGTTAGCTCCACTAACTCACTGCTAGCCTGCACTGGGAGTCTGGGCTGCATCATGTTAGCCCCACTAACTCACTGCTAGCCTGGGAGTCTGGGCTGCATCATGTTAGCCCCACTAACTGACTGCTAGCCTGGGAGTCTGGACTGCATCATGTTAGCCCCACTAACTCACTGCTAGCCTGAGAGTCTGGGCTGTATCATGTTAGCTCCACTAACTCACTGCTAGCCTGTACTGGTAGTCCGGGCTGCATCATGTTAGCTCCACTAACTCACTGCTAGCCTGTACTGGGAGTCTGGGCTGCATCATGTTAGCTCCACTAACTCACTGCTAGCCTGGGAGCCTGCTAGCGGTGTGAATCGCTGTGCCTCCTGCTCACCTTGCTACTCACTAGAACCTATGATCACTCGGCTGCACATGCCTCTCTCTAATGTCATTATGCCTTGTCTATTGCGGTTTTGGTTAGTGATTTTTTGTGTTATTTCACTGTAGAGCCTCCAGCGCTGCTCAATATGCCTTAGCTAGCCTTTCTGTTCCACCCTCCACACATGCCGTGACTTCACCTCGCTTAACTGGTGCCCCTAGAGACAAAACCTCTCATCGTCACTCAATGCCTAGGCTTACCTTCAACTGTACTGACATTCTACCATACCCATGTCTGTACATTATGCCTTGAATCTATTCCTCCGCGCCCAGAAATCTGCTACTTTTACTCTGCTCTGAACGCACGAAACGACCAGTTCTTTTATCCTTTAGCCGTACTCTTCTCCTCAACTGGTGATGTAGAGGTTAACCCAGGCCCTGTAGCCACCAGTACTACACCTATTCCCCAGGCATTCTCATTTGTTGACTTCTATAAGCGCAAAAGCCTTGGTTTCATGCATGTTAACATCAGAATCCTCCTCCCTCTGTTTTATTCACTGCTTTCGCACACTACGCCAACCCGGGTGTCCGAGCCGTGTCTGAATCCTGGCTTAGGAAGGCCACCAAAAATCCTGAAATTTCTATCCCTAACTACAACATTTTCCGACAAGATAGAACTGCCAAAGGGGCCGGAGTTGCAATCTACTGCAGAGAATGCCTGTCATGATATCCAGGTCTGTGCACAAACAATTCGAGCTTCTACTTTTAAATATCTACCTTTCCAGAAATAATCCTCACTGTTGCCGCTTGTTACAGACCCCCCGTCAGCCCCCAGCTGTGCCCTGGACACCATATGTGAATTGATTGATTGCCTGCCCCCCCCCATCTATCTTCAGTGTTCGCACTGCTAGGTGACCTAAACTGGGATATGCTTAACACCCTGGCCATTCTACAATCTAAACTAGATGCCCTCAATCTCACAGATTATCAAGGAACCTACCAGGTATACAATTTATAATCTGTGACACTAATATAATAATGTGTCATATGTGGGAATGAAATGGATTGAGGGTCAACTTTTGTGTAACACCGGCCGAGCCGGGCCGCGTCCCGGCTGCGTGCCCTGCTCACCCAGGCGGTTGCGTCGGGTCACGTCAGGTGAAACAGGCCGTAGCTTCCTCTCCTGTTTGATGCCCTCTAAGAGACGCTCATGTAGAGTCTGCGGCCACGCAGGGTGAGGCTTCAACTTCCTTCCAGTAACCTACAAGTAGACAGACAAGCAGATAATGAATTCTGTGCAGGAGGCTCATCAACCATCCACAATAAAAACATGAAGCAACATACTGAAGCAGCTGCCCTTCCTTTCAATTCAACAAAACTGGATTCATCCCCTTAGGAGCAAGAAGGCGTCACAAGGGCAATAATTACAGTCTAGAGTGTACAACTGTGCTCTCAGTCGTAGCAATAGGAGGCTGCCAGACACACCATCTTCCCAATTCATCCGCCTCATCGTGTCTGTCGTAGGACAGCAGCTGGGTCTGACTCACTAGACTATCTAAAAATCACGACCAATGTGAAATAGGACTGCATCAGGCATGAAATGTGAAAGCATGCATATTGTTTATAATATACATAATTGAACAGCACTCACATGGTTGAGAGGTGGTCAGAGACCGGGTCAGTACTCCCCATGGTTGAGAGGTGGTCAGAGACCGGGTCAGTACTCCCAATGGTTGAGAGGTGGTCAGAGACCGGGTCAGTACTCCCAATGGTTGAGAGGTGGTCAGAGACCGGGTCAGTACTCCCAATGGTTGAGAGGTGGTCAGAGACCGGGTCAGTACTCCCAAGGGTTGAGAGGTGGTCAGAGACCGGGTCAGTACTCCCAAGGGTTGAGAGGTGGTCAGAGACCGGGTCAGTACTCCCAAGGGTTGAGAGGTGGTCAGAGACCGGGTCAGTACTCCCAAGGGTTGAGAGGTGGTCAGAGACCGGGTCAGTACTCCCAAGGGTTGAGAGGTGGTCAGAGACCGGGTCAGTACTCCCAAGGGTTGAGAGGTGGTCAGAGACCGGGTCAGTACTCCCAAGGGTTGAGAGGTGGTCAGAGACCGGGTCAGTACTCCCAAGGGTTGAGAGGTGGTCAGAGACCAGGTCAGTACTCCCAAGGGTTGAGAGGTGGTCAGAGACCGGGTCAGTACTCCCAAGGGTTGAGAGGTGGTCAGAGACCAGGTCAGTACTCCCAGGGTTGAGAGGTGGTCAGAGACCAGGTCAGTACTCCCAGGGTTGAGAGGTGGTCAGAGACTAGGTCAGTACTCACAGGGTTGAGAGGTGGTCAGAGACCAGGTCAGTACTCACAGGGTTGAGAGGTGGTCAGAGACCAGGTCAGTACTCACAGGGTTGAGAGGTGGTCAGAGACCAGGTCAGTACTCACAGGGTTGAGAGGTGGTCAGAGACCAGGTCAGTACTCACAGGGTTGAGAGGTGGTCTGGAGCGGATGAAGTCCAGGATGACCTCATGAGCACTCTTTACCCTGGGAGGGACGTCTCCATTCAGCTGGAGTAACAACGCATCAGAACAGGAGAGGTAATGAGTACACACACACACACACACACAAAATGCTAACGTCAGTTGTTATTGTAATGGAGAGAGGTTAGCATGTCTTGAGATGTTCATATAGGGTCTCGACCACTAGTTAAGGGTTAGAGGGTCTCGACCACTAGTTAAGGGTTAGAGGGTCTCGACCACTAGTTAAGGGTTAGAGGGTCTCGACCACTAGTTAAGGGTTAGAGGGTCTCGACCACTAGTTAAGGGTTAGAGGGTCTCGACCACTAGTTAAGGGTTAGAGGGTCTCGACCACTAGTTAAGGGTTAGAGGGTCTCGACCACTAGTTAAGGGTTAGAGGGTCTCGACCACTAGTTAAGGGTTAGAGGAGGAAGATATATAGCAGAGGGTCTAGACCACTAGTTAAGGGTTAGAGGAGGAAGGTATATTGTGGGTGCAACAAAGCTTGGAATGTGTTGAGTGCAGGGAAGCCTATCTTTTATACTGTTCGTTTCTAAGATCTCTACCCATGTCACTGAGGGTAATGTATAACGTTTACATTATGCCAGGATATGTCACTGAGGGTAATGTATAACGTTTACATTATGCCAGGATATGTCACTGAGGGTAATGTATTACGTTTACATTATGCCAGGATATGTCACTGAGGGTAATGTATTACGTTTACATTATGCCAGGATATGTCACTGAGGGTAATGTATAACGTTTACATTATGCAAGGATATGTCACTGAGGGAGAGAGGGTAATGTAACACTAGACATGCAGCGCATTTGGAAGGTTGTGCCCCATCAAAGCTGTTAAGAAACCTGTTTTGGACCTAGAATATGCGCTCTGGTAGAGCTTGGTAGCGGAGAGAAGTTTATGACTAGGGTGGCTGGAGCCTGAGAATTTTTAGGGCTTTCCGATGACCGCCTTGTACAGAGGTCCTGGATGGCAGGAAGCTTGGCCTCAGTGATGTACTGGGCCGTACGCACTACCCTCTGTAGTGCCTTGCGGTCGGAGGCAGAGCAGTTGCCATAGCCAGTCCGGATGCTCTCGATGGTGCAGCTGTAGAACCTTTTGAGGATCTGAGGACCCAAGCCAAATCTTTTCAGTCTCCTGAGGGGGAATAGGTTTTGTCGTGCCCTCTTCACAACTGTCTTGGTGTGCTTGGACCATGTTAGTTTGTTGGTGATGTGGACGCCAAGGAACCTGAAGCGCTAAACCTGCTCCACTGCAGCCGTGTCGAAGAGGGGCGTGCTCAGTTCTCTTTTTCCTGAAGTCCACAATCATCTCTTTTGTCTTAATAACGTTGAGGAAGAGGTTGTTATTCTAGCAACACCCGGCCGGGTCTGTCCTCCTCCTTATAGGCTGTCTCGTTGTTGTCAGAGATCAGGCCTACCACTTGTGTCATCAGCAAACTTGATGGTTTTGGAGTTGTGCCTGGCCGTGCAGTCGTGGGTGAACAGGAAGTACAGGAGAGGGCTGAGCACACACCCCTGAGGGGCCCCTGTGATGAGGATCAGCGTGGCAGATGTGTGGTTACCTACCCTTACCACCTGGGAGCGGCCCATCAGGAAGTCCAGGATCCAGTTGCTGGAGGTGTTTAATCCCCGGGTCCTTAACTTAGTGATGAGTTGAGGGCACTATGGTGTTGAACGCTGAGCTGTAGTCAATGGCAGTGTGGAGTGCCTCGACACAATCCTGTCTCGGAGCTCTTCGACCTTATGGCTTGGTTTTTGCTCTGACATGCACTGTCAACTGTGGGACCTTACATAAGTATTCACACCCTTTGCTAACTAATTATTTTTAATACATTTGCAAACATTTCTGAACATGTTTTCGCTTTGTCGTTATAGGGTAGTGTGTCGATTGATTAACTTTTTTATTTTTTTTAGGGAGAAACAGGGTTGATGACAGGACCATATTGAAGATGTTCCCTCCTATAGGAGCAGACAAATTCATCAGCACCCCTCAAGATCTGAACCGCTGCTCTGGTATTATTACTGTTCTTACACCTTTCGCGCGTGTGTGTGTGTGTGTGTGTGTGTGTGTGTGTGTGTGTGTGTGTGTGTGTGTGTGTGTGTGTGTGTGTGTGTGTGTGTGTGAGATGGACATAGTGTTTAACGAGTGGAAATGTATTGTGTGTAGATTCGGAGGGTCTGCTGTCCTCTGGCAGTCTATGGGGGTGCCACAGGGTTCAATTCTTGGACAGACTCTTCTCTGTATACATCAATGAGGTTGCTCTTGCTGCTGGTGAGTCTCTGATCCATCTCTACGCAGAAGACACCATTCTGTATACTTCTGGCCCTTCTTTGGACACTTAACAACCCTCCAGGCGAGCTTCCATGCCATACAACTCTCCTTCCGTGGCCTCAAATTGCTCTTAAATACAAGTAAAACTACATACATGCTCTTCAACCGATCGTTACCTGCACCTACCCGCCTGTCCAACATCACTACTCTGGACGGTTCTGACTTAGAATATGTGGACAACTACAAATACCTAGGTGTCTGGTTAGACTGTAAACTCTCCTTCCAGACTCACAAACATCTCCAATCCAAAATTAAATCTAGAATTGGCTTCCTATATCGCAACAAAGCATCCTTCACTCATGCTGCCAAACATACCCTCGTAAAACTGACCATCCTACCGATCCCCGACTTCGGTGATGTCATCTATAAAATAGCCTCCAACACTCTACTCAACAAACTGGATGCAGTCTATCACAGTGCCATCCGTTTTGTCACCAAAGCCCCATATACTACCCAACATTGCGACCTGTACGCTCTCGTTGGCTGGCCCTCGCTTCATACTCGTCACCAAACCCACTGGCTCCATGTCATCTACAAGACCCTGCTAGGTAAAGTCCCCCCTTATCTCAGCTCGCTGGTCACCATAGCATCTCCCACCTGTAGCACACGCTCCAGCAGGTATATCTCTGGTCACCCCCAAAACCAATTCTTTCTTTGGCCGCCTCTCCTTCCAGTTCTCTGCTGCCAGTGACTGGAACGAACTGCAAAAATCTCTGAAACTGGAAACACTTCTCCCTCACTAGTTTTAAGCACCAGCTGTCAGAGCAGCTCACAGATTACTGCACCTGTAGATAGCCCACCTATAATTTAGCCCAAACAACTACCTCTTTCCCAACTGTATTTAATTTATTTAGCTCCTTTGCACCCCATTATTTTTATTTCTACTTTGCACTTTCTTCCACTGCAAATCTACCATTCCAGTGTTTTACTTGCTATATTGTATTTACTTTGCCACTATGGCCTTTTTTGCCTTTACCTCCCTTATCTCACCTCATTTGCTCACATCGTATATAGACTTGTTTATACTGTATTATTGACTGTATGTTTGTTTTACTCCATGTGTAACTCTGTGTCGTTGTATGTGTTGAACTGCTTTGCTTTATCTTGGCCAGGTCGCAATTGTAAATGAGAACTTGTTCTCAACTTGCCTACCTGGTTAAATAAAGGTTAAATAAAATGTAAAAGATTGATGAGGGAAAAACAATTATTTAAATCAATTTTAGAGGCTGTCACGTAACAACATTTGGAAAAAGGGAAGGGGCCTTGAATACTTTCAGAATGTATGAAAAACATCAAAACCCAGAAAGCATCTGAAGAGTAGAAAAGCTGACCCAGAAAGCATCTGAAGAGTAGAAAAGCTGACCCAGAAAGCATCTGAAGAGTAGAAAAGCTGACCCAGAAAGCATCTGAAGAGTAGAAAAGCTGACCCAGAAAGCATCTGAAGAGTAGAAAAGCTGACCCAGAAAGCATCTGAAGAGTAGAAAAGCTGACCCAGGATCCAATCATAGGCCACACGCTTCATAAACAGGTGTAGACTAACAGTTACACGAAAATAGCATGAGCTCCTCCTGTCCAGCCAATCTTATTAATATATGCCATTTAGCAGACGCTTTTATCCAAAGCGACTTACAGTCATGTGTGCATACATTCTACGTACGGGTGGCCCCGGGGATCGAACCCACTACCCTGGCGTTACAAGCGCCATGCTCTACCAACTGAGCTACAGAAGGACCATTATGATCTGAAAGGCAACTAAATCAGAGCAGGACTCTGCAACGTTTAATGAATATGAACTCAGCGACATGGGACCAGGCTAACAGATGAGACCCTCCCTTCACAATGACTTAAAAAAACCATGATCAATCATTCCTCTAAGGTGATATTCTTCATGTTCAAGTCCCTCACCATGACGTTCCGTAGTTTGTATCGTTTGAAGCGGATGTCATCCATCAGCATCTCATAAGGTGTGAGCTGGAACTCTACAGGTAGAGGGCTGTACTGTCTCTCCTGGACCTTCTTCAGCTTGACCCCGTTACGCAGGTCACTCATCACCTGCATCCAGAACTTAGCCTGAGGGACACAGGATAATAGCAGGGTTGGGGTTCATTTCAATTCAGAAAGTAAACCAAATTTCAATTCTACATTTTTCTCATTTTACAGAATTGGAATGCAACTTTCAGTGTACTTCTTGAATTTAAATTGACTGGTTGCCCAGCAACCAACCACAGACAATAGTATCAACATTTAGATCTTTACAGTATCTAGGTGTCAAGTATCAGAACTGTTCCTGTGTTGAGCGATAAGATAATTATGGTCCTTCTTACCACACCGTCTGCAGTCCGTCTTACCACGCCGTCCCACGCCGTCCGTCTTACCACGCCGTCCGTCTTACCACGCCGTCCGTCTTACCACGCCGTCCGTCTTACCACGCCGTCCGTCTTACCACGCCGTCAGTCTTACCACGCCGTCCGTCTTACCACGCCGTCCGTCTTACCACGCCGTCCGTCTTACCACGCCGTCCGTCTTACCACGCCGTCCGTCTTACCACGCCGTCCGTCTTACCACGCCGTCCGTCTTACCACGCCGTCCGTCTTACCACGCCGTCCGTCTTACCACGTCCGTCTTACCACCGTCTTACCACGCCGTCCGTCTTACCACGCCGTCCGTCTTACCACCGTCCGTCTTACCACACCGTCCGTCTTACCACACCGTCCGCCGTCCGTCTTACCACACCGTCCGTCTTACCACACCGTCCGTCTTACCACACCGTCCGCAGTCCGTCTTACCACACCGTCCGCAGTCCGTCTTACCACACCGTCCGCAGTCCGTCTTACCACCACCGTCCGCAGTCCGTCTTACCACACCGTCCGCAGTCCGTCTTACCACCGTCCGCAGTCCGTCTTACCACCACCGTCCGCAGTCCGTCTTACCACCACCGTCCGCAGTCCGTCTTACCACCACCGTCCGCAGTCCGTCTTACCACACCGTCCGCAGTCCGTCTTACCACACCGTCCGCAGTCCGTCTTACCACACCGTCCGCAGTCCGTCTTACCACACCGTCCGCGGCGGATTCTTCTGGTTCTCAGGGATACAGTATAGTCAAGCTAACTTCTGTTTCCCCTGAGAAAAAGTGATGCGGGGACTTTTTGCGCCCGCTACTTTAGGTCACGCTTACCCAGTCAGCGTTCTGTAGCTCGTTGACATCTCTGATTGGTTCCTCTCCAGTGTCTCGCTCCATCCGCCGCAGGTTCTACAAGGTACAGGGGGAAGACAGAAATGGAGAGCGTGAGAGGTGATATGTTTAATACAGGAGTTAAGTTGCTATTTTGCTGTGCACTAGAAACAGAGCTCTGGGTCAACACCAGAAGGTCATGGGCAGTGTTATTTATCTGTTGTATGTCTGGCTGGAGGAGAAAAGAGGGATGGCGGGAGGAGAGGAGAGGAGAGGGATGGCGGGAGGAGAGGGATGGCGGGAGGAGAGGGATGGCGGGAGGAGAGGAGGGAGAAGAGGGATGGCGGGAGGGGAGGAGAGGGATGGCGGGAAGAGGGATGGCGGGAGGAGAGGAGAGGAGAGAAGAGGGATGGCGGGAGGAGAGGAGAGAAGAGGGATGGCGGGAGGAGAGGAGAGAAGAGGGATGGCGGGAGGAGAGGAGAGAAGAGGGATGGCGGGAGGAGAGGAGAGGGATGAGGAGAGGAGAGGGATGGCGGGAGGGATGGCGGGATGCGGGAGGAGAGGAGAGGGATGGCGGGAGGAGAGGAGAGGGATGGCGGGAGGGAGAGGGATGGCGGGAGGAGAGGAGAGGGATGGCGGGAGGAGAGAGGGATGGCGGGAGGAGAGGGGAGAGATGTAAGGTAAAGGAGAAGAAAGTAGTAGCTTAATCCGACTGCAGTCACAGCAGCCAGGTTACAAATGGTGTAGGGAAGGAGAGGAAGCCACTGTAGACTACTTAGATACAGCATAGAGACCTCCCAGTGTCCTTTGCCTCACTGACCCAGTTAAACCAGCCAGTCCCTTGCAGTCATCCCAGCATGCCTTGGGCTTCCCTCGGACTGGCTGCTGACTGTGTGGTGGACTCGACCCCGTTGAAACGCTCCCTTGTGAATCATTAATCTGTTGAAACTCAAATTAATCAGTGAACTAATGTAAATGGTCTCGCAGTAACTAGGCTAATTAGTTTGGACCAGGAACCCTTTCTGAATAGGGAGAAACCTGGACAGTTCTTTCTGGTCAAATATGGATAAACCGACACCAAGCAGCTTTGTCTCCTTTTGGAGATGTACCTTGCCTGGTTAAGAGCCTCATTCTGAGCAGGTAGCAGAATATGGGATCATTCTTGCTCATTGATCATTTAAACACTTCTACTGTTAGAGCTGTTGATCAGACTCCGGGCCTCTCCAACACAGACTATGTCAAACTAATCAGCTGCTGCAGAGTCAGGTACTTCACCTTAGTGAATAAGGGATTGGTTAATAAACATGTCAGGTACCTCAGCTCTTCAGTGAGTAAGGGATTGGTTAATAAACATGTCAGGGGCGTTCTCACCTCTTAGTGAGTAAGGGATTGGTTAATAAACATGTCAGGGGCGTTCTCACCTCTTAGTGAGTAAGGGATTGGTTAATAAACATGTCAGGGGCGTTCTCACCTCTTAGTGAGTAAGGGATTGGTTAATAAACATGTCAGGGGCGTTCTCACCTCTTAGTGAGTAAGGGATTGGTTAATAAACATGTCAGGGGCGTTCTCACCTCTTAGTGAGTAAGGGATTGGTTAATAAACATGTCAGGGGCGTTCTCACCTCTTAGTGAGTAAGGGATTGGTTAATAAACATGTCAGGGGCGTTCTCACCTCTTAGTGAGTAAGGGATTGGTTAATAAACATGTCAGGGGCGTTCTCACCTCTTAGTGAGTAAGGGATTGGTTAATAAACATGTCAGGGGCGTTCTCACCTCTTAGTGAGTAAGGGATTGGTTAATAAACATGTCAGGGGCGTTCTCACCTCTTAGTGAGTAAGGGATTGGTTAATAAACATGTCAGGGGCGTTCTCACCTCTTAGTGAGTAAGGGATTGGTTAATAAACATGTCAGGGGCGTTCTCACCTCTTAGTGAGTAAGGGATTGGTTAATAAACATGTCAGGGGCGTTCTCACCTCTTAGTGAGTAAGGGATTGGTTAATAAACATGTCAGGGGCGTTCTCACCTCTTAGTGAGTAAGGGATTGGTTAATAAACATGTCAGGGGCGTTCTCACCTCTTAGTGAGTAAGGGATTGGTTAATAAACATGTCAGGGGCGTTCTCACCTCTTAGTGAGTAAGGGATTGGTTAATAAACATGTCAGGGGCGTCCTCACCTCTTAGTGAGTAAGGGATTGGTTAATAAACATGTCAGGGGCGTTCTCACCTCTTAGTGAGTAAGGGATTGGTTAATAAACATGTCAGGGGCGTTCTCACCTCTTAGTGAGTAAGGGATTGGTTAATAAACATGTCAGGGGCGTTCTCACCTCTTAGTGAGTAAGGGATTGGTTAATAAACATGTCAGGGGCGTTCTCACCTCTTAGTGAGTAAGGGATTGGTTAATAAACGTGTCAGGGGCGTTCTCACCTCTTAGTGAGTAAAAGGGATTGGTTAATAAACGTGTCAGGGGCGTTCTCACCTCTTAGTGAGTAAGGGATTGGTTAATAAACGTGTCAGGGGCGTTCTCACCTCTTAGTGAGTAAGGGATTGGTTAATAAACGTGTCAGGGGCGTTCTCACCTCTTAGTGAGTAAGGGATTGGTTAATAAACGTGTCAGGGGCGTTCTCACCTCTTAGTGAGTAAGGGATTGGTTAATAAACGTGTCAGGGGCGTTCTCACCTCTTAGTGAGTAAGGGATTGGTTAATAAACGTGTCAGGGGCGTTCTCACCTCTTTGGCACTCCTGATCTTCTCCAGGAAGCTGCGTAGCTCTCTGGTCTCGGCGTAGAGCGCCCGACACACAGCCTGGTAGTGGTTAGGGGCATCAGAGGGGCTGGGCAGGTGGGACGTACACAGCTGGAGGGAGGAGGGACGGCAGACAGACAAGGTCATATACTGATAATTTAAATGTATACACAGATCATTAGAGGAAGGAGCTTGAGATGACAGCTCAGAACAGAGTGTGACGGAGAGAGGTTGTTGATGGATGATGTTCCCTAGCAACGGGCTCTAGGAAGTAATCCATTATCAGGACAACACACATAAAACATGCAATACATTAGGAAAGTATTCAGACCCCAAATTGTACTTGTCACTGAATACAATCTGACTGAAATGTTTACTTACCAAGCTCTCAAACAACAATGTAGTTCAAGAAAAATAGTTGATTAAACTTCAAAAGAAAAAAAAAGGTAACAAGCAATTTACAAAACAATAATGAGGCTATTATACGGTTAGTATAATAGGTTAGTAACGAGGCTATATACAGGGTCCTTAGCTTAGTGATGAGCTTTGAGGGCTCTATGGTGTTGTGGTGTTGAACATTGAGCTGTAGTCAATGAATAGCACTCTCATAGGTATTCCTTTTGTCCAGGTGAGAAAGGGCAGTGTGGAGTGCAATTGAGATTGCGTCATCTGTGGATCTGTTGGGGCGGTATGCAAATTAGAGGAGGTCTAGAGTTTCTGGCATAACAATGTTGATGTGAGCCATGACCAGCCTTTCAAAGCACTTCATGGCTACCGACGTGAGTGCTACGGGGCAGTAATCATTTAGACAGGTTACCTTAGTGTTCTGGGGCACAGGGACTATGGTGGTCTGCTGGAAACATGTTGGTATTACAGACTCGGTTAGGGAGAGGTTGAAAATGTCAGTGAAGACACTTGCCAGTTGTGTACTGAAAGCATGTGTGAACCGTCTGGCCCTGCGGTTTTGTGAATGTTGACCCCGTTTCAAGGTCTTGCTCATGTCGGCTACGGAGAGTGTGATCAGACAGTCGTCCCGAACAGCTGGTGCTCTCATGCATGCGTCAGTGTTGCTTTTTTTTATGCTTGCATCGAGGTAAGCATGGTAGGCTCGCGTCACTGGGCAGCTCGTGGCTGGGTTTCCCTTTGTAGTCCGTAATAGTTGAAGCCACATCCGATCTGCGTCAGAGCCAGTGGAGCAGCTTTGCCTGTTTGATGGTTCGGAGGGCATAGCAGAGCCAGTGGAGCAGCTTTGCCTGTTTGATGGTTCGGAGGGCATAGCAGAGCCAGTGGAGCAGCTTTGCCTGTTTGATGGTTCGGAGGGCATAGCAGGATTTCTTATCAGCTGCCGGGTTAGAGTCCTGCTCCTTGAAAGCGGCAGCTCTAGCCTTTAGCTCAGTGCAGATGTTGCCTATGATCCATGGCTTCTGGTTGAGATATGTGCGTACAGTCACTGTGGGGATGACGTCATCGATGCACTTATTGATGAAGGCGATGACGAAGGTGGTGTACTCCTCAATGCCATTAGATGAAACCCGGAACATATTCCAGTCTGTGCTGCAAAACAGTCCTGTAGTGTAGCATCCGCGTCATCTGACCACTTCTGTATTGAGAGAGTCACTGGTACTTCCTGCTTTAGTTTTTGCTTGTAATAAGGAATCAGGAAGATAGAATTATGGTAATTATTTCCCAAATGGAAGGCGAGGGAGAGCTTTGTACGTGCCTCTGTGTGTGGAGTAATGGTGGTCTAGAGTTATTTTTCCTCTGGTTGCACATTTAACATGCTGGTAGAAATGAGGTGAAATGGATTTAAATTTGCCTGCATTATAGTCCGTGGCCACTAGGAGCACCGCTTCTGGATTAGCATGGTCTTGTTTGCTTATGGCCTGATACAGCTTGTTGAGTGCGGTCTTAGTGCCAGCATCGGTCTGCGGTGGTAAATAGACTGCTACAATAATACAGATGAGAACTATTGGTAGTGTGGTCTACAGCTTGAGGTACTCCACACAACCCCTTACCAGACGTAGCTGTTCTGTCCTGCCGATGCAAGGAAAACCCAGTCAAATGGACCAGAGTCATCGTTCAGCCACGTCTCGCAACATGAGATATTACAGTTTAATGTCCTGTTAGATAGTCTTAATCGTAGATCATCCATGGTAACTAATGGTGAATTACTGTGATACCGGCAGTTATTTGCTTCACAATCACCGGCTGAAGAAATGTCATGACCGCCACAGCCCTATACATACTGATGCCCCTTACAAGAAGAGCAGAAGGGAAGGCTACAGACAGACAGACAGACACACAGCCCTACTAGAGACCTATACATACTGATGCCCCTTACAAGAAGAGCAGAATGGAAGGTTGGAGAGAGAGAGAGAGACACAGCCCTACAAGAGTCCCCTCCTATAGCCTGGTCCCAGACCTGTGGTCCCCTCCTATAGCCTGGTCCCAGACCTGTGGTCCCCTCCTATAGCCTGGTCCCAGACCTGTGGTCTCCTCCTATAGCCTGGACCCAGACCTGTGGTCCTGTCTCAGCCTCCAGTATTTATGCTGCAGTAGTTTATGTGTCGGGGGGCTAGGGTCAGTTTGTTTATCTGGAGTACTTCTCCTGTCCTATTCAGGTGTCCTGTGTGAATCTAAGTGTGCGTTCTCTAATTCTCTCCTTCTCTCTTTCTTTCTCTCTCTCGGAGGACCTGAGCCCTAGGACCATGCCCCAGGACTACCTGACATGATGACTCCTTGCTGTCCCCAGTCCACCTGGCCATGCTGCTGCTCCAGTTTCAACTGGCCTGGGCCCTAGGACCATGTCCCAGGACTACCTGACATGAGGACTCCTTGCTGTCCCCAGTCCACCTGGCCATGCTCCTGCTCCAGTTTCAACTGTTCTGCCTTACTATTATTTGACCATGCTGGTCATTTATGAACATTTGAACATCTTGGTCATGTTCTGTTATAATCTCCACCCGGCACAGCCAGAAGAGGACTGGCCACCCCACATATGCCTCGGTTCCTCTCTAGGTTTCTTCCTCGGAGGACCTGAGCCCTAGGAGTTTTTCCTAGACTACCTGACATGATGCTTTTCCCCAGTCCACCTGCATTGCTGCTGCTGTTTGGGGTTTTAGGCTGGGTTTCTGAACAGAACATCTTGGTCATGAGATATCTAGCTGACAGCCAGAAGGGCTGGCCACCCCATATAAAGCCCGGTTCCTTTGATTTGATTTGATTTAGTTTCTCCTGCCACCGTAGCCTGGACCCAGATCTGCTGTCTGGGGTTTTAGCCTGGTTTCCCAGCATCTGAGATCTCCTGCGAAGGGCTATATAAATAAATTTGATTTGATTTGATTTAGTCTCCTGCTATAGCCTGGACCCAGATCTGAAGTCTCCTGCTATAGCCTGGACCCAGATCTGAAGTCTCCTGCTATAGCCTGGACCCAGATCTGAAGTCTCCTGCTATAGCCTGGACCCAGATCTGAAGTCTCCTGCTATAGCCTGGACCCAGATCTGAAGTCTCCTGCTATAGCCTGGACCCAGATCTGAAGTCTCCTGCTATAGCCTGGACCCAGATCTGAAGTCTCCTGCTATAGCCTGGACCCAGATCTGAAGTCTCCTGCTATAGCCTGGACCCAGATCTGAAGTCTCCTGCTATAGCCTGGACCCAGATCTGAAGTCTCCTGCTATAGCCTGGACCCAGATCTTGCCTACTCAATTGCTCATTGTAAACCCAAACAAACAGTTTGGTATGACAGCACAAAGGACTGGCACTCAGGCTAGTAATTAGACCAGTACCATTATAACATGTTGTTACAGGTAACTATGTAGTAGAGACAGACCAGTACCGTTATAACATGTTACAGGTAACTATGTAGTAGAGACAGACCAGTACCATTATAACATGTTACAGTTAACTATGTAGTAGAGACAGACCAGTACCATTATAACATGTTACAGGTAACTATGTAGTAGAGACAGTCAGATCAGTACCATTATAACATGTTACAGTTAACTATGTAGTAGAGACAGACCAGTACCATTATAACATGTTACAGGTAACTATGTAGTAGAGACAGTCAGATCAGTACCGTTATAACATGTTACAGGTAACTATGTAGTAGAGACAGACCAGTACCATTATAACATGTTACAGGTAACTATGTAGTAGAGACAGTCAGACAGGACGTACCATTATAACATGTTACAGGTAACTATGTAGTAGAGACAGTCAGACCAGTACCATTATAACATGTTACAGGTAACTATGTAGTAGAGACAGTCAGACAGGACGTAGCATTATAACATGTTGTTACAGGTAACTATGTAGTAGAGACAGTCAGACCAGTAACATTATAACATGTTACAGGTAACTATGTAGTAGAGACAGTCAGACAGGACATACCGTGAGGACGTCTCTGAATCTTTTAATATTACAGACAGTGTTTGGGTCTTCCTCCTCCTCGGTGGCCTCGTAACCTTCATCAGGGCAGGGGTCCCTCTCCTCCTCTGTGGCCTCGTAACCTTCATCAGGGCAGGGGTCCCTCTCCTTCTCTGCCACGTTGGTCATCATGTCGATGAGCTGCTCCAGAGGCGGACTGAGTTCTCTCTCCTCGCTCTCCTTCAGACTGTAGTCCAATGCCTTGTAGATCATGATTCCCAGAGATTCAATCACCTACAGGACAAAAAAACAACAGGCCGTTATTCACCCACATACGGAGCCAGTAGACGCTGCTCCCAACTCCTACTACCATTAGGATTCCCCAATGACACAATATGAAGACCAGTCCAGACAAACACTGTATCAGATTGGCCATCCAAGACCAGATCAGGGTGATATCCAACTCCTCAATAACTGACACACAAAGTAACATTCCATGACCCCAAGTGAAACCATGACAAAAATAGTTCCTGAACACAAATAACAAATCTGTCTATGTGGTGACTAAAATAAATCAGAAGTGTTTTAGTATTATGTAACCTAATCCGCGTCTCCCTGGGCACCAGGGTGGGCATGTGGAGGAGCGTGATTGACAGGCAGCACAGGCCAGGTAAAAACATCTGATAACAGACTCATTGTCAGACAGTTATCGGACTTTTTCCCCACTTCATAAATGAACTAGGCTTCTTTAAAAAAAGGCTTACATCCACTAGTCAGATAAGTCTATAGCCTTCTCCCACTAGAATTAAGGATATCAAATCACATGTTATTGATCACATACACACATTTAGCAGACGTTAATGCAGGCGCTTGTGTTCCTATCTCCAAGAGCAGCACCTTTACATTACATTAAAGTCATTTAGCAGACGTTAATGCAGGCGCTTGTGTTCCTATCTAAAAAACATCAAATAAAGGAATTAATATAGAAATAAATATTGGGACGAGCAATGTCAAAAGACCTGTGTGTGTTTATTTACTAAACCCCCCCCCATTCAGGAAGTACTTTGACCACTTGACTTCCTCCAAACACCCCCCCCAAGCATGATGCTGCCACCTGTGGTGTGACTACTTATGGAAATGAGATGCAGGTCTGCATTTATATTTTCAATAAAATTGCAAAAATGTCTAGAAACATGTCATTTTCACTTTGGCATTATATGTAGATGTCTGAGAGAATAAATCTATTCAAGCTGTAATCCAGGCCAACGTGAAATCACGGGGTATTAATACTCAATGCATGTGTCCATGGTATCTCAGCAAGTAAACCAAAGATCTCGTTTGTAGTTTCCTTGGATTCCAAGCCCATGTCGAGACTTGCCAGTGATCACCAGTGACTCTGGTCCGTGTCGAGACTTGCCAGTGATCACCAGTGACTCTGGTCCGTGTCGAGACTTGCCAGTGATCACCAGTGACTCTGGTCCGTGTCGAGACTTGCCAGTGATCACCAGTGACTCTGGTTCGAGACTTGCCAGTGATCACCAGTGACTCTGGTCCGTGTCGAGACTTGCCAGTGATCACCAGTGACTCTGGTCCGTGTCGAGACTTGCCAGTGATCACCAGTGACTCTGGTCCGTGTCGAGACTTGCCAGTGATCACCAGTGACTCTGGTCCGTGTCGAGACTTGCCAGTGATCACCAGTGACTGGTCCGTGTCGAGACTTGCCAGTGATCACCAGTGACTGGTCCGTGTCGAGACTTGCCAGTGATCACCAGTGACTGGTCCGTGTCGAGACTTGCCAGTGATCACTAGTGACTGGTCCGTGTCGAGACTTGCCAGTGATAGTGACTGGTAGTGACTGGATCCGTCGAGACTTGCCAGTGATCACTAGTGACTGGTCCGTGTCGAGACTTGCCAGTGATCACTAGTGACTGGTCCGTGTCGAGACTTGCCAGTGATCACTAGTGACTGGTCCGTGTCGAGACTTGCCAGTGATCACTAGTGACTGGTCCGTGTAGCCTAGTGATGGGTTATCCACGAACAAACGGCTCTTTCTGGACGAATCGTTTAGAACGTCGGGAACTGAATTGCATCGGAGAGAGACATTGGGCTCCCTAATTTGCATACATACTGGTAGGCTCTTACTGTTTTTTGGCAGTTATCTGCAGATATATTCTGAAAACATTTCATGAAGATGTTGAATCCTCAGGAACAATAGGTAGTGGTGCAAGAGCTTCAATCTGATCCTGAAGGTTATAAAAGAAAACCGACTGAAGGTTATAAAAGCTAACGATACTCATATGGTATTAAAGATATTGAAATAGGCCAATAGATTCGAGTCAAGTGTCGACAATGGAGTAGTCAACTGCTGCTTTCCTGTGCAAAACTGTCATTCCCATGTTTCCCATGGGGCGGCAGGGTAGCCTAGTGGTAAGACTGTCATTCCCATGGGGCGGCAGGGTAGCCTTGTGGTAATACTGTCATTCCCATGTTTCCCATGGGGCGGCAGGGTAGCCTAGTGGTAAGACTGTCATTCCCATGTTTCCCATGGGGCGGCAGGGTAGCCTAGTGGTAAGACTGTCATTCCCATGTTTCCCATGGGGCGGCAGGGTAGCCTAGTGGTAAGACTGTCATTCCCATGGGGCGGCAGGGTAGCCTTGTGGTAATACTGTCATTCCCATGTTTCCCATGGGGCGGCAGGGTAGCCTAGTGGTAAGACTGTCATTCCCATGTTTCCCATGGGGCGGCAGGGTAGCCTTGTGGTAATACTGTCATTCCCATGTTTCCCATGGGGCGGCAGGGTAGCCTTGTGGTAATACTGTCATTCCCATGTTTCCCATGGGGCGGCAGGGTAGCCTTGTGGTAATACTGTCATTCCCATGTTTCCCATGGGGCGGCAGGGTAGCCTAGTGGTAATACTGTCACTCCCATGTTTCCCATGGGGCGGCAGGGTAGCCTAGTGGTAAGAGCGTTGGTCGGAAGGTTCCTGTCATTCCCATGTTTCCCATGGGGCGGCAGGGTAGCCTAGTGGTAAGAGCGTTGGTCGGAAGGTTACTGTCATTCCCATGTTTCCCATGGGGCGGCAGGGTAGCCTATTTAGTAGTTCTTAAAAGTAAATGAGTCATACTTTAATGACTGCTGAATACCAACTATTAATCACTTAGATCATGTAAGCAACTGCTTTCTATCCCTCTCCATCACATAACAGACAAGTCTCAGCATCATGCAATGGATCATGGTCATTGTAGTTACTTCCCACTTTTTATGCGCAAAACTTCTTAGAATATTGGCCTGTTGGAAACTACAACATCACACAGTTCAGACTTCTAAATTAACTAAGAAACTAATAAATGTAATGGAATTCAAATAATTGAACAAAATGTCAATTAGTTTAAAAACTAAATGTTGGTTAGTCGCTCAGGAATAGTTTTAACATTCCCTCTGTATGCATGTTCTAACCAAGCTGCATCAGTCTTCAACATTAGAGGAGGTGACTGTGAAAGTGGGTCAGGGATCCACACAAGTGAGAGGCAAATTAGACCCAGAGGGAAAGGTGTTTAGAGGAGAAGGACCAGCTGAATCGCAGAGAGGCAACACTATCGGGTTATTATTTAGGTGGAGCAGTCGATCCCACAGAGCGATTGTGAACATTAGGGATCTGCCGGGCCCATGCCGCGGGGACTGCCGGGCCCATGCCGCGGGGACTGCCGGGCCCATGCCGCGGGGACTGCCGGGCCCATGCCGCGGGGACTGCCGGGCCCATGCCGCGGGGACTGCCGGGCCCATGCCGCGGGGACTGCCGGGCCCATGCCGCGGGGACTGCCGGGCCCATGCCGCGGGGACTGCCGGGCCCATGCCGCGGGGACTGCCGGGCCCATGCCGCGGGGACTGCCGGGCCCATGCCGCGGGGACTGCCGGGCCCATGCCGCGGGGATGAAGCCAGTTCTGCACAGAACCTTGCCAAGGCCAATCTTGTGAAACGCGCTGTCCACCCCACACAGAGATCAAATGATCAGAGACCATCCAGATCAGAACAGCAAGAGAACTGATCTCTGGGTAAACAAAACAATCACACCACTCAGTTCAACCATGGAGATCACAGACACTGTGTCCCGTATCACACACTCAGTACCAGTCAAAAGTTGGCACACCAAGTCATTCAGAAGGTTCCTTTATTTGTATTATTTTCTACATTGTAGAATAGTGAAGACATCAAAACTATGAAATAACATGTGTAGAACCCCACTGGGTCATAGTATAATGCTAGGCTGGTACAAACCCCACTGGGTCACGCTAGGCTGGTACCAACCCCAAATCAAAAACTATGACTGGGTCATAGTGGTCACGCTAGGCTGGTACCAACCCCCACTGGGTCATAGTGGTCACGCTAGGCTGGTACAAACCCCCACTGGGTCATAGTGGTCACGCTAGACTGGTACAAACCCCCACTGGGTCATAGTGGTCATGCTAGGCTGGTACAAATGGCTTATAATGGTTTTCATGGTGGGCACCGGGCCTTGTAGTTGGGTTGCTTCTCATTCCATGAAACACACCTGGCTAAATGTTATACACCACAGTCTTACTGTAAAAGCATAATACAAGGCCCAGTTCTGGGAACAGGGTATATGTAACTCACCTCTAAGGAAGTGTTGGGAGGTCTGGGTTTATCTAGGAAAAATAGAAAAAAAAGTTAGTCAAAAATACACTAGAGGCCGACCGATTAATTGACATGGCCGATTAATTAGGTCCGATTGCAAGATCATAACAATCGGTAATCTGTCTTTTTGGACGCCAATTACATTGCAAACCATGAGGAAACTGCACGGCAGGCCGACCGCCCGCTACGGCAGGCCGACCGCCCGCTACGGCAGGCCGACCGCCCGCTACGGCAGGCCGACCGCCCGCTACGGCAGGCCGACCGCCCGCTACGCGAGTGCCTCGTCAAAAGGACCTTGTGGCTGTAATGAGCCAAGGTAAATTGCTAGCTAGCATTAAAAAAATTTTTTTGAACAATCAATCTTCACATAATCATTAGTTAATCTAGCTTGTCCTGCGTTGCATATAATCAATGAGGTGCCTGTTAATTTATCATCGAATCACAGCCTACTTCAACTTTGCCAAACGGATGATGATTTACCAAAAACTCATTTGCGGGAAAAAAAGCACATTCGTTGCACGAATGTACCTAACCATCAATGCCTTTCATAAAATCAATACACAGAAGTACATATCTCTAAACCTGCATATTTTGTTAAAATAAATGCATGTTAGCAGGCAATATTAACTAGGAAAATTGTGTCACTTCTCTTGCGTTCGGTGCAGCAGTCAGGGAGTAGGCAGCAGTTTGGCTGCCTGGCACGTTGCGAACTGCAGCAGTCAGGATATGCAGCAGTTTGGCTGCCAGGCACGTTGCGAACTGCAGCAGTCAGGGAGTAGGCAGCAGTTTGGCTGCCTGGCACGTTGCGAACTGCAGCAGTCAGGATATGCAGCAGTTTGGCTGCCTGGCACGTTGTGAACTGCAGCAGTCAGGATATGCAACAGTTTGGCTGCCTGGCACGTTGTGAACTGCAGCAGTCAGGATATGCAGCAGTTTGGCTGCCTGGCACGTTGTGAACTGCAGAAGTCAGGATATGCAGCAGTTTGGCTGCCTGGTCAGGATCAGGATATGCAGCAGTTTGGCTGCCTGGCACGTTGTGAACTGCAGCAGTCAGGATATGCAGCAGTTTGGCTGCCTGGCACGTTGTGAACTGCAGCAGGCAGGCAGCAGTTTGGCTGCCTGGCACGTTGCGAACTGTGTTTCTTCCTAACAAAGATATTGATTAGTTTGCCAGAATTTCACATAATATTGAAGGCTGTGCAATGTAAGAGCAATAATTATAATAATTCAGTATTGTTGTAATTCTCATTAAAATATATATATATAAGTTTAATTAAAAAAGAGAAAATGATTTTTTTTTTTTAATATATATATATATATATATATATATATATATATATATATATATATTATTTTTTTAAATCAGTATCAGCTTTTTTGGAGTCCTACAATAAATCTGTATCGGCGTTGAAAAATCATAATCCATTGACCTCCAACACGACATATAGAGGATCAATATATCCACATACATTTTCCAACCTCATGATGCCATCTATTATGTGAAGTGCACCGGTCTCTCCTGCAGCAAAGCACCCCCACAACATGATGCTGCCACCCCCGTGCTTCATGGTTTGGATGATGTTCTTCAGCATGCAAGCATCTCCCTTGTTCCTCCAAACATAACGATGGTCATTATGGCCAAACAGTTCCATTTTTGTTTCATCAGAACAGAGGACATTTCTCCAAAAAGTATGATCTTTGTCCCCATGTGCAGTTGCAAACTGTAGTCTGGATTTTTTTATGGTGGTTTTGGAGCAGAGGCTTCTTCCTTGCCGAGCAGCCTTTCAGGTTATGCCGATATAGGACTCGTTTTACTGTGGATAAAGATACTTTTGTACCCGTTTCCTCCAGCATCGTCACAAGGTCCTTTGCTGTTGTTCTGGGATTGATTTGCACTTTTCACACCAAAGTACGTTAATCTCTAGGCGACAGAACGAGTCTCCTTCCTGAGCGGTATGACGGCTGCATGGTCCCATGGTGTTTATACTTCCATACTATTGTTTGTACAGATGAACGTGGTACCTTCAGGTGTTTGGAAATTTCTCCCAAGGATGAACCAGACTTGGAGATCAACAATTATTTTTCTGATGTCTTGGCTGATTTTCCCATGATGTCAAGCAGAGGCACTGAGTTTGAAGGTAGGCCTTGAAATACATCCACAGGTAGACCTCCAGTTGACTCAAATGATGTCAATTAGCCTATCAGAAGCTTAGTTTCTGGAATTTTCCAAGCTGTTTAAAGGCACAGTCAACTTAATGTATGTAAACTTCTGATGCAGTGAATTATAAGTAAAATAATCAGTCTAAACAATTGGTGGAATAATGACTTGTGTCATGCACAAAGTAGATGACCTAACCGACTTGCCAAAACTATAGTTTGTTAATTAACAAGAAATGTGTGGAGTGGTTGAAAAACTAGTTTTTTTGACTCCAACCTAAGTGTATGTGAACTTCGGACTTCAACTGTAGACCCTAGCACTGCAGCATTCATACATACAGTACCAGTCAAATGTTTGGACACACCTACTCATTCAAGGGTTTTTCTTTATTTCTAAATTGTAGAATAATAGTAAAGACATCAAAACTAAGAAATAAGAAGGGACCTCCGGCGCAGTGGTCTAAGGCACTGCATCGCTACTAGATATTCTGGGTTCGAGCCCAGGCTCTGTCGTAGACAGCCGCGACCGGGAGACGCATGGGGCAGCGCACAATTGGCCCAGCGTCATCCAGGTTTGGTAGGAAGGGATTTCCTTTTCCCGTCGCACACTAGCAACTCCTGTGGCGGGCCAGGGGCAGTGCACGCCGACACGGTCGCCAGGTGCACAGTGTTTCCTCCGACACATTGGTGCGGCTGGCTTCCGGGTTAAGTGGGCATTGTGTCTAGAAGCAATGCGGCTTGGTTGGGTCGTGTTTCAGAGGACGCACGGCTTGACCTTCACCTCCCGACTCCATACGGAGAAAGAAATATAAAAAAAATAACACATGTTTGGCACACTCTTGGCATTCTCTCAACCAGCTTCATGAGGTAGTCACCTGGAATGCATTTGAATTAATGGGTGTGCCTTGTTAAAAGTGAATTTGCGGATTTTTTTTTCTTCTTAATGCATTGGAGCCAATCAGTTGTGTTGAGACAAGGTAGGGGTGGTATACAGATCACAGCCCTATTTGATAAAAGACCAAGTCCCTATTATGGCAAGAAGAGCTAAAATTGTCTATTTTACCAGGCAAGTTGACTGACATTCTCATTTATAGCAACAACTTGGAGAGTAGTTACATGGGAGGTGAATGAGCCAATTGTAAGTTGGGGATGATTAGGTGACTAATGTATGAGGGACAGATTGCAGAACGGATGTTGTATGTGGAAGATGAGGGCTGCAGTATGAGATAAGGAGGAGTGAGGCCTAAGAGGGTTTTATAAATAAGTGTCAACCAGTGGGTCTTGCGACGGGGATGACCTGTTTACAGAGGAGTACAGAGCGCAGTGATGTGTCCTATAAGCATTACGTCGCCGTAATCTAGCATGGGTAGGATAGTCATCTGAATCAGCTGGTGGTTCAATATTCCCAGTTGAGAAGTTTTAGGTGGTACTTGTATGAGGTGACTACCTCAAGCTCTAAACCCTCAGAGGTAGTAATCACACCCGTTTGGCAGCTGGGGGTGAAAGAGGAGCGATCTTACCAAACATTTACATTTACATTTAAGTCATTTAGCAGACGCTCTTATCCAGAGTGTTTTGGAGGTGTTCAGAACAAGGGCAGTCAGAATGACATTATCTTGAAGGAGGAGGTCCCTCCAGGCCCAGCCATTGGTGTTAAAAAGAGATGGCATGTTATTATGCAGATTGGTCTGACTCCTCCCACACCCCATTTCTTACACCTGCTGTGCAATCCATCCATCTCTCAGTTGTATAGCTGAGACCAGGGGCCTCGTAACATACCGCTGTAGCTTTAACATAGATAATTAAGAATACTACGGTCATGAAGTGGCCCTTTTTGGGTATAGCTAGTGGCTTCCCCTCTCTCACAAAATAACACCTATGTGAGAATGCTATTAATTGACTACAGCTCAGCATTCAACACAATATTACCCTCAAAGCTCATCACTAAGCTACAGAACCTTAGACTAAACACCTCTGCAACTGGATCCTGGACTCCCTGGCGGGCCACCCCCAGGTGGTGAGGGTATGTAGCAACACATCTGCCATGCTGATCCTCAACACTGGAGCTCCCCAGGGGTGCGTGCGCAGTCCCCTCCTGTAGTTCCTGTTCACCCACGACTGCATGGCCAGGCACGACGCCAAACACCATCATTAAGTTTGCTGACGACACAACAGTGGTAGGCCTGATCACCTACAAGACAGCCTATAGGGAGACCTGGCCGGATGGTGCCAGAATAACAACCTATCCCTCAACGTAACCAAGACTAAGGAGATGATTGTGGACTACAGGAAAAGGAGGACCGAGCACGCCCCCATTTTCATCAACGGGGCTGTAGTGGAGCAGGTTGAGCGCTTCAAATTCCTTGTTGTCCACATCAACAAAACTATAATGGTCTAAACACACCAAGACAGTCGTGAAGAGGGCACCCTCATGAAACAAAAAAAGATTTGGCAAGGGTCCAGAGATCCTCAAAAGGTTCTACAGCTAGAGCATTCTGACCGGTTGCATCAATGGCGGGTATGGCAATTGCTCGGCCTTCGACCGCAAGGCACTTCAGAGGTTAGTGCGTATGGCCCAGTACATTACTGGTAGTTTGCCCCCGGTGATGAGTTGTGCAGACCTCACTACCCTCTGGAGAGCCTTACTGTTGAGGGCGGAGCAGTTGCCGTACCAGGCGGTGATACAGCCCGCCAGGATGCTCTCGATTGTGCATCTGTAGAAGTTTGTGAGTGCTTTTGGTGACAAGCCAAATTTCTTCAGCCTCCTGAGGTTGAAGAGGCGCTGCTGCGCCTTCTTCACGATGCTGTCTGTGTGAGTGGACCAATTCAGTTTGTCTGTGATGTGTATGCCGAGGAACTTAAAACTAGCTACCCTCTCCACTACTGTTCCATCAATGTGGATAGGGGGGTGTTCCCTCTGCTGTTTCCTGAAGTCCACAATCATCTCCTTAGTTTTGTTGATGTTGAGTGTGAGGTTATTTTCCTGACACCACACTCCGAGGGCCCTCACCTCCTCCCTGTAGGCAGTCTCGTAGTTGTTGGTAATCAAGCCTACCACTGTTGTGTCGTCCGCAAACTTGATGATTGAGTTGGAGGCGTGCGTCACCCACGACTGCATGGCCACGCACGCCTCCAACTCAATCATCAAGTTTGCGGACGACACAACAGTGGTAGGCTTGATTACCAACAACTACGAGACTGCCTACAGGGAGGAGGTGAGGGCCCTCGGAGTGTGGTGTCAGGAAAATAACCTCACACTCAACATCAACAAAACTAAGGAGATGATTGTGGCTTCCAGTTGAAGCTCGCATCCGCTACAAGACCATGGTGCTTGCCTACGGAGCTGTGAGGGGAACGGCACCTCAGTACCTCCAGGCTCTGATCAGGCCCTACACCCAAACAAGGGCACTGCGTTCATCCACCTCTGGCCTGCTCGCCTCCCTACCACTGAGGAAGTACAGCTCCCGCTCAGCCCAGTCAAAACTGTTAGCTGCGCTGGCCCCCCAATGGTGGAACAAACTCCCTCACGACGCCAGGACAGCGGAGTCAATCACCACCTTCCGGAGACACCCGAAACCCCACCTCTTTAAGGAATACCTAGGATAGGATAAGTTATCCCTCTCACCCCCCCCCCCTTTAAGATTTAGAGGCACTATTGTAAAGTGACTGTTCCACTCGATGTCATAAGGTGAATGCACCAATTTGTAAGTCGCTCTGGATAAGAGCGTCTGCTAAATGACTTAAATGTAAATGTAATGTAAATGGCTCAGAACGCACCCTTGTGGGGCCCCCGTGTTGAGGATCAGCGGGGAGGAGATGATACCTACCCTCACCACCTGGGGGCGGCCCGTCAGGAAGTCCAGTACCCAGTTGCACAGGGCGGGGTCGAGGCCCAGGGTCTCGAGCTTGATGACGAGCTTGGAGGGTACTATGGTGTTGAATGCCGAGCTGTAGTCGATGAACAGCATTCTCACATAGGTATTCCTCTTGTCCAGATGGGTTAGGGCAGTGTGCAGTGTGGTTGAGATTGCATCGTCTGTGGACCTATTTGGGCGGTAAGCAAATTGGAGTGGGTCTAGGGTGGAGGTGATATGGTCCTTGACTAGTCTCTCAAAGCACTTCATGATGACGGAAGTCGTTTAGCTCAGTTACCTTAGCTTTCTTGGGAACAGGAACAATGCTGGCCCTCTTGAAGCATGTGGGAACAGCAGACTGGTATAGGGATTGATTTAATATGTCCGTAAACACACCGGCCAGCTGGTCTGCGCATGCTCTGAGGGCGCGGCTGGGGATGCCGTCTGGGCCTGCAGCCTTGCGAGGGTTAACACATTTAAATGTCTTACTCACCTCGGCTGCAGTGAAGGAGAGACCGCATGTTTTCGTTGCAGGCCGTGTCAGTGGCACTGTATTGTCCTCAAAGCGGGCAAAAAAGTTATTTATTCTGCCTGGGAGCAAGACATCCTGGTCCGTGACTGGGCTGGGTTTCTTCTTGTAGTCCGCAATTGACTGTAGACCCTGCCACATGCCTCTTGTGTCTGAGCCGTTGAATTGAGATTCTACTTTGTCTCTGTACTGACGCTTAGCTTGTTTAATAGCCTTGCGGAGGGAATAGCTGCATTGTTTATATTCGGTCATGTTACCAGACACCTTGCCCTGATTAAAAGCAGTGGTTCGCGCTTTCAGTTTCACTCGAATGCTGCCATCAATCCACAGTTTCTGGTTAGGGATGTTATCGTTGATATGGGAACGACATCTTCAATGCACGTTCTAATGAACTCGCACACCGAATCAGCGTATTCGTCAATATTGTTATCTGACGCAATACGAAACATGTCCCAGTCCACGTGATGGAAGCAGTCTTGGAGTGTGGAGTCAGCTTGGTCGGACCAGCGTTGGACAGACCTCAGCGTGGGAGCCTCTTGTTTAAGTTTCTGTCTGTAGGCAGGGATCAACAAAATGGAGTCGTGGTCAGCTTTTCCGAAAGGGGGGCGGGGCAGGGCCTTATATGCGTCGCGGAAGTTAGGGTTAGTAACAATGATCCAAGGTTTTACCACCCCTGGTTGCGCAATCGATATGCTGATAAAATTTAGGGAGTCTTGTTTTCAGATTAGCTTTGTTAAAATACCCAGCTACAATGAATGCAGCCTCCGGATAAATGGTTTCCAGTTTGCAAAGAGTTAAATAAAGTTCGTTCAGAGCCATCGATGTGTCTGCTTGGGGGGGGGGTATATACGGCTGTGATTATAGTCTAAGATAATTCTCTTGGTAGATAATGCGGTCTACATTTGATTGTGAGGAATTCTAAAATCAGGTGAACAGAAGGATTTGAGTTCCTGTATGTTTCTTCATCACACCATGTCTCGTTAGTCATGAGGCATACGCCCCCGCCCCTCTTCTTACCAGAAATATGTTTGTTTCTGTCAGCGCGATGCGTGGAGAAATCCGTTGGCTGCACCGCCCCGGATAAAGTCTCTCCAGTGAGCCATGTTTCCGTGAAGCAAAGAACGTTACAGTCTCTGATGTCCCTCTGGAATGCTACCCTTGCTCGGATTTCATCAACCTTGTTGTCAAGAGACTGGACATTGGCAAGAAGAATGCTAGGGAGTGGTGCACGGTGTGCCCGTCTCCGGAGTCTGATCAGAAGACCGCCTCGTTTCCCTCTTTTTCGGAGTCGTTTTTTGGGGTCGCTGCATGGAATCAATTCCGTTGACCTGTTTGTAAGGCAGAACACAGGATCCGCATTGCGGAAAACATATTCTTGGTCGTACTGATGGTGAGTTGACGCTGATCTTATATTCAGTAGTTCTTCTCGACTGTATGTAATGAAACCTAAGATGACCTGGGGTACTAATGTAAGAAATAACACGTAAAAAAAAAAAACTGCATAGTTTCCTAGGAACGCGAAGCGAGGCGGCCATCTCTGTCGGCGCCGGAAGTAGAGCTAGAAATGAGGTCAACCTGAGACGGGAATACCGACAAAACATCTTTCTATGAGAATATTTCTGAATGGTACAGTGAAGTATCCATTATAACCACAAAATATTTCAGGGAAACAGAGAGGAGACAGAGAGAGAGAGAGAGAGACACTGATGAACTCCAGACTGGATTCCACCAGAGAAGATCACACCTGGGTGTAAATATACAAATCGATTATTCCCGAATGAGTGAGCGTCTATATGCAAAGGATTAGCATTTCAATTCATATAATCAACTGTGTGTAGTGATCCCTTTGTCCACACCCACTCCCCTTTGTCCACACCCACTCCCCTTTGTCCACACCCACTCCCCTTTGTCCACACCCACTCCCCTTTGTCCACACCCACTCCCCTTTGTCCACACCCACTCCCCTTTGTCCACACCCACTCCCCTTTGTCCACACCCACTCCCCTTTGTCCACACCCCTTTGTCCACACCCCTTTGTCCACACCCACTCCCCTTTGTCCACACCCACTCCCCTTTGTCCACACCCACTCCCCTTTGTCCACACCCACTCCCCTTTGTCCACCAAACTGTCATATCGGTTTAGCCCACTAGGGAACCTCCCCTATCATTTCGTTGTAACCATACTACGTACATACATCTACTGTTTGTCTATGCATTTCTGTGATGAAAAACACAACACTACTCATGGAAAAGGAACCAGGCCTTGAAGCCTTGTGTTCATCAGATCCTCAATGTATTTCTTAATGAAATAAAGTCTCCATTAATAACGTCTCCAAATGGAGCGGCTTGGTTGGTAGTAGTTATTATCCAGACTGAGCTACAGAGCAGCTATATGTGTACACATTCATTACATCACTACATACTGCCATACTACTGGAAGAAACTGCAAGGCTGATCGCATTCTGATTCAGGCCAGCGGGAACTGGACCAAACACTGCCTTATTCTGTCTGAACGACAGGCCTTTGCAGTGACAGCCAGTGAGTATGTCATTGGTCAGATAGGTCTAAGGCCCAATACCTAAGCACAACACTCCCCTCCGGTGGTAAGCTCCCCATCAGCCTAATAGACCTCACGTGTTTGCCATCCCGCCATAAGAGGCAGGACAGGCAGACCTTCTTTCCCAAAATACCTCACCTTATAAATCTGCAGGACCCAACCACTCAAGTTCTGATTCAGTCAAACAGGAGGGTTGTTTTTGCATTTCCTGATGAGAAGTGTGAGACACATTAATGTGACGTTACACAGGTTTGACAAACCAAACCAGAACACAACCGATCCCAGCCAGGGGCCCATTACTTATCAGCATCTAATGGCCTCCGACAGTGAGAGAGAGTAGAGGTTGTGCGTGTGTGTGTGGCAGAGGGTAATAAGATAAACAGTGAAAAGGAAATCAAACCCAGTGCCAGCGGCTGTGGTGTCAACTACTTCCCCTTACCTACTCAGACATTAAAACATATGCTAGACAGACTACAGCTTTCTGCCACAGGCTCAGCCGCAGGTAAGCAGCCACTCTACCTCCACTACACAGGTAAGCAGCCGCTCTACCTCCACAGTTGCGTCCCAATAATCTCTCCTTCCTCCCGAAGTGTGCACTCGTTCACTACTCCCCACACATGGAAAAGCATGGTGTAGGCATCAGCTAGCCTACAGGAAGTTTCCAGATACCAGTCATTTCCTTTAAAATCAAATGAAAGGAAGTGAACAAGTCAACTCTGCGGGTGAAAGGAGAGATTGGGATGCAGCCAACCTCTGGCCAAATACCCGTTGAGCGATGGATCCTGACCAAAGGCCTTGTTTGCAATATGCCTAGTAATCAAATCATATGTTTGTAATCAAAAATGATTGATACAGTGTTTAATCATGAACAAATAATTACATTCATAATTAACAGGCATTACTAAGGCTGTTAGTAACGATACAAATATGAACGATACAAATATGTAGGCCTAAATACTGTATATTCAAGCTCCATGTGTAATATCAGTGAATTGACAAGTTTAGGCCTCTGCCACAGTAAAAAAGTGGAAATCCGATCCAATCTCTGAGAAGCATGGCGTCTATACACGTGTGTATCCTAACCCATTAGTTATGTTCACTTCAGTGAACCATGCAAATAGGGGAGCCTAGATAAGCTTCAAAGTAGGTCCGCTTTTGTCAGACATTGTGTTGTTTACCTGTGCTGTCTTGGTGGTACAATTGAACGGTTCCATCTCTCAGAATCCGTACATCGCCAGGTCCTTCGATCCTTCTCGGTAAATCCCAAACTGAAGCGCTGGAGGTCTTGGAATTAATCCTCCGGTGTTTCTGAACCAACGTTCTGCAACATTGGTAACAAACAGCCCATCCCTGCTCTTCATTGATCGGCTGGCTGTACAACGATAAGATTTCCTCCAAGGAAAACTCCTCTGCTCCATCGTCGATATCCATGTTCACGGCACCGGCGTTCAGATACTGATTAACGCCGAAATCTTGGAGAAGCGTTGGTCCCCGGCCGTTTATCCACCTTCACACCATTATTATAGCCACGTAAATAATGGCAGTCTTCGACAGAAAATAAATATGTATTTAGGCGTACGAAACAGGTATCGCTACAGAACGAAATAAACGTCGAACCGCGTTGTGATGTCCGTATTCCTCAACTGTCTCGTCCACTGAGTCCACGTACAGCAATGTATTATAGCCGCCAGTAGAGAGGAAGAGGAGAAGCGAGAGGATAAACTCTGCCCAAAATCTGTCCGCGTGAGATAAGCCTTTTTTTGTATGGAGTGCTATTATAGTGTATCGAATTACATTAGGCTTATTTTATTGAATATACGTTTCGTAATGTTTAGCTTTTTACAAATGTACTGATATAAGTGGAGACGTGTCATTCCGGCAACTTTGAGAAAAACGACTTACCTGTTGTTCACACACATATCTGCCCACTCATTGGCTAGAATGGTCCCACCTGATCTTACTTTTCTTCACCCATTGAGGACATGCATTTCCATTGTTAGGGCGGTCACTCGGGTATCTTGTCAATATAATAAACCATCTTTACCGCCAATCATATGGTGCGTTTGTAAATTCAGTCTGGAGTGCCAGAGTGTGATCTGGGAAGTTCATAAATTCAGAGCCTTGTCAGTTTATAAATTCAGAGCCTTGTCAGTTTATAAATTCAGAGCCTTGTCAGTTTATAAATTCAGAGCCTTGTCAGTTTATAAATTCAGAGCCTTGTCAGTTTATAAATTCAGAGCCTTGTCAGTTTATAAATTCAGAGCCTTGTCAGTTTATAAATTCAGAGCCTTGTCAGTTTATAAATTCAGAGCCTTGTCAGTTTATAAATTCAGTGCGTTCTCGCTCTCGGGGTGTTCAGAGAGCGCACTGGTTGATCAGAGCGTTCTGAGATGACATGAGTCAGGTCGGAGACTGGAGACTTGAGCCAACTCCTCGTGCTTACTGTGGGGAGTGTGTTACTGGTCAGGTGGAGAGCACGGTGTCTCCAGTGTGCTATTTTAGCCCGGTGTGCTCTAATCTAGCTCCTCGCATTTGCCGGGCTAGAATGGGCATCCAGCCAGGACGTATTGATCCAGCTCTATGTTCTCGTCTCCACGGTCCAGTGTATCCTGTGCCTCCTCTCCGCACTCACCCTGAGGTGCTCGTCTCCAGCCCGGTACCACCAGTTCCGGCACCATGCATCAGGCCTCCAGTGCGCCTCCAGGGTCCAGTACGCCCTGTTCCTGCTCCTCGACACTTGCCTTGAGGTGCGTGTCTCCAGCCCGGAGTGGTCAGACTGGTGGCACCGTAGGTCCCAGAGTGGTCAGACTGGTGGCACCATAGGTCCCAGAGTGGTCAGACTGGTGGCAGGTCCCAGAGTGGTCAGACTGGTGGCAGGTCCCAGAGTGGTCAGACTGGTGGCCCCATAGGTCCCAGAGTGGTCAGACTGGTGGCACCATCATAGGTCCCAGAGTGGTCAGACTGGTAGCAACATCATAGGTCCCAGAGACTAGATCAGGAGGGGCATTTCCTCTACCCAGAAACAGAGACAACTGATAGACAATAGAACACAGGGCTGTACTTGATTTACGTATGTTTTCATCATGCAGGCCACTGTAGGCCTTATAAAAACACATCTGTCATCACTAGAAGGTTTTTAATGATTCATTCCAATTTGGATTGGAAACGTATAGGCAGCCTAGCCAGCCCAATTTTTTTTTAAATATTAACCAAATTTGACACACAAATGAACTATAAATACATAACGTTACTAATTAGTTACCCTGGACCAAATGGAGAGCACACATAGGCTGTATGCAGCTGCTCTCATTAGTGGCCTACAGTTGATCAGACTGAAAAAGGGTCTCGTTTTCATCCCATACAGGAGGTCAGATCTCTAATGTTTAGGTGAAGCATTTCTGGATTATGTTTTTACTTGTGTCTGTCCTGTGTGTTATCATCTTTACTAAATTACGCATCGACCTCATCTCTTTTATGTAACTTTTAAATGGATGATGCGATGGAAGCTATCGAATCATTCTGAATTGATTTTAGACATCCCAGAAAAGACAGTAGAAAGCTTCAGGAAGCATCGTAACGTGAGCGCTGCAAGCTCCTTGTAGTTGCCCTTGTTAGTGGAACTTTCACTCTCGTCAAGTCCTCTAAAATCCAGTTGTTTCAGGCCCAAAATGAATGGTGTTGATAAGCCGCTTGGGTTTATCCCTGGTTCTTCTTACATTGTTTGAATACGTAGACCTTTGTTATCTTTTGGCCTGGTTCTTCTTACATTGTTTGAATTTATTCCCTGTTTGAGACCTTTGTCATGATCTGATGTGGGCATTTATTCCCTGTTTGATCGACGCGGCTTTTGGCCTGAAGCTTGAATCTGATGTGGGCATTTATTCCCTGTTTGATCGACGCGGCTTTTGGCCTGAAGCTTGAATCTGATGTGGGCATTTATTCCCTGTTTGATCGACGCGGCTTTTGGCCTGAAGCTTGAATCTGATGTGGGCATTTATTCCCTGTTTGATCGACGCGGCTTTTGGCCTGAAGCTTGAATCTGATGTGGGCATTTATTCCCTGTTTGATGCTTTTGGCCGAATCTTTAGCTGTTTGAACGATCCATGATGTGGGCATTTATTCCCTGTTTGATCGACGCGGCTTTTGGCCTGTACCTTGAATCCATTTATTCCCTGTTTGATCCCTTTTGGCCTGAAGCTTGAATCTGATGTGGGCATTTATTCCCTGTTTGATCGACGCGGCTTTTGGCCTGAAGCTTGAATCTGATGTGGGCATTTATTCCCTGTTTGTGTTTTGCCGTTTAGCTGAACGATCCATGTTCTTCAGGTCACTGTACCCCCCCACCCCTTTAGCCAATTCCAAAAAGCAGGCAAGGCCAGCAATAAACGCGACTTGATGAAAGGCTCCCTGTTAACCAGCTATACTTTTCATACCAATTGGTATTGAATGCTGTTATGGGATTTTTATGAATAATGACTAAATTATGTATACATTTAACTTAGAACTAAAACTAAACAGAATTACTACTCTGTTACTGTATGAATCTTTATTATAATCATAATACTGAATATAATGTGTAGTTTTAGTCAAGAATTAGAACAAGGACTTTCTGTTCCTTGTTAGAAACAAATGGAGCTAACGTCAGACCGGCTGGAATACTGTGTTCCTTACAGGACATTCTGTCTCTACCCAGGGAGAGGAGAGACCTTGGGCTATACTGTGTTCCTTACAGGACATTCTGTCTCTACCCAGGGAGGGGAGAGACCTTGGGCTATACTGTGTTCCTTACAGGACATTCTGTCTCTACCCAGGGAGGGGAGAGACCTTGGGCTATACTGTGTTCCTTACAGGACATTCTGTCTCTACCCAGGGAGGGGAGAGACCTTGGGCTTGTGGTAGATTGTCTACCACCTGTTAAACAATGTGAGAAGGCTTGTGAACTATATTGCCATTGTATCGGAGAGGAGGAGAGACATTTATGATGAAATGTGAGATATATAAACTAATGTACATGGTATTATGAGCAGCACTCTCGAGAATAAATGCTATTGGCTAATCTTGGTAGACTGGTCTCTGTCCGTTTTATGCAAATAAGGATCTTACGAATTCATAGAATCAGACAGAGTGATTTAAATTTAATTTGTTAATGAACACATATTGGAATTGTTATAGGAATTCTTATATTCCTTTAACAAATGCCCTCTCCTTTTCATCCATCTTCATGAAACTGATCTCAGGCAGAAGTCGACCCTCGGTTTTAATTCGCACATTTTCCTTGTACCCCAGAGAATGAAAGGGGTCTTCAACAAAATGTCAACAAATTTTGCGGTAGTGTTGGCGGCGCATGTGCCGAATACAACAACCTTACTGTGAAATGCTTACTTACAAGCCCTTAACCAATGCAGTTCAAGAAATAGAGTTAAATTGTCCTCCCGAATGGCGCAGAGATACTGGGTTGGAGCCCGGGCTCTGTTGCAGCTGGCTGCGACCGAGAAACCCATTTAGGGGAAGGTACGTCCTTGTCCCATCCTGCACTAACGACTCCTGTGGGGGACCGGGCGCAGTGCACGATGACACAGTCGCCGGGTGTACGGTGTTTCCTCCGACACATTGGTGCGGCTGGCCTCCAGGGTTAAGTGGACATTGTGTCAAGAAGCAGTGTGACTTGGTTGGGTTGTGCTTTGGAGGACGCACGGCTCTCGACCTTCGCCTCTCCCGAGTCCGTACGGGAGTTGACAGTAATTACTACCAATTGGAAACCAGGAAATTGGGAGAAAAACAGGTAAAAAGAAAGAAAGAAAGAGTTGAAGAAAGACTAAATAAAATAAAGTATAAAATAAAAAGTAACAATAAAATAACAAGACTATATACAGGGGATACAGGTTAGGATTGAGGCTATATCCAAGGAGTACCGAGTCAGTGTGTTGGGGGTACAGGTTAGTATTGAGGCTATATACAGGGGTACAAATTAGTAACGAGGCTATGTACAGGGGGTACCGAGTCAGTGTGCAGGGGTACAGGTTAGTATTGAGGCTATATACAGGGGTACAAATTAGTAACGAGGCTATATACAGAGGGTACCGAGTCAGTGTGCAGGGGTACAGGTTAGTAACGAGGCTATATACAGGGGGTACCGAGTCAGTGTGCAGGGGTACAGGTTAGTAACGAGGCTATATACAAGGTAATTTGAACATGTAGGTATGGGTAAAGTAACTATGCATAGATAATAAACAACGAGCAGCAGCAGTGTAAAAACAAAGGGGGGGCACAACAACACCTTTTCCCCCTCAAGAGACTGAAAAGATTTGGCAATGGTCCCCAGATCCTCAAAAGGTTCTACAGCTGCACCATCGAGAGCATCTGGACTGGTTGCATCGCCGCCTGGTATGGCAACTGCTCGGCATCTGACGAAAAGGCGGCAGGGTAGCCTAGTGGTTAGAGCGTTGGGCTAGTAACCGAAAGGTTGCAAGTTCAAATTTGTAGTTCTGCCCCTGAACAAGGCAGTTACGGTTCCCAGGCCATCATTGAAAATAAGAATTTCTTCCTTAACTGACTTGCCTAGTTAAATGAAATGTTTGAAAAACAATTTAAAAGGCGCTACAGAGAGTAGTGCGTACGGCCCAGTACATCACTGGGGCCAAGCTTCCTGCCATCCAGGACCTATATAATAGGCTTGTCAGAGGAAGGCCCCAAATAGACCCAAGTCCTAGACGGTTCTCTCTGCTACCACACAGCCAGCGGTACCGGAGTGCCACGTCTTGGACCAACAGACTCCTTAACCCCCAAGCCATAAGACTGCTGAACAGTTCATCAAATGGCTACCCAGACTATTTGCATTGACCACCCTCTCTTTTACGCTGGTACTACTCTCTATTTATTATCTATGCATAATCACTTTAACAATTACCTCAACTAACCTGTACCCCCGCACATTGACTCTGCACCGGTACCACCTGTATAGAGCCTCATTACTAACCTGTACCCCCGCACATTGACTCTGTACCGGTACCCCCTGTATATAGCCTCCACATTGACTCTGTACCAGTACCCCCTGTATATAGCCTCCACATTGACTCTGTACCGGTACCCCCTGTATATAGCCTCCACATTGACTCTGTACCAGTACCCCCTGTATATAGCCTCCACATTGACTCTGTACTGGTACCCCCTGTATATATCCTCCACATTGACACCGGTACCCCCTGTATATAGCCTCCACATTGACTCTGTACCGGTACCCCCTGTATATAGCCTCCACATTGACTCTGTACCAGTACCCCCTGTATATAGCCTCCACATTGACTCTGTACCAATTTGTAAGTCGCTCTGGATAAGAGCGTCTGCTAAATGACTTAAATGTAATGTAAATGTACTGGTACCCCCTGTATATAGCCTCCACATTGACTCTGTACTGGTACCCCCTGTATATAGCCTCCACATTGACTCTGTACCGTAATACCCTGTATATAGCCCCCACATTGACTCTGTACTGATACCCCCTGTATATAGCCTCCACATTGACTCTGTACCGGTACGCCCTGTATATAGCCTCCACATTGACTCTGTACCGTAATACCCTGTATATAGCCTCCACACTGATTCTGTACCAGTACCCCCTGTATATAGCCTCCACATTGACTCTGTACCGGTACCCCCTGTATATAGCCTCCACATTGACTCTGTACCGGTACCCCCTGTATATTGCCTCCACATTGACTCTGCACCGGTACCCCCAGTATATAGCCTCCACATTGACTCTGCACCGGTACCACCTGTATATAGCCTCCACATTGACTCTGCACCGGTACCACCTGTATATAGCCTCATTACTAACCTGTACCCCCGCACATTGACTCTGTACCAGTTCCCCCTGTATATAGCCTCCACATTGACTCTGCACCGGTACCTCCTGTATATAGCCTCCACATTGACTATGTGACAAATAACATTTTATTTGATTTTAAATCTGGAAATGCACAGCACACTCTGGGTCAGCAGACAACAAAAAAAGACAACCTCTGGATGCTTTGACCAAATTTACAAAAACCCAACTCCTTCTTCATCAGCCTGATACCACAGAGAGGATCAACTCCTTCTTCACCCAGTCTGATACCACAGAGAGGATCAACTCCTTCTTCACCCAGTCTGATACCACAGAGAGGATCAACTCCTTCACCAGCCTGATACCACAGAGAGGATCAACTCCTTCTTCACCCAGTCTGATACCACAGAGAGGATCAACTCCTTCTTCACCCAATCTGATACCACAGAGAGGATCAACTCCTTCTTCACCCAGTCTGATACCACAGAGAGGATCAACTCCTTCACCCAGCCGGATACCACAGAGAGGATCAACTCCTTCTTCACCCAGTCTGATACCACAGAGAGGATCAACTCCTTCACCAGTCTGATACCACAGAGAGGATCAACTCCTTCTTCACCCAGTCTGATACCACAGAGAGGATCAACTCCTTCTTCACCCAGTCTGATACCACAGAGAGGATCAACTCCTTCTTCATCAGCCTGATACCACAGAGAGGATCAACTCCTTCTTCACCCAGTCTGATACCACAGAGAGGATCAACTCCTTCTTCACCCAGTCTGATACCACAGAGAGGATCAACTCCTTCTTCATCAGCCTGATACCACAGAGAGGATCAACTCCTTCTTCACCCAGTCTGATACCACAGAGAGGATCAACTCCTTCTTCACCCAGTCTGATACCACAGAGAGGATCAACTCCTTCTTCATCAGTCTGATACCACAGAGAGGATCAACTCCTTCTTCACCCAGTCTGATACCACAGAGAGGATCAACTCCTTCTTCACCCAGTCTGATACCACAGAGAGGATCAACTCCTTCTTCATCAGTCTGATACCACAGAGAGGATCAACTCCTTCTTCACCCAGTCTGATACCACAGAGAGGATCAACTCCTTCACCAGTCTGATACCACAGAGAGGATCAACTCCTTCACCAGTCTGATACCACAGAGAGGATCAACTCCTTCTTCACCCAGTCTGATACCACAGAGAGGATCAACTCCTTCACCAGTCTGATACCACAGAGAGGATCAACTCCTTCTTCACCCAGTCTGATACCACAGAGAGGATCAACTCCTTCTTCACCCAGTCTGATACCACAGAGAGGATCAACTCCTTCTTCATCAGCCTGATACCACAGAGAGGATCAACTCCTTCTTCACCCAGTCTGATACCACAGAGAGGATCAACTCCTTCTTCACCCAGTCTGATACCACAGAGAGGATCAACTCCTTCTTCATCAGCCTGATACCACAGAGAGGATCAACTCCTTCTTCACCCAGTCTGATACCACAGAGAGGATCAACTCCTTCACCAGTCTGATACCACAGAGAGGATCAACTCCTTCTTCACCCAGTCTGATACCACAGAGAGGATCAACTCCTTCTTCACCCAGTCTGATACCACAGAGAGGATCAACTCCTTCTTCATCAGCCTGATACCACAGAGAGGATCAACTCCTTCTTCACCCAGTCTGATACCACAGAGAGGATCAACTCCTTCTTCACCCAGTCTGATACCACAGAGAGGATCAACTCCTTCTTCATCAGCCTGATACCACAGAGAGGATCAACTCCTTCTTCACCCAGTCTGATACCACAGAGAGGATCAACTCCTTCTTCACCCAGTCTGATACCACAGAGAGGATCAACTCCTTCTTCATCAGTCTGATACCACAGAGAGGATCAACTCCTTCTTCACCCAGTCTGATACCACAGAGAGGATCAACTCCTTCTTCACCCAGTCTGATACCACAGAGAGGATCAACTCCTTCACCCAGCCGGATACCACAGAGAGGATCAACTCCTTCTTCACCCAGTCTGATACCACAGAGAGGATCAACTCCTTCACCAGTCTGATACCACAGAGAGGATCAACTCCTTCTTCACCCAGTCTGATACCACAGAGAGGATCAACTCCTTCTTCACCCAGTCTGATACCACAGAGAGGATCAACTCCTTCTTCATCAGCCTGATACCACAGAGAGGATCAACTCCTTCTTCACCCAGTCTGATACCACAGAGAGGATCAACTCCTTCTTCACCCAGTCTGATACCACAGAGAGGATCAACTCCTTCTTCATCAGCCTGATACCACAGAGAGGATCAACTCCTTCTTCACCCAGTCTGATACCACAGAGAGGATCAACTCCTTCTTCACCCAGTCTGATACCACAGAGAGGATCAACTCCTTCACCCAGCCGGATACCACAGAGAGGATCAACTCCTTCTTCACCCAGTCTGATACCACAGAGAGGATCAACTCCTTCACCAGTCTGATACCACAGAGAGGATCAACTCCTTCTTCACCCAGTCTGATACCACAGAGAGGATCAACTCCTTCTTCACCCAGTCTGATACCACAGAAAGGATCAACTCCTTCTTCATCAGCCTGATACCACAGAGAGGATCAACTCCTTCTTCACCCAGTCTGATACCACAGAGAGGATCAACTCCTTCTTCACCCAGTCTGATACCACAGAGAGGATCAACTCCTTCTTCATCAGCCTGATACCACAGAGAGGATCAACTCCTTCTTCACCCAGTCTGATACCACAGAGAGGATCAACTCCTTCTTCACCCAGTCTGATACCACAGAGAGGATCAACTCCTTCACCCAGCCGGATACCACAGAGAGGATCAACTCCTTCTTCACCCAGTCTGATACCACAGAGAGGATCAACTCCTTCACCAGTCTGATACCACAGAGAGGATCAACTCCTTCTTCACCCAGTCTGATACCACAGAGAGGATCAACTCCTTCTTCACCCAGTCTGATACCACAGAGAGGATCAACTCCTTCTTCATCAGCCTGATACCACAGAGAGGATCAACTCCTTCTTCACCCAGTCTGATACCACAGAGAGGATCAACTCCTTCTTCACCCAGTCTGATACCACAGAGAGGATCAACTCCTTCTTCATCAGCCTGATACCACAGAGAGGATCAACTCCTTCTTCACCCAGTCTGATACCACAGAGAGGATCAACTCCTTCTTCACCCAGTCTGATACCACAGAGAGGATCAACTCCTTCTTCATCAGTCTGATACCACAGAGAGGATCAACTCCTTCTTCACCCAGTCTGATACCACAGAGAGGATCAACTCCTTCACCAGCCTGATACCACAGAGAGGATCAACTCCTTCACCCAGCCAGATACCACAGAGAGGATCAACTCCTTCTTCACCCAGTCTGATACCACAGAGAGGATCAACTCCTTCACCAGTCTGATACCACAGAGAGGATCAACTCCTTCTTCACCCAGTCTGATACCACAGAGAGGATCAACTCCTTCTTCACCCAGTCTGATACCACAGAGAGGATCAACTCCTTCTTCATCAGCCTGATACCACAGAGAGGATCAACTCCTTCTTCACCCAGTCTGATACCACAGAGAGGATCAACTCCTTCTTCACCCAGTCTGATACCACAGAGAGGATCAACTCCTTCTTCATCAGCCTGATACCACAGAGAGGATCAACTCCTTCTTCACCCAGTCTGATACCACAGAGAGGATCAACTCCTTCTTCACCCAGTCTGATACCACAGAGAGGATCAACTCCTTCTTCATCAGTCTGATACCACAGAGAGGATCAACTCCTTCTTCACCCAGTCTGATACCACAGAGAGGATCAACTCCTTCTTCACCCAGTCTGATACCACAGAGAGGATCAACTCCTTCTTCACCCAGTCTGATACCACAGAGAGGATCAACTCCTTCTTCACCCAGTCTGATACCACAGAGAGGATCAACTCCTTCTTCACCCAGTCTGATACCACAGAGAGGATCAACTCCTTCTTCACCCAGTCTGATACCACAGAGAGGATCAACTCCTTCTTCACCCAGTCTGATACCACAGAGAGGATCAACTCCTTCTTCATCAGTCTGATACCACAGAGAGGATCAACTCCTTCTTCATCAGTCTGATACCACAGAGATGATCAACTCCTTCACCCAGTCTGATACCACAGAGAGGATCAGCCAGAAGAACATGGATCCACTTTCTACAAGAATCGTACTCTCATTGGGCCAGAGTCATCTCAGGCATTTTCCTGATCATTGGGGTGAGTCTGGCTCACCTCACCATGCAGGTTTTCCCTCCTCACTATTGTCAGGATCAAGTTTCCTCTCCATCGACTGCTCAGGGTCTTCAGAAACATAACATGTATTTTTCTTCCCTGTACTTGACCCAAAAGGAGAAAGTACTAGTCTTGGGTTTGGGTTTACGCTTGCGCCCCTCTTCCCGCCTTGCTTCTTCTCATCATCCGCCCTCTTCCTTGTCCAGTCCTCCGACATGACTTCCATCTCCGTGGAAACTCAGTCTCGAGCAACCAACTAACCCTACACCCATTAAAACCTCCCCACTATACCACCTAACCCTACACCCATTAAAACCTCACTGCTATACCAACTAACCCATTAAAACCTCACTGCAATACCAACTAACCCATTAAAACCTCACTGCTATACCAACTAACCCATTAAAACCTCACTGCTATACCAACTAACCCATTAAAACCTCACTGCTATACCAACTAACCCTACACCCATTAACACCTCACTGCTATACCAACTAACCCTACACCCATTAAAACCTCACTGCTATACCAACTAACCCTACACCCATTAACACCTCACTGCTATACCAACTAACCCTACACCCATTAAAACCTCACTGCAATACCAACTAACCCATTAAAACCTCACTGCTATACCAACTAACCCATTAAAACCTCACTGCTATACCAACTAACCCATTAAAACCACACCACTATACCAACTAACCCTACACCCATTAACACCTCACTGCTATACCAACTAACCCTACACCACTATACCAACTAACCCTACACCCATTAAAACCTCCCCACTATACCAACTAACCCTACAACCATTAAAACCTCACTGCTATACCAACTAACCCATTAAAACCTCACTGCTATACCAACTAACCCATTAAAACCTTACTGCTATACCAACTAACCCATTAACCCCTCCCACTATACCAACTAACCCTACACCCATTAAAACCTCACTGCAATACCAACTAACCCATTAAAACCTCACTGCTATACCAACTAACCCATTAAAACCTCACTGCTATACCAACTAACCCATTAAAACCACACCACTATACCAACTAACCCTACACCCATTAACACCTCACTGCTATACCAACTAACCCTACACCCATTAAAACCTCCCCACTATACCAACTAACCCTACAACCATTAAAACCTCACTGCTATACCAACTAACCCTACACCCATTAACACCTCACTGCTATACCAACTAACCCATTAAAACCTCACTGCTATACCAACTAACCCTACACCCATTAACACCTCACTGCTATACCAACTAACCCTACACCCATTAACACCTCACTGCTATACCAACTAACCCATTAAAACCTCACTGCTATACCAACTAACCCTACACCCATTAAAACCTCACTGCTATACCAACTAACCCATTAAAACCTCACTGCTATACCAACTAACCCATTAACACCTCACTGCTATACCAACTAACCCTACACCCATTAAAACCTCACTGCTATACCAACTAACCCTACACCCATTAACACCTCACTGCTATACCAACTAACCCTACACCCATTAAAACCTCACTGCTATACCAACTAACCCATTAAAACCTCACTGCTATACCAACTAACCCATTAACACCTCCCCACTATACCAACTAACCCTACACCCATTAACACCTCACTGCTATACCAACTAACCCTACACCACTATACAAACTAACCCTACACCCATTAAAACCTCACTGCTATACCAACTAACCCTATACCCATTAACACCTCACTGCTATACCAACTAACCCTACACCCATTAAAACCTCACTGCTATACCAACTAACCCTACACCCATTAACTCCTCACTGCTGTACCAACTAACCCTACACCCATTAACACCTCACTGCTATACCAACTAACCCTACACCCATTAACACCTCACTGCTATACCAACTAACCCTACACCCATTAACACCTCACTGCTATACCAACTAACCCTACACCCATTAACACCTCACTGCTATACCAACTAACCCTACACCCATTAAAACCTCACTGCTATACCAACTAACCCATTAAAACCTCACTGCTATACCAACTAACCCTACACCTATTCAAATCTCACCACTATTCCTCTACTTGACCCGATCTGATCCTACACCAGGCCGACATCTTCTCGTTCAAAACACCTTGTAACTCTTCTGCAGTCCAATCTCGTAACCCCAGTACTTTTCATCAGCTGCCAACACATCTATTCTCTGTGATTCCATTACAGTTGATAACCATGGCTATGAACGCTAAGGAGCTAACCTTACTGAAACGCATGTTATTCCTATCACTCTCTATGAACGCTAAGGAGCTAACCTTACTGAAACGCTTGTAATTCCTATCACTCTCTATGAACGCTAAGTAGCTAACCTTACTGAAACACGTTATTCCTATCCCTCTCTATGAACGCTAAGGAGCTAACCTTACTGAAACACGTTATTCCTATCCCTCTCTATGAACGCTAAGGAGCTAACCTTACTGAAACACGTTATTCCTATCACTCTCTATTGTTCTCGGCCTACTTCCACAGATCGTCTCAAATCCCTCACCCTGGACCCATCTTCCTCGTTCTGTCTTCTTTGCCTCAGTTTAAGACACCTTCTGCACTACTCAGATCTTGGCAACCTCAACCTGCCTTTCTCTCTCCGGACCGGATAAGAACTTGTACATATGAACAGTAGCAGATGTGCAGAGGCATTTTGTTTTGGTCAGTCACAGCTCTTATTACTGACCTCTTGGGAAAGGGAGACGCTACGACATGGGGCATTGACATGGGGCATTGACATGGGGCATTGACATGGGGCATTAACATGGGGCATTGACATGGGGCATTGACATGGGGCATTGACATGGGGCATTGACATGGGACATTGACATGGGGCATTAACATGGGGCATTGACATGGGGCATTAACATGGGGCATTGACATGGGGCATTAACATGGGTCATTAACATGGGAAATACACATGGGGCTTTGACATGGGGCATTGACATGGGGCATTGACATGGGGCATTGACATGGGGCATTAACATGGGGCATTGACATGGGGCATTGACATGGGGCATTAACATGGGTCATTAACATGGGGCATTGACATGGGGCATTAACATGGGGCTTTAACATGGGGCATTGACATGGGGCATTAACATGGGGCATTAACATGGGGCATTGACATGGGGCTTTAACATGGGGCATTGACATGGGGCATTAACATGGGGCATTAACATTGGGCATTGACATGGGGCTTTAACATGGGGCATTAACATGGGGCATTAACATGGGGCATTAACATGGGGCATTGACATGGGGCTTTAACATGGGGCATTAACATGGGGCATTAACATGGGGCTTTAACATGGGGCATTAACATGGGGCATTAACATGGGGCATTGACATGGGGCTTTAACATGGGGCATTAACATGGGGCATTAACATGGGGCATTAACATGGGGCATTAACATGGGGCATTGACATGGGGCATTGACATGGGGCATTAACATGGGGCATTAACATGGGGCATTGACATGGGGCATTAACATGGGGCATTAACATGGGGCATTAACATGGGGCATTAACATGGGGCATTAACATGGGGCATTAACATGGGGCATTAACATGGAGCATTAACATGGGGCATTAACATGGGGCATTGTACACACAGCAGAGGAATATCCATTCTTTCGAATATATCAGAATATGAACCAAATACAGTCTATGATGATAACAACTGAACTTATATGAATGTGATTCTTTCAAAGAAGGGGGAAAAGTATGATGCCCATTTCAAGTATTATTGTAACGGGGCCAGCGGACCTGTACCAATGACTTCTGGGGCATGTTCTGAACCATCCATGGTAAACCCATCCCACGCCTCCAGAGGGCACAAGAGCACATCAACTAGAGTATAGGGACACAGTATGCACTCTGTTCTCTTCTAGCCCAGTTGAAGTGAAGCATCCTTACCTCAAGTGACACTGTCACAAAAGTAGGATAACTCAAACCCATATTCCAAACTAATACAGTGTATCGTTGATGTGATCAGCGCAGCATAGCCTAGTGGTTAGAGCGTTGGACTAGTAACCGGAAGGTTGCGAGTTCAAACTCCCGAGCTGACAAGGTACAAATCTGTCGTTCTACCCCTGAACAGGCAGTTAACCCACTGTTCCCAGGCCGTCATTGAAAATAAGAATATGTTCTTAACTGACTTGCCTGGTTAAATAAAGGTTAAAAAAATAAAATAATAAAAAAATATTATAAATCATGGGTTATTGTCTTACAGAAACATGTACAACTGACCTGAGCCCTAGGACCATGTCCCAGGACTACCTGACATGATGACTCCTTGTTGTCCCCAGTCCACCTGGCCATGCTGCTGCTCCAGTTTCAACTGTTCTGCCTTACTATTATTCGACCATGCTTGTCATTTATGAACATTTGAATAGGGTGCAGGCCAGGCAGCAGGCTGTTAGCCAGCCTGCCAGCATAGTGGAGTCTGCCACTAGCACAGTCAGTGTAGTCAGCTCAGCTATCACCATTGAGACCGTGTCTGTGCCTCGACCTAGGTTGGGCAAAACTAAACATGGCGGTGTTCGCCTTAGCAATCTCACTAGGATAAAGACCACCTCCATTCCAGTCATTACTGAAAGAGATCATGATACCTCACATCTCAAAATAGGGCTACTTAATGTTAGATCCCTTACTTCAAAGGCAATTATAGTCAATGAACTAATCACTGATCATAATCTTGATGTGATTGGCCTGACTGAAACATGGCTTAAGCCTGATGAATTTACTGTGTTAAATGAGGCCTCACCTCCTGGCTACACTAGTGACCATATCCCCCGTGCATCCCGCAAAGGCGGAGGTGTTGCTAACATTTACGATAGCAAATTTCAATTTACAAAAAAAAAAATGACGTTTTCGTCTTTTGAGCTTCTAGTCATGAAATCTATGCAGCCTACTCAATCACTTTTTATAGCTACTGTTTACAGGCCTCATGGGCCATATACAGCGTTCCTCATTGAGTTCCCTGAATTCCTATCGGACCTTGTAGTCATAGCAGATAATATTCTAATCTTTGGTGACTTTAATATTCACATGGAAAAGTCCACAGACCCACTCCAAAAGGCTTTCGGAGCCATCATCGACTCAGTGGGTTTTGTCCAACATGTCTCTGGACCCACTCACTGTCACAGTCATACGCTGGACCTAGTTTTGTCCCATGGAATAAATGTTGTGGATCTTAATGTTTTTCCTCATAATCCTGGACTATCGGACCACCATTTTATTACGTTTGCAATTGCAACAAATAATCTGCTCAGACCCCAACCAAGGAACATCAAAAGTCGTGCTATAAATTCACAGACAACACAGAGATTCCTTGATGTCCTTCCAGATTCCCTCTGTCTACCCAAGGACGCCATAGGACAAAAATCAGTTAACCACCTAACTGAGGATCTCAATTCAACCTTGCGTGATACCCTAGATGCAGTTGCACCCCTAAAAACTAAAAACATTTCTCATAAGAAACTAGCTCCCTGGTACACAGAAAATACCCGAGCTCTGAAGCAGGCTTCCAGAAAATTGGAACGGAAATGGCGCCACACCAAACTGGAAGTCTTCCGACTAGCTTGGAAAGACGGTACCGTGCAGTACCGAAGAGCCCTTACTGCTGCTCGATCATCCTATTTTTCTAACTTAATTGAGGAAAATAAGAACAATCCGAAATTCCTTTTTGATACTGTCGCAAAGCTAACTAAAAAGCAGCATTCCCCAAGAGAGGATGACTCACTTTAGCAGTGATAAATTCATGAACTTCTTTGAGGAAAAGATTATGATTATTAGAAAGCAAATTACGGACTCCTCTTTAAACCTGCGTATTCCTCCAAACCTCAGTTGTTCTGAGTCTGCACAACTCTGCCAGGACCTAGGATCAAGAGAGACGCTCAAGTGTTTTAGTACTATATCTCTTGACACAATGATGAAAATAATCATGGCCTCTAAACCTTCAAGCTGCATACTGGACCCTATTCCAACTAAACTACTGAAAGAGCTGCTTCCTGTGCTTGGCCCTCCTATGTTGAACATAATAAACGGCTCTCTATCCACCGGATGTGTACCAAACTCACTAAAAGTGGCAGTAATAAAGCCTCTCTTGAAAAAGCCAAACCTTGACCCAAAAAATAAATAAAAAACTATCGGCCTATATCGAATCTTCCATTCCTCTCAAATATTTTAGAGAAGGCTGTTGTGCAGTAACTCACTGCCTTCCTGAAGACAAACAATGTATACGAAATGCTTCAGTCTGGTTTTAGACCCCGTCACAGCACTGAGACGGCACTTGTGAAGGTGGTAAATGACATTTTAATGGCATCGGACCGAGGCTCTGCATCTGTCCTCGTGCTTCTAGACCTTAGTGCTGCTTTTGATACCATCGATCACCACATTCTTTTGGAGAGATTGGAAACCCAAATTGGTCTACACGGACATGTTCTGGCCTGGTTTAGATCTTATCTGTCGGAAAGATATCAGTCTGTCTCTGTGAATGGTTTGTCCTCTGACAAATCAACTGTAAATGTCGGTGTTCCTCAAGGTTCCGTTTTAGGACCACTATTGTTTTCACTATATATTTTACCTCTTGGGGAAGTTATTCGAAAACATAATGTTAACTTTCACTGCTATGCGGATGACACACAGCTGTACATTTCAATGAAACATGGCGAAGCCCCAAATTGCCCTCGCTAGAAGCATGTGTTTCAGACATAAGGAAGTGGATGGCTGCAAACTTTCTACTATTAAACTCGGACAAAACAGAGATGCTTGTTCTAGGTCCCAAGAAACAAAGAGATCTTCTGTTAAATCTGACAATTAATCTTAATGGTTGTACAGTCGTCTCAAATAAAACTGTGAAGGACCTCGGCGTTACTCTGGACCCTGATCTCTCTTTTGAAGAACATATCAAGACCATTTCGAGGACAGCTTTTTTCCATCTACGTAACATTGCAAAAATCAGAAACTTTCTGTCCAAAAATTATGCAGAAAAATTTATCCATGCTTGTAATGAACTTCGTCTGTTGTTTGTAGAAAGTCAGACCGAAATGCAGCGTGTAGGTTACTCATGACTTTTAATGAAGCTAATACACGGTACATGAAATAACGAAGAAGAAAACAACAAACAAGTGAAACTAATTAAAGCCTATCTGGTGACTAACACTAAGACAGGTACAATCACCCACGAAATCAACGCGCACTCAGGCTGCCTAAATACGGTTCCCAATCCGAGACGACGAGAATCAGCTGACTCCAATTAGGAATCGCCTCAGGCAGCCAAGCCTAACTAGACACACCCCTACTAATACACACTCCTAATTAATACAAACCCCAATACGAAATACAACATAAACCCATGTCACACCCTGGCCTACCCAAACATATAACAAAAACACAAGATACAATGACCAAGGCGTGACAATGCTTTTGTTACTTCTAGGTTAGACTACTGCAATGCTCTACTTTCCGGCTACCCGGATAAAGCACTAAATGAACTTCAGTTAGTGCTAAATACGGCTGCTAGAATCCTGACTAGAACCAAAAAATTTGATCATATTACTCCAGTGCTAGCCTCTCTACACTGGCTTCCTGTCAAAGCAAGGGCTGATTTCAAGGTTTTACTGCTAACCTACAAAGCATTACATGGGCTTGCTCCTACCTATCTCTCTGATTTGGTCCTGCCGTACATACCTACACGTACGCTACGGTCACAAGACGCAGGCCTCCTAATTGTCCCTAGAATTTCTAAGCAAACAGCTGGAGGCAGGGCTTTCTCCTATAGAGCTCCATTTTTTATGGAACGGTCTGCCTACCCATGTCAGAGACGCAAACTCGGTCTCAACCTTTAAGTCTTTACTGAAGACTCATCTCTTCAGTGGGTCATATGATTGAGTGTAGTCTGGCCCAGGAGTGGGAAGGTGAACGGAAAGGCTCTGGAGCAACGAACCGCCCTTGCTGTCTCTGCCTGGCTGGTTCCCCTCTTTCCACTGGGATTCTCTGCCTCTAACCCTATTACAGGGGCTGAGTCACTGGCTTACTGGGGCTCTCTCATGCCGTCCCTGGAGGGGTGCGTCACCTGAGTGGGTTGATTCACTGTTGTGGTCGTCCTGTCTGGGTTGGCGCCCCCCCCCCCCCTTGGGGTGTGCCGTGGCGGAGATCTTTGTGGGCTATACTCAGCCTTGTCTCAGGATGGTAAGTTGGTGGTTGAAGATATCCCTCTAGTGGTGTGGGGGCTGTGCTTTGGCAAAGTGGGTGGGATTATATCCTTCCTGTTTGGCCCTGTCCGGGGGTGTCCTCGGATGGGGCCACAGTGTCTCCTGACCCCTCCTGTCTCAGCCTCCAGTATTTATGCTGCAGTAGTTTATGTGTCGGGGGGGCTAGGGTCAGTTTGTTATATCTGGAGTATTTCTCCTGTCCTATTCGGTGTCCTGTGTGAATCTAAGTGTGCGTTCTCTAATTCTCTCCTTATCTCTTTCTTTCTCTCTCTCGGAGGACCTGAGCCCTAGGACCATGCCCCAGGACTACCTGACATGATGACTCCTTGCTGTCCCCAGTCCACCTGGCCATGCTGCTGCTCCAGTTTCAACTGTTCTGCCTTACTATTATTCGACCATGCTTGTCATTTATGAACATTTTAACATCTTGGCCATGTTCTGTTATAATCTCCACCCGGCACAGCCAGAAGAGGACTGGCCACCCCACATAGCCTGGTTCCTCTCTAGGTTTCTTCCTAGGTTTTGGCCTTTCTAGGGAGTTTTTCCTAGCCACCGTGCTTCTACCCCTGCATTGCTTGCTGTTTGGGGTTTTAGGCTGGGTTTCTGTACAGCACTTTGAGATATCAGCTGATGTACGAAGGGCTATATAAATAAATTTGATTTGATGTGGAGTGTTGAGAAATCACTGTGAACTAATCCTGGTCTGTGTTGGACTCCTCTGGGCTACAGCATGACTGAACAGTTAGACTATCCACAGTCTGTCTAACCATAGAAATAGAGACCAGGCTTCAGCCAGAGCACCCACTGTCTGTCTAAACATAGAAATAGAGAGCAGGCTTCAGGCAGAGCATCCACTGTCTGTCTAAACATAGAAATAGAGACCAGGCTTCAGGCAGAGCATCCACTGTCTGTCTAAACATAGAAATAGAGGACAGGCTTCAGGCAGAGCACCCACAGTTATAGCTAGCATACTGCTGTCAGAGAGAGAGAGAGACAGATACAGTTATAACTAGTATACTGCTGTTAGAGAGAGAGACAGAGACAGATACAGATACAGCTATAACTAGTATACTGCTGTTAGAGAGAGAGAGAGAGACAGCTATAACTAGTATACTGCTGTTAGAGAGAGACAGATACAGTTATAACTAGTATACTGCTGTTAGAGAGAGAGAGATACAGTTATAACTAGTATACTGCTGTTAGAGAGACAGAGACAGATACAGTTATAACTAGTATACTGCTGTTAGAGAGAGAGAGAGAGACAGATACAGTTATAACTAGTATACTGCTGTTAGAGAGACAGATACAGTTATAACTAGTATACTGCTGTTAGAGAGACAGAGACAGATACAGTTATAACTAGTATACTGCTGTTAGAGAGAGAGAGAGAGACAGATACAGTTATAACTAGTATACTGCTGTTAGAGAGACAGATACAGTTATAACTAGTATACTGCTGTTAGAGAGAGACAGAGAGACAGATATAACTAGTATACTGCTGTTAGAGAGACAGAGACAGATACAGCTATAACTAGTATACTGCTGTTAGAGAGACAGAGACAGATACAGTTATAACTAGTATACTGCTGTTAGAGAGACAGAGACAGATACAGTTATAACTAGTATACTGCTGTTAGAGAGAGAGAGAGAGAGAGATACAGTTATAACTAGTATACTGCTGTCAGAGAGACAGATACAGTTATAACTAGTATACTGCTGTTAGAGAGAGACAGAGACAGATACAGTTATAACTAGTATACTGCTGTTAGAGAGAGACAGAGAGACAGATATAACTAGTATACTGCTGTTAGAGAGAGAGAGACAGATACAGTTATAACTAGTATACTGCTGTTAGAGAGAGAGAGAGAGACAGATACAGCTATAACTAGTATACTGCTGTTAGAGAGAGAGAGAGACAGACAGTTATAACTAGTATACTGCTGTTAGAGAGAGAGACAGACAGATACAGTTATAACTAGTATACTGCTGTTAGAGAGAGAGAGAGACAGACAGATACAGATATAACTAGTATACTGCTGTTAGAGAGAGAGAGAGACAGATACAGATATAACTAGTATACTGCTGTTAGAGAGAGAGACAGAGAGAGAGAGATACAGTTATAACTAGTATATGGTGCCATTTGACCTGGTCTATAGGGAATATGGTGCCATTTGACCTGGTCTATAGGGAATATGGTGCCATTTGACCTGGTCTATAGGGAATATGGTGCCATTTGACCTGGTCTATATGGAATATGGTGTCATTTGACCTGGTCTAGGAATATGGTGCCATTTGACCTGGTCTATAGGGAATGTGGTGCTATTTGACCTGGTCTATAGGGAATATGGTGCTATTTGACCTGGTCTATAGGGAATATGGTGCCATTTGACCTGGTCTAGGAATATGGTGCCATTTGACCTGGTCTAGGGAATAGGGTGCCATTTGACCTGGTCTAGGGAATAGGGTGCCATTTGACCTGGTCTATAGGGAATATGGTGCTATTTGACCTGGTCTATAGGGAATATGGTGCTATTTGACCTGGTCTATAGGGAATAGGGTGCCATTTGACCTGGTCTAAGGAATAGGGTGCCATTTGACCTGGTCTATAGGGAATAGGGTGCCATTTGACCTGGTCTAGGAATATGGTGCCATTTGACCTGGTCTATAGGGAATATGGTGCCATTTGACCTGGTCTATAGGGAATATGGTGCCATTTGACCTGGTCTATAGGGAATATGGTGCTATTTGACCTGGTCTATAGGGAATATGGTGCCATTTGACCTGGTCTAGGAATATGGTGCCATTTGACCTGGTCTAGGGAATAGGGTGCCATTTGACCTGGTCTAGGGAATAGGGTGCCATTTGACCTGGTCTATAGGGAATATGGTGCTATTTGACCTGGTCTATAGGGAATATGGTGCTATTTGACCTGGTCTATAGGGAATAGGGTGCCATTTGACCTGGTCTAAGGAATAGGGTGCCATTTGACCTGGTCTATAGGGAATATGGTGCCATTTGACCTGGTCTATAGGGAATAGGGTGTCATTTGACCTGGTCTATAGGGAAGATGGTGCCATTTGACCTGGTCTATAGGGAATATGGTGCCATTTGACCTGGTCTATAGGGAATATGGTGCTATTTGACCTGGTCTATAGGGAATATGGTGCCATTTGACCTGGTCTATAGGGAATAGGGTGCCATTTGACCTGGTCTAGGAATATGGTGCCATTTGACCTGGTCTATAGGGAATATGGTGCCATTTGACCTGGTCTATAGGGAATATGGTGCCATTTGACCTGGTTTTGTCATGTTTTGTCTTATATTGTCTTGTCATTTTGCTTTTCCTTCTGTTCGTTTTCCCCCTGCTGGTCTTTTTAGGTTCGTTCCCTTTTTTCTCTCTCCCTCTCTCTCTCTCTTCTCTCTATCGTTCCGTTCCTGCTCCCAGCTGTTCCTATTCCCCTAATCAATCATTTAGTCTTCCCACACCTGTTCCCTATCTTTTCCCCTGATTAGAGTCCCTATTTCTCCCCTTGTTTTCCGTTTCTGTCCTGTCGGATCCTTGTATACTGTTCACCGTGCTGTGTCTTTGTATCGCCCTGTCGTGTCGTGTTTCCCTCAGATGCTGCGTGGTGAGCAGGTGTCTGAGTCTGCTACGGTCAAGTGCCTTCCCGAGGCAACCTGCAGTTCATTATCGAGTCTCCAGTCAGTTCTCGTGATTACGAATGAAATTGTTTCTTATGCTTTATTTACCACTCCTCCTCGGGGTAGACTATACTCTCTGTCGGCTCCCGAACGTAAGGCTCTCGAGGATTATTTGTCTGTGTCTCTTGACGCCGGTACCATAGTGCCTTCTTCCTCTCCGGCCGGGGCGGGGTTTTTTTTTGTTAAGAAAAAGGACGGTACTCTACGCCCCTGCGTGGATTATCGAGGGCTGAATGACATAACGGTTAAGAATCGTTATCCGCTTCCCCTTATGTCATCAGCCTTCGAGATTCTGCAGGGAGCCAGGTGCTTTACTAAGTTGGACCTTCGTAACGCTTACCATCTCGTGCGCATCAGAGAGGGGGACGAGTGGAAAACGGCGTTTAACACTCCGTTAGGGCATTTTGAGTACCGGGTTCTGCCGTTTGGTCTCGCCAATGCGCCAGCTGTTTTTCAGGCATTAGTTAATGATGTTCTGAGAGACATGCTGAACATCTTTGTTTTTGTCTACCTTGACGATATCCTGATTTTTTCACCGTCACTCGAGATTCATGTTCAGCACGTTCGACGTGTTCTCCAGCGCCTTTTAGAGAATTGTCTCTACGTGAAGGCTGAGAAGTGCTCTTTTCATGTCTCCTCCGTTACTTTTCTCGGTTCCGTTATTTCCGCTGAAGGCATTCAGATGGATTCCGCTAAGGTCCAAGCTGTCAGTGAGTGGCCCGTTCCAAGGTCACGTGTCGAGTTGCAGCGCTTTCTAGGTTTCGCTAATTTCTATCGGCGTTTCATTCATAATTTCGGTCAAGTTGCTGCCCCTCTCACAGCTCTTACTTCTGTCAAGACGTGTTTTAAGTGGTCCGGTTCCGCCCAGGGAGCTTTTGATCTTCTAAAAGAACGTTTTACGTCCGCTCCTATCCTCGTTACTCCTGACGTCACTAGACAATTCATTGTCGAGGTTGACGCTTCAGAGGTAGGCGTGGGAGCCATTCTATCCCAGCGCTTCCAGTGTGACGATAAGGTTCATCCTTGCGCTTATTTTTCTCATCGCCTGTCGCCATCTGAACGCAACTATGATGTGGGTAACCGCGAACTGCTCGCCATCCGCTTAGCCCTAGGCGAATGGCGACAGTGGTTGGAGGGGGCGACCGTTCCTTTTGTCGTTTGGACAGACCATAAGAACCTTGAGTACATCCGTTCTGCCAAACGACTTAATGCTCGTCAAGCTCGTTGGGCGTTATTTTTCGCTCGTTTCGAGTTTGTGATTTCTTACCGTCCGGGTAGCAAGAACACCAAGCCTGATGCCTTATCCCGTCTTTTTAGTTCTTCTGTGGCTTCTACTGATCCCGAGGGGATTCTTCCTTATGGGCGTGTTGTCGGGTTGACAGTCTGGGGAATTGAAAGACAGGTTAAGCAAGCACTCACGCACACTGCGTCGCGCGCGCTTGTCCTAGTAACCTTCTTTTCGTTCCTGTTTCCACTCGTCTGGCTGTTCTTCAGTGGGCTCACTCTGCCAAGTTAGCTGGTCATCCCGGTGTTCGAGGCACTCTTGCTTCTATTCGCCAGCGCTTTTGGTGGCCGACTCAGGAGCGTGACACGCGCCGTTTCGTGGCTGCTTGTTCGGACTGCGCGCAGACTAAGTCAGGTAACTCTCCTCCTGCCGGTCATCTCAGACCGCTCCCCATTCCTTCTCGACCATGGTCTCACATCGCCCTAGACTTCATTACCGGTCTGCCTTTGTCTGCGGGGAAGACTGTGATTCTTACGGTTGTCGATAGGTTCTCTAAGGCGGCACATTTCATTCCTCTCGCTAAACTTCC